>NC_062285.1:132918393-133221423 GCF_902655055.1 Lutra lutra
AACAAGTCATATTACCTACAGTAACAGACGGAATTTTCCCCCATGCCCTTCCCTAAACAAAACTGCATTCAGTCTGCAACCACAACCACAGGATGGTTTATATTTCCTCTCTTGGCTTCATCAATAAAACCCCTATGTAGATCAGGGGCCGAATCACCTGCCCTTTGTCATCACTTCCTCATCAAATAAACGGTAAGTGCACAGCAGGTAATTTTTAGAAAGTGTCTGCTAATTGAAGCAGCCAGGTGGTTAAATATCTGTTTCTGAGGCTGTAGGTCTGTAAGAAACCCAAGAACCCTCTCTTCTGGATTTAGGAAGTCTGAAGAAAGCTCACTGTGATATCAAGAATTGTTCTTGACGGGACGCCTGGGTGGCTCAGTTGGTTAAGCAGCTGCCTTCGGCTCAGGTCATGATCCCAGCGTCCTGGGATCGAGTCCCACATCGGGCTCCTTGCTTGGCAGCGAGCCTGCTTCTCCCTCTGCCTCTGCCTGCCACTCTGTCTGCCTGTGCTCACTCTCGCTTCTCTCTCTATGACAAATAAATAAATTAAATCTTTGAAAAAAAAAAAAAGAATTGTTTTGAGTATGCACGGCAGAAACAAGTGATTACAGGTCTTTTAAATGCACACGCTGATGGGAAGGCTGTGGGAGAATTCCTTGCCCAGCGCGCAGGAGACAGAGCTAACAATCGTCTCTGCTCTCAGCAGCTCCCATCCAGGCTGTTCCGAGCATCTCTCTTCTAGGAATTCTCCTGTCTTGAACAACCTCAACCTGATCAATTTTCAAGCAGCTCCCAGAACGATCTCTCTAAAAGAAGTCTGAATCAGATATTGTTAATCAATTGTCTTCTCAAAGTCCTAGGCTCCTAGATGCCCCTGGTCTCAAGTCCAAACACCTTTGTATGAAAGTCCTACCCCCTACCCCCTTCACCCATTCTGCTTTGATTCTGGCCACTGAGTATTTACTGAGTACTCCTGAGTGGGGAGACACTTGGTCTGGGGAAACAACGGTGACTACAGAGACAAAGTTCCTACCCTCAAGGAGTTCCCATTCTGGTAAGGAAGGACAAAAAAAACAAGAGGCAAGCCAAATGGGAAACAGTTGGGGAAACAGTTGGTGAGCCACGGAGGAGAATAAAGCAAAAAAGAGGGTACGGGAGCACTGCGGGGAGCACTGGGCTGGAGCGACAGAGAACTGCTCTTTGATACCGGGTAGTCAGGGAGGGGAATGACTGAGCAGACACCAGAAGAAATCCAGAGAGCAAGCCGCGTGTCTGTAGGGGTGGGGTGGGGGGAGACTCCAGACAAAAGGAACACAAATGCAAAGGCTCAGCCGCGACAACATGCTCACCTTATTCTAGGAACTAGGAACAAGGAGGCCCCTCGTGACAGAGCTGGAAAAAGCAGCAAGGAACAGAGCAGCAGGAGATGAAAGGGAGAAAGGTGGCAGTGGGCAAGGAGAGACGGGGGGCAGACGTCTTATAAAGCTGAGGGGCACTACAGGGATTTTGACTCTTACTCTCCAGTGAGGATTTTGAGCAAAGTGACACAGTCAGGTCTAGGTTTTCAGGGACCACTCAGCAAGGAAGAAGCAGGTAGACCAGTTAGGATGCCATCACAATACCCCACCGGAGAGATGGCGGCGGCTCAGCCCAGGTGCTGCTCTTTTGTGTACTAATTCCTGGAAGACACCTTGTGATGTCTCACCTCTGGTGTCTTTGCACCTGCTACGCCTCCTGCTTGGAAAGCCCTTCTCCTTCCTACCCATCTGGCTAACTTGTACACACTCTTTAAGATTTAGTTCAGTCATCCACTGTTCTCGGACTCACCCAAATAGGGACAAAAACATTCCTTCCCTTTAAACCCCCCTGAACCTAATACTTATATTCTATTATAGTTATCTGTTTACATAAATACCGCTTCTATAGAACATGGATTCTTTAAGGCATGTTAACTGTCCAGGTCTAATTAATCTTTGCAGCCCCAGTTACTGCCTTAAAAATGTTCAGTAAGTCCTTGTTTTGTTTTGTTTTTTCTTGAAGATTTTATTTATTTATTTGACAGAGAGAGGGAGAGAGCACACAGGCAGGGGTAGCAGCAGGCAGAGGGAAAGGGAGCAGCAGGTTCCCCACTGAGCAGGGGATGCGGGGGCTCCCACTGATGCGGGGCTCAATCCCAGTACCCTGGGATCATGACCTGAGCTGAAGGCAGACACTTAACCGACTGAGCCTCCCAGGCGCCCTCCAATAAATCCTTGTTAAAGGAAAAAAAAAGAAATACATTCAAATTACTAGAGTGTATAAAGAGCTAGAGACTTTTGCTAGTTTTTAAGAGAGACAATGAAATTAGTACAGGAAGAGACCCAAACCCACCCAGCATGAGGAAACATGGGTGACATAAGGAAGGGAAGACAGATGGATCTGCAAGGACACCACAAACTCTGATGGGGCTTACAACAGGATTAGGAGCCAGAGCAGAGGCAGAGGGAAGCACATAAGCGGACAAGTGCTGGAGGTAATCGGGGCGGTGGGGGTCTCAGAGTCTGGAAACAGGCATGGGGGAGGGAAAGAGGCTCCTAGATCTTAGTCCGAGGGGCTGCATGAGAACAGGCAGTGAGAGGCGAGTGGGTAGGCAATTCTAGAAGTCTAATTTTCTTAAAAAAGATTTTCCTGAGGGCGCCTGGGTGGCTCAGTGGGTTGAGCCGCTGCCTTCGGCTCAGGTCATGATCTCGGGGGCCTGGGATCGAGTCCCGCATTGGGTTCTCTGCTCAGCAGGGAGCCTGCTTCCCTCTCTCTCTCTCTGCCTGCCTCTCTGCCTCCTTGTGATCTCTGCCTTTCAAATAAATAAATAAAATCTTCAAAAAAAAAAAAAGATTTTCCTGATATAAACTACTAATTAAATTTTACCTTTCAATATTTGAAGTTCATTTCTTTTTTCAAATGCATTCTAAAAGATCTTTCATAGTTATTTCGAGGGTGTTTGGGGCAATTTATTTTCCCCTTTTAAATTTAATTTTTATTTTTCTCAAATTAACGCACGTCCCTGATAGTACATCAATGGGGCAGAAGAACTCATCAGAAAAAAACAGCAGTCTCTTACTATTCTTCCCTTTGTCAACCCTCTTGTGAGTGACCCTCTTTTAACAGTTTCTTAAAAGGCAGCAGGTTCAAGGCTGGACGCTGCCGTTAGGGGTACCGACTCCTCTCACCTCTCCAGGCTTAGAGGACACGTCACTCTGTAGATATGTGCACAGAGGATGTAGGATTGGCCTCCCCCTTGAGGCAACTAGCGGGGATCAGGTGGGATAACTGTTCATATGGTAAACTGTCCAAAAGAGGGAGGAACGGACGAAAGGGAAAAAGTAGATAAAAGACCTCTCCGCGCTCCCTTCGGAAGGACCAGCCAGAGGAACAACAGTTCTATAGAACCTCTCTGAAGACTTCTACCAGAATCAAGTACAGATGATCCCCAACTTGATGATGGTGTGACGATTCAACTTCCCCATGGTGTTCAAGAGATACGTATTCAGCAGAAACTGTGCTTCAGAGTTTGAATTTGGATGTTTTCCCAGGCTCATGATATGCAGTACGGTCCTCTCTCCTGATGCGGGGCAGACGCAGCCACAGCTCCCCATGTAAGCACGAGGGTCGGCAACCTGCACACGGACATCCCTTCTGCCCCCAGCCAGCCGCTCTGTCTTTCGCTTTCAGTACAGTATTCAGTAAGTTACATGACACAGTCAACACCTCATTATAAAATAGGCTTTGTGTTGGATGATTTTGGTAACTATAGGCTACGTGAAGTTTTCTGAGCATGTTTAAGGTAGGCTGAGTTAATACGTTTGGTAGCATTAAATGCATTTAAATGCATTCTGACTTACCACGTTCTCAACTTCCGCTGAGTTTATGAGGGCATAAATCAAGGAAAATCTGTAATCTGGAATATCTGTTACAAAGTTCTGGCCAGCCCACCTTCCTTGTTTCACTCCCCTTATCTCACCCTTGCTTTCCTAGGACTCTAGTAAAATATAAGTGAGGAAGGTTTTTTCCGTTTGTTTTTGTTTTTGTTTTTCATTTTCACTGGAGGTAAAATTGGCATATGACATTATGTTAGTTTTAGGCATATGACATTATAATTCATATTTGTATATACTACAAAGTGACCACCACAGGAAGTGTAATTACCACCGGTTACCATACAATTGACCCTCTTCTCTGATAAGCACCAATCTGTTCTCTGGATCTATGAGGTTTGTTCTGTTCATTTGTTTTGTTTTTTACATTCCACACATAAGTGAAATCATATGGTATTTGTCTTTCTCTGACTTATACTGTTAAGCACAATACTTTCAAAGTCCATCCATGTGGTTGCAAATGGCAAGATTTCCTTCTTTTTATGGCTGAGTAGTATTCCACAGTTTATACGTGTAAGTGTGTGTGTGTGTGTGTATCTCACATCTTTATCCATTCATCTGCTGTTAGACCCTTAGGTTGTTTCCGTATCTTGGACAATGTGAATAACTTAGCAGGTTAAGGTTTTGTCTTGGTCTTTGCTTTCTAAGATGACTGAGGAGATCATCTGTCTTACCTCTTGTATTTTCCATCTTTGTGTCTTAAGGCTCAACATTTTGGGAGGTACCTTCAATTCTATTTTCTATTTGTCTGAGGCACGTTTTCTTTTGACAATCACATTCTTTTTTTTTTTTTTAAGATTTTATTTATTTATTTGACAGAGAGAGATCACAAGTAGACAGAGAGGCAGGCAGAGAGAGAGAGAGAGAGAGGGAAGCAGGCTCCCCGACGAGCAGAGAGCCCGACGTGGGACTCAATCCCAGGACCCTGAGATCACGACCCGAGCCGAAGGCAGCGGCCCAACCCACTGAGCCACCCAGGCGCCCTGACAATCACATTCTTGATCTCTAATCCTCTTGTGCATTGTCAAATTGCTCCTTTCCATTACACCCCACCATCGTTTTATGAATGTATTATCTTCTTGAACTGGACTTTAGCTGGGATGCTGCTTTAAATTTTCCTCTATCCCTTGGATTGCCTGTTTCCTTGAGGGTCAACTTTTCTTTCTCTTCCTACTGGTCTCTTTCATACTGAAAGTTCCTCTCATGTAGCTAATGGTCTTCATGCACTAATTATCCAGGTAATAAGGACTTGATTGGCGGGTGTGGGTTTTCTCTGCTATTGTATAAGTAAACCTGTTTTCCAATTAGCTCTCTCCCTAGAATTAAAATTTCTAACTGGGAACTCAGTATAAGACCAAAAAAAAGAGCATGTCAACCAGCAGGATTCATTTTGGTGTAAGCTGCTAGGGAAGTGTGGAATGATCTCCTCCCCAAATACTCCTCCCCAAATACCTCCCCTGAAGGAAGGGTTGCCAATACCTAATAGGAAAAGAATTAAATTAAATTTCCCCAAGCATTTTGATCTACTTCTTTAGAACTAAACCATCTGGTGTCTTTGTTTTTCCTCTTTTTTTTTTTCTTTTTTTTTTTTTTTTTTGATGCTGGAGAAAGGGGACAGCCCAATAACTTGCTGGCCATTTCCATTGGGAAAGCACTAGAGATGCCGAACAGGTCAGTTATCTCCACATGATACACACAGAATCCCTGTTTGCTCTTCCTCCTTCACTCCTGCTCTGAGTCCAGAGCCTCTCTGGGGTGCCTGCTGGGCAGACTAGCTTCCATAGCTCTAGCAGCCTCCTTGTCCTCATTGTTAGGCCTTAGTTTCCACTCCATGTACCCATCCATTAGTTGGTTCCCATTTGCTTTAGTTTTTCCAGAAATTTGTTTAACTCTCTTGTTCATTAGTAATACCACTTTTCACCCTTTTCTCGTTGCTGTTACTGGTTTAGTTCTTTCTATGCTTTCATATTTTCAGTGGGGTCTCACAAAGAGATACAGACTGTGAAAGTACCCTGTAACTTGACCCAGAAGTCAGGATTTATTTTCTGCGAAAGATTCCAACCACAAGGAAGCTATAGAATTCAGGTTCCTTTTTAATTTTGTGAAAGGACATGGGTTCGTGAATTTCATTGTTTCTTTAAAATAACCCTTTAAGAACACCAAGATTCATTAAAAGCGAACTAGAGAAGCTTCAAGGAAAACAAAAGGTATGCAATTCCTCAAAGAGCCCTTATACTTATGTTTTTGTAAATTAGATGCATTTGGATCACAGGAAATAAAGCAACTCAGGAAATACCAGCACTAAATGCATACTGTAAGTCACAGTCCAAACATCACCTACAAGCTTACTCAGCACTATGTGATAAATCCTGATAAATACAAAACACTTTCACGGGTCTAATCACTCTCAGAAAACAAAGCAAAAACAAAACAAAACAAAACAAAAAACCCCCAAATTTACCAATTTACCAATTAGAATGCCTAACTCTTCACCTCCTACCTCCTTCACAGAACATAGGATCTGGCCAAGGTCAGATGGCAGTCTGAAAGGGAGAAAAACACTCCCCAAAACCCTTCTGATCTCTAGCACCTGGATCAATAAGGCCTGCCATAGACTCTGACCCTTCAGTCGGGAATGGAACAGCCATGAAATATAAACGAGTGGCTGCAATATTTAATCCTTTGTCACAGCGAGACTAATAAACCCAAAGAAGGAATTAGAACCCTATGCTGGAAAAGTTCACCCCAAAAGCGATTTTGAGTAAGCTATTACACTAAAACAGGAAAACCTGTCCCAGAGTAAGAGAGAATATTCAATTTAAGAAAGAAAGCATGCAGGAAACGCAGAATGGAGATCTAAAATCAGTTCCTAAGAGCACCAAAAAGAAGCTGTCTAACCTTCAGTGGTTGCTTAGTAACAAAACACTTCTCAGACTTCACTCTACACTTCTTTCAACGTCAAACCAAATGATCCAAAACAAAAACAAAAAATCTTCAAGCATCTTTAAAAAACAAATAAACAAACAAACAGAAAAAACAAAGGGCATATCTATTTCTTCTTCTTACTTACCATCTTCCTTCCCTATAACTAAATTATCATTATCCCATCAACCGGAGTAGCTAGTTTCATTCAAGAATAATTTTTCAGCAAAGAATGCCCAAAATACAGGAGTTGAACTTTTTACTCATTCTAGGATTTTCCCTTTGAGGAATGAGGAGCATAAAGACTTGGTATTTTAGCCTTTACAGACTAAACAACTTTTGTTAAAGGTCTGAACTTCTCAGGAGGATGTTCTGACAGCAGAAAGAACACCAGACAGAGACTGTAAAAATGAATTCCAGGGGTGCCTGTGTGGCTCGGTGGGTTAAGTTAAATAAAGCCTCTGCCTTCCGCTCCGGTCATGGTCTCAGGGTCCTAGGATCAAGGTCTCAGGGTCCTAGGATCGAGCTCTGCTCAGCAGGAAGCCTGCTTCCCCCACGCTGCCCCCCCCCCGCCCCGCCTCTCTGCCTACTTGTGATCTGTCAAATAAATATAGTCTTTAAAAAAAATTAAAAAATTAAAATGAATTCCTGTTCCAGTTCTGCGATTACTTTGCCAAATGACCTTGGACAATTCACTTCCCCTTGGGATCCACATCCTGACTCCGTAAAATAAAGTTCACTTTAGTTCTAAGAATCAGTGATTCTGTGATAAAGAAGCCCTACCCAAGGGGCAGAATGCACTAAAAAAGAAGAAACATTAGGTGTATTACCATGAGAAACTAAGTATTTTCTTTGTAACAGGGAGAGTCAACGAAGTGCCATTAAGTAGTTTATCTGCTCCCAGGCCCAAAGTGGCTAAGAGTTACTGTAAGGAGCTAATACCTTGATTTCTCTCTTATCCTGAACAAATGCTCCCACATGATTACTAAACCATCAAACTGCAAAACCTTTGTGCTGAGATAAAATTTCAGGAAGTTAATGCTTGTATAGAATTGTCAAATTGATCAATTCTGCACTTTCCCATAGGTACCTAAGGCTCCAAGAAAATTGGCAGACATTTCTCAAGGTTTTGGCTAAGGATGAGTCAGAGATTTTTCTAATGTAAAGAAAAAGTAAGGGGTGCTTGTCTGGCTTGGTCCGTGGAGCATTCGACTCTTGATCTTGGGGCTATGAGTTTAAGCCCCACACAGGGTGCAGAGATTAAATGAAAAAATAAAATCTTTTTTAAAAAGTTAAATATTAAGGGCCTATATTCATATTATACTTTATACGGTGGCTATCATAAAAAAAGGGGTACAAATAGCATAAACTTTGGAGTAAGATAAGCCCCAGGCTCTGCCATGTGTGTGACTCTGGAGAAGTCATTTAATCTCTCAATGCCTTAATACTTTTATCTGTAAAACTAGAGAGAGGATGGCGATCTAATGGGGTATCTCTAAGAATTAACTGACAACGTGTATACGAAATTCTTCATTTCTGGCTTTAAAAAAAACACAAACAGGGGCGCCTGGGTGGTTCAGTCGGTTGGACGTTCCACTCTTGGTTCCAGCTCAGGTCATGATCTCAGGGTCCTGAGATCCAGCCCCCCATCTGGCTCCATCCTGGGCATTATGCCTGCTTAAGATTCTCTCTCTCCCTCTGCCCCTCCCCCCCCCCAAACAAGCAAGCAAACAAAAAACCACACATGGTACAGATAATAACCACTATCTGCAGAGGAAGACGACAAAGGGAAAGAGAATACAGTCCACAGTGTGAGACCTAACAGCTGAGCTCTAACCTTGAAGATCTTCATGCTCTTTTTCAAATAAACAGTTACATCAACATAAACAGGGGGAAAGCAACCACATTCTTCTTACTAAAGGTTTTATATAAAAACACAGGTGAAGGGAAATTAACGCGAACGCAGCACAGACATTCCCAGCTTCTCAAAAACCTCCTGGTTCCTCAAGAGAGAAGACTTGAAAGCATATACGTGGGTGAACTCTTGCTTTGCTGCTCTGCTAGCAAATGACTGACAACCATGTCACCGGAAATCAAGAGCACTGTAAGCAATGCCATCTACCTTCTTAGTTTATACAACGTGTGTAGTTCCCCATGCCCTCTCCCTGCTGAAATTTCTAGAGCACCTGAAAACCAGTGAAAAAAGCAATGGCTAAAAGTCTAACTTCTGCTTTACTGAGGGTTTCTAAAGTTCCACACGTTTTAGATCAATGATCATCTCCACAGTCCAGAGTATCCTATTTTCTACACTAAATGAACAAATGGTACGTTGACTTTTCTCCCTCCCTATTCTGTAAGAATTGCAGTTAACAGATAATACACGGGAGAAAAAAATCCTTTTCCCTTTCCACAACAGACCACAAAGCAAGCTAAACTATAAAAACATAGAAACCCTACTTCTCCTATGATCTTGACCATATTTTTTGTTAAAGAACTATTTTTACCTTTAAGTAAGTCAGTCCTAGACACCCTCTGAAACTATACTACCTCTGAATCTCATTCGGTACTCAAGAATTTGTTCCAGATTCATGTAAACATCTTGCGTCTCTCATTCTCTCTCTCTCTCTCTCACACACACACACACACACACACACACACCCTTTCCTCTCACCCAAGGCCACTGCCAAACTTCCCAAACTAATTCTCTCCTCATCTGAACTTATAATGAATGGTAGTTTACTGACATCATATTCATGGAACTTACCATGTTCCGCCTTGTATTTCAACTATTAATACATATATGTATTCTCCAATACTCCTGGGATTTACTGTTCAAATGAGCTTTCATTCATAAATTAGGAATATAATAAATGAGGTACCACCCAGTTTTCATTTAAAAATAAGTGGTCTCGCTTCTGCTTCCAATTAAGATGGAGTAACAAGAACCGGACTTATCTTGCTGTTTCAAAACAAAACAAAACAAAACAAAATATGGAACAACAGCACTCAAGACACTGTATGGCCGGCAAAGGACCCTGATCCATGAGACAGGAAAAAACAAGGTGAGCTTTTTAACTGCCCAGCTTACTGCCAGAAGGAAGCTTCCAGGCTGTGGGATGGACAGAGGGAAGCCAAGGCAGCTAGAGCTCCCAGGGCCGAGTGCCACAGCACAGAGAGAATGCTGAAGAGATACAGAGGGCTGTCCTCAAATATTCAGTTAAGTCATGACCACTGCACGAAGAGCTACCTGAGGCTGGAGAACTGACCACCTAAAGGAGTGGGAGGGAATAATGCCAGGAGGTCATACAGTGCCCAGAATAGAGCTTGCTCCCAAAGATGAGCGTGGACAAGCTGGTAATTTAAAAGAAACGTCAGGTAGAGACTAAGAGTCCTGCACCTCAACAGTGAAGAAAAATTAAGTAGAAACTGAACACAGCTCTGGACCCTTCCAAAAAAACTTAAAACAAGACCTGAAAGGAGCAAGCCATTTCTAAGAAACTCAGCTGTGTTGCAGACAATGCTCAAGGATATATGTAAAATGTATAGAGAGATATATAAAAAGACATATATCCAGCTTCCAACAAGGTAAAAAACAAAAACAAAAACAAAAACAAAACCTCAGTGTCTGGCACCCAATTAAAAAAATTACCAGGCATGCAAACAAGCAGAAAAATACAATCCATAATGATGAGAAAAATCAATAGGAACTGATCTAGAACTAATACAGATGTTTGACTTAGCAGACAAGAATATTAAAACATTTGTATTTCACACACTCAAGGAAAATTGTATGTAAAAGAAAAATTGAGCATGTTAAAGAGACATGGAAAAATATATATATATATACATCAAATTCCAGAGACAAAAACTGTAATGTCTGAGATTAAAAACCAACCAACCAACCAACCATACACTGGCTTGGATTAATGGCATTAGACGTTTCAGAAGAAAAAAAGTAGCACACTTGGTAATACCATAAAAGAAACTACCCAAAAGGAAATACACAGAGAGGAAAAGCCTATAAAACAATGAATAGTGAGCCTTGAAGATGACATGGAATGGTCATGGTCTAATATGCATCTGTACTGACAGCTTTTCAAAAGGAATATGCAAAGAATCTAACTCTTGGTCATCTTGAGTAGAAGGAAAAGAGAAGGAGACGGCAGTACTTATAAGTATGTTTAATATACTTACAAGGTTTGGCCAAACCCTAAAATTTCATTGTCACCTTCCCATGTCTCTTTGCCCTTCCCACTGGTTGGGGCCAGGGTCTTCTTTCCCCTTTTCCTGGCTTCCCTGGAGACTGGAGCTACTATGCCACTTACCTGCATGCTATCTTCTGGATACATGTTGCCTTCCCCTAGAACATCCACAGAAGATCTGTGTATTCCCCAAAAAACTGTTTGTTCCCCCAAATCCTCCTTCTAGCCAAAGAAAGCATCCATTTCTAAAATGACACTTATATTTTAGTTATTTACTGATTTAAGTAATAAGCACTAGGATGTGTGTGATTACCCAATTTAACTCTCTCATTTTTCATTTCAAAAGAAAACCCTGTTAATGAATTAAAAAGTTAAAATTCATTAATTCAATTCCTTTGTAATTTTAATTTTTGGAACCAGACACAATAATGAACACTGGCAGTATAGTCATAATCCTGAAAGAAACCAGTGTGGTGGGTAAAAACAGATCAATACACTCACAACTACAACACTGCATAGTATGGGCTAAGACAGCAACACATACACAACGCCAAAGAAGCACAAAAAAGGGACAAGCCTATGAGACAGGGCAAGCTTTCTGAAAGAGGCGAAGTCTAAGCTGCACATTTAAGGCAAGAAATTAACCATGTTGGAGAGAAAGGTATTCTGGCTCAAAGTAATAGTACATGAAAAACTATGAAAAACAGGAAGGTATAAAATATTACATATTCAGGGACTGCAAATGGCTCAGATTTGGGGGTAGAATGGAAGGAAAAAGGAAGAGAAAAAGGGGGAAGAATTTTGATATTTTCTGGAGGGAAATGAGAGAGCAAGTCAAGGGTTTCACTCTAACAGGGCCCTAAGAAGACATGCCAAAACTGCTAGGAACTGGGTCCCCGCCCCTGTCATCAAGCTATACGAGAAAACCTTCCCACTATTAGTAAAAAGGAAGGAGGACCCGCATCCCTCTAAGTCAGGGATTGGCAAACTATGACTCTGGTCTAAAGGCGGTCCACCACCCATTTTTATACAATCTAAATGCCAAGCATGGTTTTTATATTTTTAAATAGCTAAAAATAATTCAAAAGAAGAATATTTTGTGACACATGGATATTATATGAAATTCAAATTTCAGTGTCCATAAATAAAGTTTTACTGGAACATGGCCACACTCATTCATTTATGTATCGTCTATGACTTCTTTTATGTTTCAACAGCAGAGCTGAATAGTTGTGACAGAAACACCATGGCCCGCAAAACTGAAAATATTTGCTATCAAGACATTAGCAGAGAGTTTGTGGACTCTGATCTTTAAAAAAAATCTCATCTTCTTCACTTATGTATCAGTTCGTCTCTTCAGAACTTTTCACAAGTAATCTCGACATCAATATTAGGTTAAAATATCGTTGTTATTTATGATATAAAAGCATTATTTTATAATTTCATAAAATAATTACTGATTTCCATTTTCATATTTTCTAGTTAAATATTCCTTAATATATGAAATATCAAATTCTGATTGCAGAACTTTATCCTGTAATTCTGAAAGAATCAAATGTCATTAGTTATACGATTTCAAGTTACAATTTTAAAAACTGCATTTCCTTTTGTTTATAGCAAGACTGGCCATACTTATTTCCCGAGCCTTAATTAAATAAGAAATATCATTCTAATGTTCTGAAACTGATAGTGCTTTGAAAGAACTCATGAGGCATGATGAAAAGAATATACCAAAGGAAGGGAATCTAAGAGTGTTTCTATGCTATGTGATTTATAGTAAGTATTATTACATCAGAATATTTTTCAAGGGTTGAAGGCATCTTTTGGTTGTGTTTTACATCTATTCTCAACAGAAAAACCAGATCGTGTTTTACTGTCGTTACCAAGTAAAAAGCATCTTATACTTCCTAATTTTGTCTTTTCAACGTATTTCGATACAATTTCAACATCTCAAGGGAAGTTATCACATTTACTTTTGCTGACCTTGCTGAACTGAACAGCTGACAGCCTGCATAGCTTTACAACGGAGAAGAAAATTAATATTCTACCTAAGAGATCCCCTCATTTTTAATTTGAGAGGCAGGGTGGGGGGTCGTGGGGGTTAGGGAGGGAAAAAATGAAACAAGGTGGGACCAGGGAGGCAGACAAACCATAAGAGACTCTTAATCTCAGGAAATAAACTGAGGGCTGCTGAGGGTGTGGGGGGTGGGTAGGGATAGGGTGGCCGGGTGAAGGACATTGGGGAAGGTATGTGCTACGGTGAGTGCTGTGAATTGTATAAGACTGCCGAGTCACAGACCTATACCCCTGAAGCAAATAATACATTATATGTTAATTTAAAAAAAAAAGAGATCCCCTCATTTTTGAAGTTATAAATTGCTGATAACACTACATGATCGATAAGCTATGAAAGCTGAATGAAGTCAAAACACATCAAAAAACAAAATTTATAATAAAGATGATCCTTGACACTCATAATTGATATTTCACCTAGTAATTAGATGTAAATGGTAAATCATTCACAGAAATTGAAGCGATCAGTCCAAGACAGTCAAGTCTCTGGAAACCGTATGTTTTCTACCTGTGAGGACTGATGCAAGGAAGTAAGTAAGAAGTACAAAAAGGACAGAAGATGAAAGGGAACACTTAGCAGTTATCTTCACATATTTAGCTTTCATGAAGAAGAGAGATTAAATCTCTCTGTGTGACTCTGGATGACAGAATGAGGTGAGGTGAGAAAACCTTAATGAAAATAGCTTGCTGTAAGGAAAACTCTTCTACTTTTTAATGGCCAACAATGGAACTATTTATCTCATGAGGCTGCTAGTATAATGGAAGAGTATGCAAAGACAGAATTAAACAGATTTCAAGTTTGAAACCTATCTCTGTGTCTAGGGCCACCCAAGTGCCTGACCTCTCAAATCTCAAAGTCTAATATATGGTAAAAATATCACCTATCTCAAAAAGAGATTAAGATGCCTGGGGGGCTCAGTCACTTAAGCTTCTGCC
This sequence comes from Lutra lutra, assembly GCF_902655055.1. NCBI lineage: Eukaryota > Metazoa > Chordata > Mammalia > Carnivora > Mustelidae > Lutra > Lutra lutra. Next base: position 132,932,438 of record NC_062285.1, read on the forward strand.
TTAGGCTCAGATCTTGGGGTCCTGGGATGGAGCCCCCCCCATTGCATCGGGCTCCCTGCTTAGCAGGGCATCTGCTTGTCCCTCTCCCTCTGACCCTCCCCCTGCTCCCTCTGTTTCTGTACCTCTCTCAAATAAATAAAATCTTTAAAAAAAAAAAAAAAGAGAGATTGACAAGTGATGTATGATGTGACAATAATGATTACGTATGTAAATTATGTATATTATTGTACATGTAAGGTATGCGTTGTACGTATGTTATTGCAAGTACATCTGACCCCTGATCAATGTGGGGGTTGGGGTGCCAACCCTGCCTCTGCCCCCACATTGTCCAAAATCTGCATATAACTTTTGACTCTCCAAAAACTTTACTAGTAAGTAGTCTACTGTTGACAGAGCCTTACCATTAACAGTCAGTTAACCCAAATAGTGTGTGTTATATGTACTATGTACTGTATTCTTACAATAAAGTAAGCTAGAGAAAAGAAAATGGTATTAGGAAAACCATAAGACAGAGAAATACATTTACAGTACTGCACTTATCGAAAAAAAAATCCATGCAAGTGGGGGTGTGCTGTCCAAACCCGTGTTGTTCGAGTGTCAACTATATTCCATCAAAGCCTAGAATAAGTCAGAGATGGAAATTCCAGAAGTAAATCAGAGAGTCTCAACGAAATTAATTCATTCACACATTCAACAAACAGGTACTGAATACATAATACCTACCAGAGGCACTGGGGTACCCCTGTTAAGAGTGTGGGTTCCCAAGCCAGTATATGCATATGAATCCCCACATCTCTTAGCAGCTGTAAAACTTGGGCAAGTAACCTAACCATTTGATGTCTAGGTTTCCTCTTCTATACCAAGGGGAGAATGTCAGGGTTGTGGAGAGGAGTTCAATGAGCTAATGCAGACAAAGTGGTTAGCATGGTACCTGATAGTATCACATCCTGTATTTAAGGATTAGCTGATTAGCTGTATTCTGACCATATTATGACTACCCACCAGATGCAGAGTATGCCACAGACTGCTGAAGAGGTCCCTGACCTTGAAGGGCTTACAGTCTTTGTAGGAGTTGGGTGGCACAGAAAATAAACAATCAAGCATACCTATAACAAGTAATGATAAGCTAAAATCAGTGTTAAGAGAAGAAAAAGCAGCATATGGGGATAGGGAAGTTCAGCTGAGATGGGCTGGTCAAGGGAGTGCTCTCCCATGAGAAGCCTGTGGTTATCTGGGTGAAGAGCATTTCAGGCTGAGAAAAAACAAACAAACAAACAAAAACAGAAGGAAAGGCCCGGGGCAGGAGGATACAGGTGTGTTAAGAGATGAGCAGAGAGGCCAGCATCAATGGAGTGAAATAAAGGGAAGAGGAAAAGAGAAGTCTGGGGAGGCAGGCAGGTTCTTGACCACACCGAGCCTCAGAGACCAGAGTAAGGACACCGGATTTTATCCTGAGTCTGCAGGGAAACCACCGGGAAGGTTTAATGCACAGGAGTGACAAAATCAGACTTGCACTTTAAATAATTCACTCTGTCCATGACCTCTAATGAATTATCTGACTCTAAGGTTTCCCGAATGTCATCATTTGAACAGAATCAGAGGCACACTGAAGCACCCGGGAGGTGGCAACACTGCAGCATGGCGGACGGGCCGCAGGGCTTCTGACTGCTTAGCCTGGACGCCGAGCACCGAAGCCCAGGCATAAAGTTGCTGCATTCAAAACCGCAGAGCATTTACAGCAGGGGTGTGTCCCATTTGGGTTTGTTGGATTTCAGAGACCAAGCGTGGTGAAGGAAGTTTAAAAGAAAGACTGGACAGTGGTTCTGGAATAATGAAACAGAAAGAGCAAAGGATTATGGCTCCAGAATGACATGCCTTGGGACACCAGCAATGTCAGGTTTCGGAGAGGAACCAGAACACCAGAAAGAGGCCACTGGGCAGAGGGGCGGTAGCAGCTCCGTGACTGGTTCCTGGTGATGACCCAAGTGTCATCTAGAGATACCCAAGAAACAACCCGAGGTAAGGAGTTACACAAAGAGATGTTAAAATGTGGCTGTCCACAAACCAGAAGTCAAAAGAGGGATGAAACTGTTTTCACATGGCCATTTGCGTGGATACGGGTTTGGAAATTTTCAGGCAAGAACAGACAACTAGAGGAACAAAACCAGGTCTTTACACCATGCGCTGTCATGGGGAGAGATGAAGTGTCCTTTACCTTGTCACAGGGAGATGTCCTCCAGGACCATACAAACTTGAATAGTGGATTATCAAACACTAAGCTCACTGAGTCTCAACTGCAAAACTAAGGAGAAAGGTGAAGTTAAAAAAAAAAGATAAAGGGGCCAAAGAGGTGTGTGTTTGGGTGGCAGGGGTGTGAGCACAAGGATGACTGGAAGAAAAATCATCTAGCAAGTCAAAACTGCCCAGATTTAATCACATTTATGCAATTCTGGGTATGTTTTCAGGAAAGCTTAGTAATTTTTGGCATAGCAATCTTTTTCAAGAGTCCATCTTAGCTCTGGCAAGGCAATGATTAGAACTGAAGATATGTAGCAGTGTAGAAGAATTCCGAAAGAAACCAATCTCTGGAAAAAATGAGGCTTTTTTTGGTTCATTGTAAAGGAACATAAATTAGCCTCCAAGCCACAATCTGCAGCTAGCCCCAACTTCCCAGCGTCCTGCGCAGCCCACAGAAAGGGGAAAGTGTGCCAAAGCAAACAGCGGGGCCGGAGCTCTGTGGATGAAGGGTGGGATGAGGTTCGGGTGGGCCGGGCTGGCAACGGAATGGACTCACTTTAAAGCACTGCCACAAAATGGAGACTAAATAATCACGAGCACTTTCAAAATCCACAGAAGATGGGCTATGCTTAAGCTAGATCACAGAACTGATTCCCCTACTCCAACTCCCATTCCAAAAAAACACAGAGAGGAAAGGGGAGAAAATGAAACAAAGCAAAACATACCTGCTCTGTTATCTGTCTTTAATTAAAGCAGAAAATACCCTCCCTCTTCTCTTCTCCCAACCACCCTGGAACAGAATAGCGAACCAGCGGCGGCTCAGGTGAAAGACTTCAGCCTTCCAGCTACAAAGAGGGGAGATAGCAGACAATGGAACTGGTGATTCATTACAGAAGAATACACTCCCCAGCCGGCCTGCTGCCACATGGGCTCATTGCACTATTTAAAGGAACAGCAACCCCCTTTCCAACCTCCCTTTTTCTTAACACCTTCCCTCCTCTCGGTCCTGATGGAAAACAGATTTTGAAGAAAATGCCAGCAAAGCACTGAGCTGTCCAAGAAAGGGAGGGCTTTGTGTTCCACAGAAACTGGCAGTCTTACACTATAGGAGTACAAAAATTTTCTTTCACATCCATACTGTGAGATCTTTTCCTCTCTGCCCGGTATACTTTCCTTCCAACAACAAACAGTTTAACGGAGTCTGAGTCTGGTGAAACACTTTTTTATTAACTGAAGTCATTTGCAATTTTGTTTTTCTAAATTTACACATATTAACAAGAATGACTTCTCTTTCCTTCCTTTCATTCTGCGTTGTTTTCATAGACGTGAAGAGATGCGGTAATTTCATTCACATACTCAGAAATAACAGAGTATCTCAGTGAAATACTCCTGACATTTACATGAACAATGGATATACCTAAAGTTGTATCTTAAAAAGTCACAGGAGCATGTCTGTCTACTATATTAGAGTTTTGTGATTAAATTGTCTTTTTTTTTTAAAAAACAAAACACTACTTAGCTATTGTAAATGACAGAGCAGTTTGTTAATTACCCCCAAAACTGGCCTCATAAAACTAGAGCCGATAAGATAATAAGGCACAACTACTGATACAGGTCTAATATTGTCATCCACTGAAAGCCCTTCACCCTTCTTCCATCAAAGTGAGCAATTAATTTAAAATAAAGGGATACAGAAATGTCAAGATCTAATATGCAGAGAACCTAGGTGATAAAATGATAAAAACATATCTAAATACCTTTCTTAATATACTAAAGTCAAGACCCTAGACACCATAATTAACCATTTCACTGTGATAATTGAACCCTGAATAGCGCAGACATTTTATATTTGGAAAGTTTATCTGACAGATCATTATAAAATATTGGGATTAGATGTCTGGCCTGAAAAACTAAAACCAAAAACAAATTTAAAAAACCCCTAAAACCTTGTAAGGACAAATTAAAAAGATCTGGCCCATCTGGTTCTTTTTTTTTTTTTTTTGGTAAGATTACTAGCAACCACGTATGTTACATTACACAGAAAGAATACACACCAAAATAAAATATGCTGACATACATACTAAAAATCCACAAATCTCATACTCTGTACTTGCCTGTTATAGAGATTCGGGATGGGCAACAAGGAGCAATTTCCTTCTCAGCATCCAGCACATCCTGAGACAATCACAGTGATTCTAATTTACCTCTTAGAATTCTTAACCACCAAGAAATCAATCCTTCTTTCCAGTTCTTATTTCTCTCTTCTGCTTCGCTGCTAAGACAACCGTTTTCTTAAATACTAATTACTCAGACTGCACTAAAGCGTGCATGAGTGTAAGCATTCGAACTTGTGCTTATACATGCTCACCCAGCTCCTCCAGAAATGAAGGGCACATGTTCCAGGAGGCCACAGAAACCCTCTGATTAGAAAAAGCACTAGTTTAGAGAACTCTTTCACTGATTTTAAAATATATATAATGAAAAGTCAAGTAGTTGGAAAGCCCTCAGTAATAGCTGAGAAAGAAGAGAGCGGTCGCCCTGTAATAGTGCCAGTTAATGAAAATTGAATGAGGGCTCCAAGGTTAAGAAGTATCATTTCCCAAGCAACAAAGAGAATCCAGAAATAGGTCTTCTCTTTTATGGAAATTTTTAAAAAGTAAAGCAATATTTCTAAAGAGCTAATTAGGCTAACAACAAAGGGATAAGAACTGGGAGAAAAAATATGTCAAAGATTTCTCCCCTTTCCAAAAGAGGAGGGTTTTTTGATCATCTCCAAACTCAGATCTGGTGAAAAATCACTTTGGAAAGATATATTCTTCGGAACTTCATTTCCCTCTAGGTCACGTTGGCAGAATCTCCCTAATGCTTTCCCTCTTTCCAAACAGCACTGCAGGGCATTATATAACACTTAACGGAACAGTGTTCCTGCTCCGAAAACGATGCCTCTATCCAGATAGCTAGCCGACTCTCTCGCCCTCCGGTGGTGACTCAGAGAGGAAAAGAGAAGAGAGAATTACCCCCCCCCCCCCCCCCCCCGCCCAAAAAAAGGCAAACTCCTTAAAAGGAAAGCACTGTCCAGAGATGAAATTTCCCTACAGAGCATAAAAGCCTGGAGTGACACTGATCCTAAGTCTGAGCCTAAAGGACAGGAACGCTCACCCTAGCAAATGATTTCACTGATCAATTGCAGTCTCGTCATTCCCTCTCCACATACGTGTAAATAAAAGAGGGTAAAAGGAACATACAGAGGGTGCCAACGAGAAAAAGAGTATGGCCAGGAGGGAACCGTGGAAGAGTGTTCACGTTTTCATTTGTCAGGAATGACTTGCTAAAATGCAGATTAGATATTGCCTGGCATAACCAAAGACAGTCAGAGAGAGAGAGAGAGAGAGAGAGAGATCTTCCATTTCCTACTCCCTCTCCTTCAAATGCCTTTTACTGCCCCTGTGATTGTCATTTATGCATTCAGATTTGTTCTCCTGAGTCTCACAGAGGGCTCTACCTGCCTCTGCTACACCTGGATATTCCCATGGTTCCTACTGAAAACATTCTTTGCCAGTAACAAAGCCATGAAAACGAAGCCTATTTTTCTAGCCTTCGTTTTTAATAAGCCATTTACGGCGAAGGCAGCAGAACGGCAATTCCATAGCCAATCCTGAGAAACTACAGTGGATCAGGAATCAGATTTCCCTAGAACACAAATTCTTCTGCAATTCTTAAAAGGAAGTCAATCCTTTTCCCCTCTTTTTTGGCAGTCTGTTAAGAATCTCTTCCTACCTCTGCAGTCTCTCTCCCTCCCTCTTCTCAGAACCAAGACAAAGAGGTAGACAAATCCCCACAGGGTCTTTCCTGAGCTACAGCTGCACAGTACAGGAAACAGGAATCTGCTACGGAGCTGAGGGAGGGGGAGAGAGAAAAGGATATGGATACATCTCTCTCTCTCTCTCTCTCTCTCTCACACACACAGCAGACACAGACTAACACTTTTCAGTTGATAACAATAAATCTGGCCTTCTCTGAGAAGACAATCATTATTAAAACTCTGCCTACTATGCCCGACCCCCAGGTCTTTATTTAGATCGCAGAAACCAGCAAAGAGGCACGCCGAGGAAACACAAATCTTACCTGAGTGACCATTTTCTTTTCCTCCATAAACCAAACGGCACAGAGGATGAGCCCTTCTGGGCGGTCGTGCTGGGGCGCACCTCCACAGCTCCCCCCCACCCCCCCCACGCCAGCTATTTCAGGGCGGGCAACTGATCTCCTTTTACCCCGTTCCCCTTCCTTTTCTTTCTAGCGTTTCTTCCTTTCTTTTCTCTTCCTCTCTGGCAGCCTCTCCCCCTCCTTCTCTCTCCAGCTCCCTCCCATATCTCAGGCAGATGGCTGAAGGAAGCCCCACCCCTGAATGCCTAAGGTAATTAATCAGAGTGGAGCCCCACCTCTTCCTCCTCCCCCCACCCCTCCCGGCAGGCTGACATCTCCCAACTCCAGAAACAGGCCTGCTGGAGAATGGCAGTTTGGTGTGTGCTCTGCGCACGCGCGCGCGAGTGTGTGTGTGTGTGTGTGTGTGTGTGTGTGTGTGTAGGAGGGAAGGAGGGGGAGAGGGAGGGAGGGGCAGGCGCCATGTGCAGGCATATTTTAAGGAATGAATATCTTCTATGGGGGCATTAATTACACAGCACTGGAAGCATTCATAGCAGCCCAGCATCGTTAATACAGACTTAAAGTATTCCACCCGTGAATATCTGATCATAAATAAGAAATGAAACAAAAATCACTTAAAAAAAACCATTTCCACTTATGTACAGTTTACAGATGTAGTGGATTTAATGAAAGACGGGGAAGCTGCTGAATGACCACTTACAGGAGGGTTTTCAAGGAATGAGAATGGGCAAGAACCTGCCTGTCCTAAATCAGTCTAATGACTGCAAAGGCCGAAAAGAGGAGGAAGGTGATCTAAGTACTTATTTTTTCTACTGTAAAAAACCTGGGGATTCTGGAAAAGGTTGTCTATAAACATGACTGTTTAAGAAACTGAAGGTGTATACAAAAGCGCATACAGATTTGACTGCTGAAGGCTTCCAGTTTCATTATAAATTCTGGTTAACAGAAGCCGCCCTTTGTGTTCCCCAGGCCTTCTGGATTTCAGCCTCTCCTGAAAATCAAAAACCCTTTCCTATATGCACACCAGGCACCTGTGTCATACTGTAAACAGTAATTGTTACTATTGAGTACTACAGTTATAAAAGATTTGAGAGAACATTTACTGAACATAAGAGTTTCTTTAATATTCTCTTATTAAAATGACATAATGAAAAAAGCATAAAGGGGTGACTCAGTCTAGAAGTCTGGGTCTAAGTCCTGATTCTGCCCTTTCCAAGTGATCTCGTTAAAGTCTTTAACTTCCAAATATAAATTCCATAATCTCCCTACTTTATATTATTAAATTTTCAAATAAAATAATCTGTGTAGATGATGAGTTTATGATGTTTGTCATTTACCTAATAAAAATGAAGATGTCCTATTTTTTAGTATTCTAATAAATAAGATCCTATTCTAAAGGATTTCTCATACTTTATATTTTTGTTATAATCTCTAACAGATTACCCAAAAGCAAAGAGATTAATTCTAAAATTAAGCTTCCTATTTTTAAAATAAACCCTAAAGAGATCAAAATTTTAAATCACAAATCAAAAAAAAGTAAAATAAAATCACAGATCACACCGAGAATACACTGTGTTTTGCTATCTCTATGAGGATTTGTTTGGCAAAATGCATAATCAGGCTTTTTAAAATGTACTGTATAATAACGTGAGCTGGCACATTGCCAATATAACATCATCATGCTCCTACCCAAATTAATAATCATTTTAACGATTCTAAAAAGAATACAGAAACTACCAATTTGGAAAACCTGCAGACTATTTACTGAACACCTACAATACGTCAGGCACTATTCGGGGCATTTTACAGCTATCTGCACACTTTTGGTACAATCCACAATGTATAAAGAAATTTGTACCAAAGAATGGGATCTTTAAACATTGGGGGAAAAAAAATTCCACTATGAGAAAAGGAATACAACGGTACTAGGCTTGTTCTAATTTAACATTTTTAGAAATGATCTGGAAGATAGGACATAGTGCATTTTCTGAGTCTGCAACTGAAAAGCCAATTAAGAGATAAAACACAGTCAAATTTTTTAAAAATACAAGAGTAAGCAGAAAAGAGGTAGGCGAGTTGCACTGGAAGCAAAGGCAACCCAGTGTACTTTTCAAAAAATAAATCATGCTTATGGGATAATTATTTATATTTTTAGTTCTAATATAAGGAACAAATCTGATAATCACTATATACCATTCTCTGAATCCACCAGTCCATATAGTGCGGAGGACAAAAAACCCTGAGCAAGACAGACTCCCTCACTCCCCATCTCTCTCTCTCTCTCTCTCTCTCTCTCTCTCACACACACACACACACACACACACACACACACACTACCATTATGGAAGCCGTGGTTATCCTGAAGCTTGTGTGTGACTGCAGCCTCCATACATAAAGACAGACAACAAGGCCCCAAGGGGGAAAAAAATTTTTTTTTTAAATAAAGAGTCAGATGAGGAATCCCTACATGCAAAAAGCCCAGGACTAGGGCCTAGACACAAGTTTCCTTTGGCCTGGTGTTCATGCTCCCTTTGCTCATGCAGGACCAACATTTTATGCTGCAAATAATAAGCTTATAACAGTCATTGCTGCAAGAAAGAGTTAGTAGGAGCTAATGTCAAAATAAATATGACGGTGATTTTCAAAAACTCACCAAATAACAGGATCATAATGAACACTGGACAAATTCTCGGGTATTCTGAAGTGTGTCCCTGCCTTTCAAGGCTTGCATTACAGAGGACAATTTGCTCCCTAATGCCCAAGAGAGAGAAGAGCAATTCAACAGCCTGGATCTGACCCAGCAAAACAACCGGAGTCCCCTAGTGGCTGAATGTGCCCTGCAGCGTACCAGCGAGCAACTCATTCCAGGGCATTTTTGGGGATGGAATGTCTGGGCCCCTTCCAAGATCCTCCTTCTCACTCAACACCACACCAAACCAGAAGCAAGTCCTTTTGATTTCTGTGAAATCTGCCCTTTCCACCCCTAGCACCACAAACTCAGTTCTGACCATACTATTTTCTATCCAGCCTCCTACTTGTCCCTCTGCCTCCAGTCTACCACTCTTGCCATCCAAGCTGCTCACCACTGCTGGGGACCTCCTTCTAAGTGTAAATCCCACCATGCCATTTCCCTGATTAAAATCCTCAACTATTCCCCACAGGCTAAAAGGGGGGGAAAGTCCTAACTCTTAAGTAGGTGCCTACCCTATAACCAACCTAGCCTCGCCATACCAAGTCAGAGTCCCTGCCTCCCCCTCTGCCGCCCACTGCTCTGCTCCTAGCACACTGAACCACGCTCCTCAATGATACCATGTTTTTGTTCTTTTCTGTTCCATGTTCTTACTCCCTTGAACAGGGCCTTCTGTCTGGCTAACTGGTGAATTCTTCCTTCAAAGCTCATTTCAGGGATTCCCTGACCTAGAGCCTTTCCTGACCCCACCTGCTCCCACATCTGGGGTAAGTGCCCCCTTTCCCTACACCTTGGTGCCTAGCCCATGGTTCGTAACTGCTGGGGTTACTGTTTCTGTGTAACTGTGACCTGCCGATGAGCAATCGGAGGGTAGGAATTGTGTGTTTCGTATTGTATCCCCAGTTCCCAATGTAGTGCCTAAACACACAGTAGATGAAGGAAGAAATGTTTGCTGAAATCAAGCTGAAATGCCTTGATTTCTAACTCTACCCATTTATTTTACACACATGGGTACCTAAGAATGAAGAGTATCCACATGGTTATCAAAACATAATAAAAGTGTTCTCTTCTTCCAAAAAGGTACTTGGAAATATGTTCGAATTTATAAATTTACTTCATTATCTCAGAAATTTGAGGCTGAAAGGAAGATGTACAAAAAAGAGAGTGGGAGGAAGGCTTTATTTTCAACTTGATCACAACAGTTCAGATTCTGGACAAAATAATACTCACTGATTTAAGGGGGGGAAAAAAAGTCACAAGTCTATGTGCCCTTGCTCCTCACAATTTTACATCAGCTGTGACTCAAGTTCCGTACCTCCCACCCACGCACCAGCAATGCCATAAAGGCAGATCCACCAGTCCCTGGCTGGAAGGCAGGTTTTGCTCCTACTTTCCCAGGCTGCCTCTGACACCCAAGTGAAAAGCAACATTAAAGGGATAGCATTTCCGGCAATAGTAAAAACTTGTTAGTATAGAAGCTTTTCACAGCACACCCCCACACAATAACCCTAAGTGTAAATAACAATTTACACCTAATAGATATTAAATACCTTCCCAGAAGCATCTCTGACACAATGCCACTTTAATGGCCTTTGCCCCCACACTCCCTTTAGCCTAAATGAAGCAGAATTAAGGCTAACTCTATTATTTCCTCGCTTTTCTCTAGTTTTGCCAGGGTTCAGTTTTTTAGAACCCATTCTCCCCCCCCCAAAAAAAAGGTGAGAGCAACATTTGAAATGACTGCTTTAGACTTCACATGCTCGTAAAGCCCAAATAACCCTCACATTTATTTCTTCTACCTAAAAATCAAACCTTTAGAACAAGACCACAAATAACATACTCTGAGGCAGAGGTGGGGCCAGAGAAATTAGAAAACATTACTTCATAAATTATCATCTAGATTTGGGTAACATATTCTTGGATCTTTAAAATATCCCCAAATCTAGACAACTAGAGTTATATATACAACTGAAATGATGTATACACTCTCTGTATTCTGCGAGATTCAGGAAATACGAGATAAATATCAAAAGGGATGGGATGTAAACAAATTTATCAATAACCAGATTATCGAGACAATAATACCTAATGAACCTGTGAAAACTGCAGTGTGTTGTTCCTTCAATACTAAAATATGCTGTCTCTATTACTAAATAAATTCCTGGAGACGCGCCTGTCTTCTTCACCACCAAATCCCTGTGTGTGGCAAAGTATCTGGCACACAGTAGGCACTCCAGAAAAAATCCTCAAAATGAGAAATTAAAGAATACATATATCCCTCTACATCAAGGTCACCTTCCCACAAAGAACGAATCGCCTATGAGCTAATTCAGTCTGCAGCACTCTGCAGACCCGAGCACACGGTGGGCCAATGGATCCTTCATAGAGGCAACTTTCTTTCTCCCCGTCTTCCAGATGCTGACTATCCGTAAGCTGTATCTGGCTGTCCTAAATTCTCGAATAGGGACACTTAGCTGCACCCCCTGTAACGTAAGGCCTCGTTTCTTCCTCAACTGCCCATTCACCTCAAAATGACAATCAGTGCCGATGTGTTCAGCGGGTGCCAGGCAAGCAAAACTGCCTCGGGAAAAACTGGGGTAACAGACATACCCTTGACTTCCAACAACAGTTACATTTTCCCCCTTAATATTTTCTGTTGTGGCAAAATACGTGTAAAATTTACTCTCTTAGCCATTATCAAGTGCAGCTGACCCTTGAACAACACAGGGGTTAAGGGCCCTGGCCCCCAAGGTGGTCAAAAGCCCATGTGTAACCTTGGACTCCCCCAGAACTTCACCACTAACAGCCTCGTCCGGACCGGAAGATGTACTGAGAACACGGACCATCACTGAACACAGACTTTACGGGCAGTATCACCCGCGGTGCTCTCATCGTAAGCTAGAGGGGAAGAAAACACCCTAGGAAAAGAACATCGTGAGAGCAAGAGAATACATCCCCAACGCTGTCCTGTAAAAACTCCACGTGGAAGCGGACCCGAACAGTTCAAACCTGTGCTGTTCAAGGGTCCACCGAACACGGCTCCGTGACACCGAATCGATTAATAATGTGCTCCTGCTGCCACCTTCCATCACCAGAACACTCTTCGTTTTTTAAAATGAAAACTCTGTGCCCACTGAACAAGAACTCCCCATTCTTCTTGTCCCCAGGAGCCTACTTGCTGTCTCTGTGAGTCTGGCGACCCTCAGTGCCGCCCAGACGTGGCATCCTATGGTATTAGTCTCTTCGTGAATGGCTTATTTCACAGAGTGTAACTATCCTCGAGGTTCATCGGGGTTCATATTGCAGCTTCTGCCAGAATTTCCCTTTTTTTACGACTGAGGAGCGGCGCCTGAGTGGCTCATTCGGTTGAGCGTCTGACTCATGATTCCAGTTCAGGTCATGATCTCAGGGTCGTGAGATCGAGCCCTGCATCGGCTCCCTGCTCAGCAGGGAGTCTGCTTGAGATTCTCTCTCTCCCTCTCCCCCTACTTATTCTCCTTCTCTCTCTAATAAATCTTTAAGACTGAGGAATATTCCACTGTGCATGTATACCATCTTTCGGTTATCCGTTCATTTACCCACTGATGGACACTTGGGTTGTTGCTTCCACCTTCTGGCTACCGTGAATAATGCTGCTGTGAACAAGGGTGTCCAAGTATCTCTTTGAGGCCCTGCTTTCAATTCTTTTGGGTATACACCCAGAAGTGGAATGCTGGGCCATATGGTAGTTCTATTTTTAATTTTCTGAGCAACCACCATACTATTCCATAGCAGCTGCACCATTTTATATGCCCACCAACAGTGCACAAGGATTCCAATTTCTCCACATCCTCACCAACATTTGTTTTCTGTTTGGGGGGTTTTAGTTTTTAGTTTTTGTTTGTTTGTTTGTTTGTTTGTTTGTTTTGACAGGAGCACCCTAACAAAGTTATATTTTAACCATTCAGTCAGAGGCAGTAATGTTTAATCCAAAAGAGTAATTCCAGAAATAGATTCTCAATGAACAGATTTTTGTTCTGGGCAGGGAGACTATTGTCATTGTCCTTTAAATAGTTTCTAGCAAGCCCCCATCTACTTACTCTGCTTGTATTTTAACCTGATTTGGTCCAGATTCAGTTCTGCAAAAATTATAATAAAACAACCAGTTTCAACTGTACACTCTTAAGACATGAGTGATTTTATTACGAACAAGAGCAATGAATGATCAAGTTCTGAAAATACTTCATTGCCTTATGTTGGGGAGAAATTCAAAAAAAGCGTACAAAATCTTTGATTTTTTAAAAAATACTGTTCAGCCATATCTTCCGTAATTTCTAATGGCATAATGGTCTGTACCTAATGGTATAGAACCACACAGTGTTATCTGGTGAGGAGTTTTAATTTACCAGAGTATAAGAATATAACAGAAACCAATAAGAAAATCTTGCAACCATAGTTGAGATAAAAAATTTAGGTAGCAAATAACAATCTATTACCTATTTATAAATACACTGAAAGACAACTATTACCGTAAGTGAATTAATAAATAAGACTGTAAAACAGTTTTGGATCCTTCAATTTCAAGTTGTTTTTTCAACCCTATTAATTTCCCTGATGTGGTGGAATGGAAAGTATACTCTGAAACTTTAACATCCTATTACCTGCCTTTCTAAGCTACCTTAATTTCAGATAGAATAAATCTACTCAATTGAGCAAGGCCAGGAAAGTTGTTTCAAATACTGAGCATGACATTTATCAATACTAACTCTTAATGACCAAAAAGATTTGGTGGGACAAATTCATTTTATTATAAATGAATACATTTTACTGCAAGACTTCAGTAAACATGTCATAATTTCTTTTTTAAAAAGATTTTATTTATTTGAGAGAGAGTGTGTGCAAGAGGGGGAAGGGGCAGAGGGAGAAAATATTCAAGCAGACTCCCACTGAGTGCGGAGCCCAAGGTTGGATCACACACGGGGCTGGATCTCACGACCTATGAGATCAGGACCTGAGCCAAAACCAAGAGTCAGACGCTAACCCTACTGAGCCACCCAGGCGCCCCTCATGTCATAATTTCTAAACAGGAATTCTTTAATCCACCCACAACCTTTGCTTCGCTATGGGGTGGCCAGTTTTCTACCTCAAAACTTCTTTTACATATTATAATTTTTTTTTCATATATATGTCTGATACTTCACTCTTCCTTGGAAACACTTTTGCTTTCCCAGTTTTATTTTCTCAGACAATTTTACTTATATGACTGCTATTACATGTCCCTTACTTTGCTAGTTGGGTCCCAGAAAAAACTGTTCACAGATGCTTCTCTTCAAAAGCACATCGATACTTACTTTAAGAAGCTCTGCTTCTAAGGCAGTCTCATGACACACCCAGCCTTAAACTGTTATGCAGACCAATCTACTGTTTTATGCCAGTAGAGACTGAGTCCACAGGTAGTAAGAACCATAAATATATCAAAATTTCATTATGGTAAATGTAATGTGCTCTTCATCTGAATAACTCAAAATAATAGAAACATGTATATATAACAGAACAGGAGTAAACCACACAGTATAGACCAATGTGCTGGAATACAATTGAAGAATCATGACCATATAACCACACACCCTCCCATCTGCCTTCAACGCTGTAGCATCAGACCTGAATGAGAGCTGTGAATTTACTCTGGAGAGCTTACTCGATAGGTCCAGGTCCAGATCCGGTTAAAAACAGCCTGCTTTAGCCTTCAGGCCCAAAATACCTAATAGGATGTACTGGTTAGTTTGTCACTGCCTTTAGCCCTATGCATTTCTGTCCAGCCTACAACTTAGGAACCGACTATCAGAGAAATGGCCACTTGAAAGAGAAGAAAAAAATAATTAAGTGCCTTGAAAACACAAATAAACCGAAACAACTGAGAGAACAGCTAGGAGCTGTAATTCAGAATTAACTGTATTAACGGTCTTTATTTTCCTATTCTAGGTTTCCAGCACAATCAATATTTCAAAAAATCATGGCATATGAAAGATCACTCAGTCCGAACCCTTCATTTCATACAGGGATAGTAAAGTCAAGTAAAATGAAGCTGTTTGAGCATATCACGGAGGTGGTTAACACTGTAGTTTGAATCAGAATCCAGGATTCTTCAACTTTACTCACTGAAAGCTACTAATTTCAAGGCAAATGGATATCCAGAAATGTATTTGATATTAACTTAAAATTTTCTGATTTCAGACTTTAGTAAGTTCCTAACTACAATGCTACTTAGCTCATCACAAAATAGTCTAAAATATTAAGTGTAGAGAGAGTGCCCTCTACTGTACATTACCTTTCTGAAAAACACAGCAACATTTGGAAACTGCCATCTGTGCTTCCCATCTACTCAAAATGAAGCCTCAAGTTTACTCAACGCCAGTGACTTAGTTATGTTACATTTATAAATGCCAAGTCCACTGCTTAACACACGCACGCGCGCGCGCACGCGCGCGCGCACGGGAATCTCTCTTAAGTTTCAGAACTTCTAGAGTTGAAAGCTGCCACCCCTGCCCAGTCCTCAATACTATAAAACTCAGATCTCCTGTTACAGCAAACTACCAAATTCTATGGGAAGTCTATGCCCTGAATGGTACCAGGTCAAAAGACAGAAAGCTTATAAGCATTTCATCCCACCATAAAGCCTTCACATCAATCAAACAGTCCCTTAAACAAAACAAAACCCCCAAAAACCAAGTTACAGCCCTTCGCTTACCTGGACAACAGGATACTGATAATCCATACAATATACACCATACATAGCAAAGGGGGAAAAGAAAATCTTCCGATAAAGACAGTACCCAAAGTGTCTACACTTTTGCCTTGTTTGCTCTGGCTGTCCTTCCAAAAGAACTAGGTAGCACCAGAAAATCTTTGGCCGACTCCCAGTCTCCGCGGATAGGTATGCTGGCTCAGATGATGAAGCTGGAGCTTGGTTCAGCCCAGGCTTCCACCCCAGTAAGATTCAACACTACCCAGAAGAGCTGTTCAGGAAAAAAGCAAAAAGCGCCAACTGAGTGACCAGTTGCAGACTGAAAACTGTACAAGAGATTGGCTATTACTGTTGGTTTTAAACTGACAACTCCACCAGAAACTCAAGAGGCAGAGATGACAGCTGGGGAAAAGAACATGGGCTCCGTAAAGAGGAAAACAAAAACGGTAGAAGCACAAGGTATCCAGGATCCAAAATGATATATATGTTCCCGGCTTTAAGTGCGTCAGAAGGAACACTCCCAATCCGGGACGTGGAAAGGCAGATGGGACTGGTATTATTTCTCTATTCCTTCTTGGACAGGATGGTGCGCACGCGCACACCGCCCCTCCCCAACACACACACATACCACACACACCCCTTCTAACTGTCTCCGGCAGAGACAGGTGCTAGGATTAACAGTATAAAACCCCTCTGTCGTGGAAAGGAATGGGAGAAGAAAGAAGTCACACTGCTACATGTAGTAAAGGGATCCCTTTCATGACAGTGTATGTTTGTGTATCATTTAACACCTCCTTCACTGTGCTTTGTAACAGAGGCTGGGACAGCTGGCAGGATCAGCACTAGAAAAGAGGAAGGTGGCCCCAACTCTGAGGCAACATGAGTCCACTGGAGACCTTCAGATATGCAAGACACTCGCTCAGCTGTTCCGATCAAACATGTAAGGATTAACTCCGGCTGCCTGCAAAAAGGTGGGGGTGGAAAGGTCTTTTCAGAAAAGCCAGCTGCTTTTCCTCTTTTAGGAAGCTGCGGGACCCACCCTACATTACATACAAACACACATGTGCACGCATATTTCTCTAACAGATATTAAAAGCAGTAACGAACATGGACAGGTGTGAAGTCAGTCTGAAAAGGCAAGGCAGGTTAGCTTTCAAAGTCTGAACAGCCCATCTAAAACCAGAGAACTGAAGTAATTCTTGGAAAATAGGGCGTACAGTAAGTAAAAGTAAACGCTTCGTAAGAGGCACACTATTTTATAACTCTTGCTCCCAAGAAATCCCCTGCTTGGGGCAAGCATTCAAAAGTTCAAAATGATAAATAATTCTAAATGAGTCTCAGGGGCTACGATATCTCTCATCTCAGAGAGCCAGGAACACAGCAGGCTTCCGGAAGATTAAACCGTGAGGACGAAACGCTACTGTGAGGCACCTGTGAGAGTTTAGGCACCACTGTGCCCCACCCCCACCCCCAGGGTAATTTTTCTCCTTTTATGGGCATTGCATTTTATTTTCCGATTGTTCAGAAGAAATTGTTTTTTAAGAGTCAAAAGGGCCTTAGTACATCGAAGACAGTTCACTTGGTTAAACATTTTGCCTCCAATCGGTTCTAAGAGATTAGGAGGACCTTACAAGGTACTAGATTATCTTCAGACGATCTTCAGACATGAGGCAGTGGATTCCGGAGGAACGACAATAATGCATCAGTTCACTACAACTAAAAAAAACTTGCTAAACCTCTGTTACACACTAGGTACTGGGCTTAAGAACTGTAGATAGGAGCAGACACCGTCCGTGTCAAGGACTTCACGGTTTGGGGGAAACAGCACAAGGGTAAAACCAAAAGCCGAAGGGATGCTGCAGCACAAAATTAAACCCTGTGAGCAAGTTCTCACACGAAGAAGGACATTTTCCCGAAGCTGCTCTTAATGAACACATCCATTGTATCGCTTTCTCACCACAACTATGCGACTCTGGCTTTGTCAGTTCTCAACAGACATGACCTGAGCCTCACAACATGGTCGATCTGATTTGTCACACACGAAGTCCTATAATATATACACCCTGACTGTCCCCCATACAGTTATTAAAATGTTAATTAAGAAATAGCTAAGGTAATGTTTCTGTATTAAAATCTTACACTAAATTTCCACATCGAATCAAATCCTTCTCCAACCCTTTTCTTCCCTGCGCACCAGGCCATTCCACTCCACCGACCTCACTTCACATACAGCAGTGCTGGCCCCAGAGATCCTTGTACACTGACATCCGAAATCACTGTTACATTCTTGATGTGATTGGTATCAAGATTCTTCCTGATGGGAAGACTGGGAAATGCAGACACTTCTTATAAACCACAGAGTGCTGTGGTAATGAACTATGGCTGACAAACTTCGTGAGTTAACTCTGCTCAGTATTTGGTCAGTTTATTACAGAAGATGGAGTTCCCAGACGGTATTGTAGTTAAGATGACACACTATAGTTCAAATTCTAGAACAGCTGATATAATTTAAACTTGAGAATGGTCTCTATGTTACTGAGGGCCTCGTTAATTCCTAGAGCTTTAAATTCTTCTTGAGGATCGATCTATACATACAAGGTGAAAAGATGTGACTGACAGTTTATTAAGTGAAAAAAATTATATTACTGAACATAATATTACTGAATAATGTGTACAGTATAACTCTGTATTTCTAAATGCACATATGTATCTCTGTATGCCAATCAGTAAATCATGTAATTTCTAAGCTTCATATGCCTTACATATGTTATGTAGTTATGTTTACACATACATGCATATACATGTGACTTACGAAACACTACAGATGCCACATACACACTATGTATTATACATAACATGTATTATATTCATACACACGTATATTATAGGTGTAAGATAAAACCTACACTTCTAAGGGGTGGGATGGTAGGGAGGTAGTTGGTTTTCATTTATTACTTTAGAGACTCACTTCTAATATGTTCAAAATACATTTAAATTAGCCTTTGGTACTCATATAATTTATCTTTTTATTTTTAAGTTTAAGGGAATCAAGACAGATTTCCCTTTGAGTATAAGTACTTTAAAAATTAGCAATACTTTCTTAGTTTAGTCTATTATTATCACATTTGTTTTACCTTACATGATAGCCTTACTATAAACCCTCTGGAGGATAGAGACGATAAACAATCTTAACCATGTTTTACCTAGATTCTGCCAAAACTGTGCTCAGGTCTAGTTTAAATAATTAGCCCCTCAGAAAAATGGCAAAGTAACTCGATATTTGAATTTGGATTATAACTGCTTCTTGCCTTGCCTTTTGACTCATCTCTTGTAAAAAATTTTAAATTGTAATTTAAGACCAATAACAAACTAAAATCCTAAAAAATACTTATGCCGTTTGAAAAGGCACATACTTTGCAATATTATGAATGCTTTTATAAGTATTAAAGTCTTTGTGTACTGATCAATTAGAAACATAAATACAGAAAATGGCCTTTTACATACATTTCTCTGCATCTCTTTAGCGAGACACACAGACTTCCAATTTCAACAGCTGGTATACCTATGACGTCTGTTAGAATGTAATGATATCAGAGAGAAACAGACCTAGTAACATTTAAGAGTGAGACCTCTAGAAACTACCTGAGATTTATGAGATTTAGATTTTGCTAAGGATAAAGCAGACAATCTACCATGTCAGCCCCACACTATAGGACATGACCGGTGGTGACCTTGCAATGTAATCTGTACCATCTACAACAGAGGCCTCCCAAGACTTACCATGTACTGCCAACGCCAAAAAATAGTTAAGATTCTTCTCTTTTCTACCTTCTCATTTTTTTTCCTTCTCTCCTTTTCCTTCCCTCTAACTATGCCACAATCCTACCGTGAGTGTCCAAAGACAGTGAGGCTTCATGGTAGAATGTTTTAGCACGGAGTGCAAAGATCTCTACTCTAAGGTATAAAATTAGCTTTAAGGACAATAATATCAGAAGATTCCAAAGATTTCTGTGTACAGGGATAACACAGAAGTTCAAAAAGGACAAGGCTTGAGACAGGCAGATGATGGAGAGGATGAGGGAAAGAAAGACATATATGTGGGCAAAATACGTAATCAGAAATCTGTAAGACTTCCTTAAGGATCCGTGTGACCAGTCTGGAGGACTGTGGGTGAACAGTGGCAAATGCTAAGAAAAGCAGGCTGGAATCACTGTGGAGAGCCTAGGACATCAAGCTCTGTATTTCAGACCTTAGATCCGCAAAGACTGTTTGAGAAGGAAAGTGTTACAAAATTAACATTTTGTGAAAATGGCTCTGGCGACTGGAAGAAGAAGAGAAAGGGAACAGCCTGAAGGCAGGGAGGCCAATTAGAGGCTAGAAGTACAATAGTCCAGAGATTATTAATGCAAAACCACACGTTAGCAGTAGGAATAAGGAAGGTCTAGATGTAGCAGACACTACAAAGGCAGCACCCACGGAAGTGCAGACTGTTCAGAAACAGGGCATAAGAGAAAGGGTAATTAAATATAACACTGTGGTTCTAAGTCTAGTTGATTGGCCAAATAAGTATCGCACTAATAAAATAGGGAAATCAGAAGCATAAACTGGTTTGAAGTTAGGGCAGGACATCCAATAGGAAATATCGTACCAGAGCCAACAGGAGTCTGGAAGGAACAGCCAAGGGCAGAATGTGGTTGATTGTTCTCCCATATTTAGCAAACAACAACAACGTACTTCAAAAACAAATAAAAGAGAGAGAGGACAGACAGACAAAAGACGGAGAGGAAGAAAGGAAGAAAGAGAAAGAGAGAAAGAGAGGGAGAAGAAAGAACAGTGGATACAAGGCAAAGGGCTGAAAACGGAACCTTAAGGAATACTCACTTCTAGCAGGCAGAAATAGCACCAAGGATAGAAAAGATTAAGCGGGGTCATGGGTGATTCACAAAACCCAGGACAGAGAGGATATCTGTCACTGTTCTTACACTAGGGAAAGTATTTCATAAATGGATACCAGAGGTGAGTATATAGCAATGTCAAGTAGAAACAGAGAAAAGGTTTTTTTTTTTTTTTTTAATTTAAATGACAATTTAGGAAAGAGAACTGAATTTAGCAAATAGGGGATCGAAAGAAGTTTTGTGAGCGAGCTGTTTTTACAATATCAGCAGAAGGATGGCAGCAAAATTAATAAATTCTTGATCAGCATGGAAAATACACACAATACCTACACATAAATTTTAACAAAACTTCCTATCTTAGGATACTTGTCTTGCAAATGAAGTACAGAAATAATTACTGATACATTCCACCACCCACTGTCGCCTCTGTCAAGGTGGACTGTTACCTTTTTTGTCTCTGTGCCTTTGATCATATTGTTTTCTTACCCATTTCAAAATTACCAATCCTTTAAACAGATTCCTTCGAGGTCTACCTTCAGTGCTACCTGTTTCATGAAGCTCTTGCTGATTACTTCCAGAAGTAATTTCTCTTCTGTCTGAACTTCATGGTACTTTATCTTTAGCTGAATAATAGTACTAACCACTTTCTGTGTTTTTAGCAATACCTGTTGAATCTATTAGATGATTTCTTTCAGAGCAGGACCTGTCTGTTCAATTCTGCATTTCTTTCAAAGGAAACACTAAAGCCAATACCTCTCACACAGCACTGCCCACCAGCATGTGAGAAGGGAAAGTCCGCAAACACCTGAAACCACGAGTCAGGCTGAAATGAACGGACTACCAGGAACAGACCATCTTGCGTGTGTTCCTTCAGTCAATACGCAGTCGTTCCACTGAGATATCCCCAATGTTGTGTGAAGTCCCAGGAACAGAAAAAGCTCTCAAAGAGCTGCCGGCAGAGGAGAGAAAGCAGGAAACAATAAACACCAAAATACCATTTGATAAATGCCCTTATGTGTTAGTATGGCCTGGGAGAAAAGCCACAGCTGCCACCACTGCCACCACTGAACTCCCCAGAGTGACGAGAGCCAGGAATTTCCCACAAGCAGTCAATGCTTGAAATGAATTGTGAAAAACTCCTTAAGAGTTTTCCAGGGGGTTTGGGGTGGGTGGTGGGAGCTCAGAGGCAGTGGAACAGCATTCCAAATGCACACAACAGCGCCCTACTTAGGGCGCGTACAGAAAGGCAGGCAGGTAAATACACGCACAGAAGTCAAGAGCCTATTCAAAAATATTCACATAAAATTCTGTTGGTTCTAAGGTACTGTGAGGATTACTGAATTTTCTAGGCCAATGGAAATGCTTGAAATTACACCTACCAGAGAACAGTAAATCACAGTTAAGTAAGGACTCCTCTGTGTGACACGTGGTACAAAAGGAAGTGTGGGTAACAACAGGATAAGCCATGCTATGGCTAAAATGCATTATTCTATTTGGAGACAGAGACGAGGCATGCAAATGGTGAGGTTAGGAATTAGCATTTTTGTTAGAAGTGTCTTTTGTTACTCTTTTCACTCCACATCATTACTACTAAGAAGTAAAATATATCCATAAAAAATAGGCCAAAAGATAGTCACTGTGAATCCAGAAAGATAGTACGTAAAGGGTAAGGGTAAAGATATCTTTTAAAGCAGAAAATAACTATAAATATTCAAATACTGTTAGGAAAATACATCTACAAATGATTCTACATACATTATTTTACATAACAAAGCCCGTTAGCCTCCACAGAAACTTTAATCTTAACTCATTCATAATACCTCTATGATAGGTTATAAAAATCATCACGCTATTTTGGAGCTCCTCCAAAAAGAGGCAGACTTTTTCTCCAGCCCTTGAAATTGCTCTTAGCCTTCCTTGTGGCTTGCACTGGCCGTTGGGCGGTTAGCAAACATGATGCCATCAGAGACTGGACAGGTGTTCGTTCACTGGGCCTTGCCCTCCCTTGCTACTCTCTGGCACCCTGCGACTACCATGTGAGGGTGGATGGAAAACGAAGTGGAACAGAGAGGAACTATTCCAATTGTGTTTCCGTGACCCATCAGCTTGCCAACTGCCAGATGTGAAAGTCAGGTCATCCCAGACCACCCAGCCCCAGCCAGTCCAGACAAGGAGAACCACCCAAATTCCTGACCCGTGGAATGGTGAACAGGCAACTGGTTAACACTGTTTTAAAGGCCATTAAGTTTTGGGGAGGTTTGTTATACAGCAAAACCTAACTGACACAATCTCATTTCATAACATTAAGAGGTACATGCCTCCCTACTGATGCCAACATCACACTGTCTTAATCACTGAAGCCGGAAATCAAGCTGTGCTAGTTCTCCAAATTTTCTTTTTCAAAAGTGTTTTGGCTTCTAGGTCCTTGGCATTTCCATATGAATTTTAGAATTAGCCTGTTAGCTTCCATTAAAAAATCTTGCTTGGATTTTGACTGAGACTACACTGAACCTAAAGATCAATTTGGGGAGAATTAACATGCTAGGAATATCGAGTCTTCAAGCTCATGACCACAGTATATCTCTCAGAGAATATCTCTCAGAGTATATTTCTTATTCCACTGTTCAAAAACAGGTTTTAAAGTTTACGAATATCTTTTCTCCAGGCATGTATTGGAATCAAATGCTATACCTGAGGTTTGTGATAGGTCACGATCACTTTTCTCAAGTCCACTAGATCCCACAATACTCACATCCCTATTAGACATCCCTATAAGTATTGGTGTCGAGGTCAAAAAACACATCAGTGGAACAGAATAAAAAAATGCAAAAGTAGATTCACAGACACAAAAGCAATTCAGTGGATAAAGAATCATCTTTTCAACAAATGGCATCAGAACCACCGGATAGCCTCACATAGTAAAAATGAACCTAGATCTATAGCTTATATCACATACAACATCTAATCTAAATGGACCACAGACTAAAAATGTAAAAGATGAAATGATAAAACTCCTAAAAGAAAACCTTCATGAGCTTGGATGAGGCAAAGACTTCTAAGCTAGGACCCCAAAGGCACAGTTTGTAAAAGAACAAACTAACGAAATGAACTTCGTTAAAACATTCTGCTCTACAAAGGATACTGTAAGGAGAATAAAAAGACAAGCCACAACTGAGAGAAAATATTTGCAAAGCATGCATCTGATAAAGCACTTATATCCAAAATATATAGAAACTCAACCGTAAGAAAACAAGTAATCCAATTTTTTTTAAGAAAATGGGTAAAAGATTTAGAGACTGGGCCAAAGAAGATGTAGAGATAGCAAGCAGGCATACGGAAAGAAGCTCGGTGCCATTATTCATTCAGAAACTAAAACCACAAAAATTCCCACTACGTACCTATTAGAACGGCTCATATTCAATGGATGGACAATAGTAAATGCTGGCAAGGCGATGGAGGAACAGAAAGTCTCAGATACTGCTGGTAAAAGTATCAAATGGTAGAGTCGATGGTGAAGCACTTTAGCAATTTCTTAAAAAGTTAAAGACACACCTACACAGGATGCATCCATAGCGCTTCTACGTATTTATCCAAGAGAAATGAAAACAAATATTCAAATAAAGACTTGTTCAGGAATAGTCCCAGCAGCTTTATATCTTCATCAGAAGGTAAATGATGAACAAATTGTGCTATGTCCACTGTAGGCTACTATTCAGCAACAGAAATGAATGAGCCGCTGGTATATGCAAGAACACGGATGATTCTCAACGTAATTACGTTGGGTGAAACAAACCAGGAAAAAGAGAGTATTTATTGTGCTTTCATTTTTACCAAACACTAGAAAATGCAAACTAATCCATGCTGAGAGAAAGATTATCAGTGGTTGCTTGGAGATGTGGAGGGAGAGTGGGAAGGATCACAAGGGGCATGAGGGAACTTTTGGAGATGAATAATATTGTCATTACCTTGGTTGTGGGGGTGATTTCATGGGTGTACACATACGTTAAAACTTACCAAATTATATGCTTTACATATGTGCAATTTATTGTATGTCAATTAAACTTCAGCAGAGCTATACAAAAATAAATGAATTCCTGCCCCACTCACCACAATGAGTTTGTGGAGGGCTAGTTATTTTCTTTGGGGAGGGGGTGAAAGGTTAAAGGGAGTTGGGGAAAGTCACTGGTGTGCCCTACATTACAGAGGAGGTCTTATAAAAAGGGAGAGGGTGGGTATGGTGGCAAATTAGGTGGAGATTTAAGCATAAGTATAAGAGCAGGTTTTTTTGAAAATCACTTCTGCTTAATCTACTTTCGATCACTGCTGCAGACCCCCTTAGCACTGGCACACGTCCTTTTCAACTTGTCACGCATGTAATTTCTGCCTCTTCCACCCCAGGAGGCCAGGGACTATATAATCTGTCCTATTCCTCGAGGCATCCCTAACACCTACCTAGCAGAGTGCCTCACCGGTGCACAGAAGCCACACAGTGTGCGGTTAAGACCTCAGGGTTCTGGGGGCGCCTGGGTGGCTCGGTTGGTTAAGCAGCTGCCTTCGGCTCAGGTCATGATCCCAGCGTCCTGGGATCGAGTCCCACATCAGGCTCCTTAGTTGGTGGGGAGCCTGCTTCTCCCTCTGCCTCTGCCTGCCATTCTGTCTGCCTGTGCTTGCTCTCTCTCCCTCTCTCTCTCTGACAAATAAATAAATAAATAAATAAATAAATAAATAAATAAATAAATAAATTTAAAAAAAAAAAAAAAAGACCTCAGGGTTCTGAAGCCAGACCATCACTTCCTAGCGGTGTAGCTTTGAGAAAGTCATTTCACATCTCTCTGCCTCAGGCCCCATATCTGGAAAAAGAGACAGTGCTAAGAATGCCCACCTCACAGGGTTGCTATGACAGTTACATCGGCCAGCATACGACGCGCCTGGTATCCAACGAGTGAGTATTAGGTTAGAGCCACTCTTACCGTCACTGCCGTCGTCATCATCATCATCTCCAGTAATTTGGGAAGGGCGTTTAAAGGAGATTCAGAATTATCTGATTTATGAAGCTAGATCTATGTATGTAAGGGCTAAGTGGCCTCGAAAGGAAGCAGAAAGCTTGTGAAGAGCTATATAATTGTGTTAGAGGGAGGAAAGGCAGTAGTGGGGAAGGAGGAAGGAAGAGGAAACTCCCACACGCGTGCGGCATAAGGCAATGCATTTCTGTCGAATTACTCAGTCCAGTGAGAAGACCACGCTTGACCAGGAAGGCAAAGTAAATATGTAAAGGAGCAGAGAAAGTACAAGTGATTTTTATCCCAAAGCACATCTCAAGTGCAAAGCAGGTAACATGTTCTCTCTTTTTAACTAATGGTACTGAAAAACAATAAGGAACCCTTGTGCTCTGAATGAAAAGCTACCCAAAAGGCGAGGCCATGGGGTCTTGAAAGTGTAAATGCCTCCCTTCTTGGACTGTATCCCCCAGGCTTGTGCTCACAGATGAACTGTCAGGAATCACCCGACTCTCATCCCTCCTGGGGACCGGGACAAGGCTCTGACAGCAGCAAGGCAGCAGTGTGGGAATCCTTGGGTTGGCACGAGCCCTTTGCTTGATTCAGACCTGTAATCTCTTCTGACTTTGATTTAATGCAGCAATTACTGGTAATGTGGTTTGAAGGAGATAAATGCCCAGCGTAGCCGGCTGTTGCTTACTCTGCTCACGATGCAAGAACATTTTTTAATTAAAATTCTCTTTATGATAAAGGAGCTGCTTCACTGACTGTTTCTGTGCAGCCCTGATATGGAGCTTCCCCCAAAGCGGATTAGAAATCAAAGTCGCCCCTCCTCACTTCTGGCAAAGCATGCACATACACAATCACTCCATCACCTAAAGTGAGTTCTTTACCCTAAATTTTTCCCATTTATATAATTAGATCCTGGGAACAACTTCTTTCCACTTCCCACAATCTCAGTGTCAGCATTACAGCCCCGCCAGTAATGAAGACATCTTGCATTTTTGCAAAGAAGTTCCCTTAAATAAATTCTCCTTAACTTAAATAAAGTTCCCTTACATAAATACATAAGTTAAGTTCCCTTAAATACTTTATTTCCTTTAAAATGAATATGCAAAGTAAACATTCATAACCGTATATGCATCAAAGGACTGTACCCACTTCATTTGGAAAAAATAAAGGATAGCTGATATAAAATATCAACAGTTCTAAAGGACAGTTTAATTTTAATTCATGATACCGTGATTTGCTTTATAGTCTATATTTAGGAATCCCTGAGTAATTGTTGTAAGTGAAATAATCATAGAAAGATTAAAATAGAGCCAACCAGGCTCTTTTTCCCCATGACATAAAACCATCATGTTCCAGCAGTTGAAGGACTCGACATCAGATACTCCAATCATTAGTTTAAAAAAACGAGACCAACCACCACCCAACAACTGGAGGTAATTCTCTGGGGCTTCAAGAGAGATCATTTGGTATCGGTTTACTGGTTCTGGAATCCATCGGTAAAACTTTTGGTCCAATTACAAAACTTCCCACCCTTAAAAGAAGAAATAAGAAAAGAAAAAAAATAAATAATGTCTTATGCTTAGCTAGGACCCATCGTGTTTATTGCCTGAAGAGGACAGACATTGACAATTATCCTTTAAGAGAAAGAAGGGAAGAAACAGCACGAGATCCAAGATGAAATACATACGTATTTTCTCTTCCTAAGGCACAGAGCACAATATCGATGTGAAAGTCAAAAGGTAAGAACTAATTCTCTGTTCTAGTATGGGAGAGTGGGGTCTCCATCATAACCAATTTAACTGTATTTGTTGACTAAGAGCCTCTAAACTCAAATGACATTCCCCTTTTAGAAGAGGGCCACATGCCTTCTTAGGAAATCCAAGATGAGCACTAGATTCCCTCTCAGGAGGCCTTGCGGAGACTTACTTTAATCTTGAGTGTAAGAATACAGAACTGATGTCATCCTTGCAGTACTAATGCTACTCTGGAGAAGTGCATGTGACTCCATGGCTCTTTGTGAGAAAACTTATCTTCATTATCAGAGAGAAAGATGCCTTTGGAAACACAACTATATGAATATATACTCTAAACACACACACACACACACACACAAATGCCAAGTGCGCGCGCGTGCGCACACACACACACATCCTGACCCTTGAGAAAGCGGTCTGGCATAATTAACAAGATTAAAGAGGGATTTAGGATAAATAAGATGAAAGTTAGTCTGATCCTTACAGGATTAAACCCCAAATCCTAATATGAATCCAACGATTTTTAAGATCAACACCATATAACAGGATTAAACCAATAGCTGCTTTTGTTTTCATACTGGAAACAATCACAGTTGGCAAATCCAGGGCCTACAGCAGACCTTAGCAGTTAAACAGTGTGGAGTTCAGGGCTAAAAATAGGGCCCTTACTCCAGCTCGCCTTGCTGACTGCCCTACTTCCACGGGTCCAAAATCCCTTATATGTAATTCCAAAGTCCAAAAATCTTGGAAAACTACATTTCTTT
The DNA here is from genome assembly GCF_902655055.1 of Lutra lutra. Lineage (NCBI taxonomy): Eukaryota > Metazoa > Chordata > Mammalia > Carnivora > Mustelidae > Lutra > Lutra lutra. Next base: position 132,960,675 of record NC_062285.1, read on the forward strand.
CTTGCCTCCCTCCCCACCCAGTTTTTGTGCTGGTGGAAGACAGGCTCATTTGGTGATAAAATGGGACAACACCATAACTGGTGTAAGTAAGCAAAAACATTTAGCTGTAAACAGATGGATGAATGTGATTACAAGGTGTTGCCCACAGCCAACTAGTGGTGTATACCCCCCCGACTATATGTACTATCTTTTCTTTCCAAACTAAAAAATATTCCCAATTATGATACAATATCCAGCCCAGGAGTTTCAGAAAAAAGACTGTGCATAGTTCTTCAGCTTAGAAATAACCATGACATGAATAATGGCAAATCAGGAAAACAGACTTAAATTGCTGATACAATAAGCAATACCGTGTAAAACAATTAGCCAGCAAACCGCAGCCACTATGCTGAAGATGGACGTCACTGGTGATAAACCAGGACAGACAGACACGCCTGGAACCACGGATGCTGAAGACTGATATGCTGTTTTAAGAATAGTAGGATATTTTAAGGCAGATTTCTCAAAAGTGTGGGTTAGGGGTAAGTGACAGTATTTATTTCTCTTGGAACATTTATATTTATACATTAATTTACACACACATTTCTCTTTGACCAAAAAACTACCAATTAACATAAAGCAAAACTACCGACTTCTGCTTCCAGTAAGAAGGAATATACTTTCCCCTATTTCTCCCAATTTAAAACCCTGGAGAGCTGATATATTAAACAAACAGAAGACTCCCACAGGTGGAAAGAAGACAGCAACCTGGCTCGGGACCTCAGGACACAGTGGTGAACTCCCTGGGTTTTCTTTCTGCCTCACGGAGCCTAGACTTGGGAGCAGCAAAACCTGGAAGCGCCAGCAGGCGCAGACCAAAAAAAAAAAAAAAAAAAAAAGGCCCTAAGGAGAGCCTATTCTCTGCAATCAAAGGACAAGGAAAGGGGAAGCCCAGCAAGACAGAAAACGTTTAGACTGCTCTAACGCAGCCAAACCTAACCTCAGTCCCACCCTCGTCCATAAAGACCTAGTGGTGAGCCTAAACTTGAGCCCTTACCAGGCTATCCCCAGGCATTCCAATACTCGGCCCAAGCAACCTTAGAGAAGAGAAGCAGGGAGCCCGTATGTTCACCCCTACAGATTTATAAAACTTTGAGGAAAAAAACACAGAAGAAAATCTTCAGGACCTAGGGCTAGGCAAAGAGTTATGTTGACACCGAAAACACGATTCATAAAAGGAAAAATTGATAGGTTAAACTTCATCAAAATTAAAGACTTTTGTTCTAGGAAAAGACAAGCTAGAGAGTGAGAGAAATGTTAGCAAATCATACATCTGACATGGGACTACTATGCGGAATACAGAAAGAAGTCTAAAAACTCAACAGTATGGATACAATCCAATTAGAACCTGGGGAAGACACTGAGGTTTCACCAAAGCAGATCTACAAACAGTAGATCAACGCAAACAAAGATGTCTAACATCATTAGCCATTAGGGAAATGCAAATTACATCTACAATGATATCCCCTAAGTATCTGTCAGTATGGTTAGGAAAGAAAAAATAACAACATCAAATCATGGTGAGGATGCGGAAAAACTAAGTAACTAGCACACTGCCGGTAGGGACGTAAAATGGTACAGCCACTAGAAAGCAGTTTAACAGCTCCCTAAACAAGCAAGTATGAGATTACCCTCACATTGCTGGCAACAGCACACCTGTGCGTCTACCCTTGAGGACTGTTCACACAGACATCTATACACAAATGTTTACAGCAGTTTTTTGCCTATTATTCATAACAGGCAAAAACTGGAATTGACCTAGATGTCTTTCAACATGTGAATGTTTAAAAAACTATGGTACATCCAAACTACAGAATACTAGGAAAGAGGAAAAAGGATGGACTGATTTAGGCAAGGACCAAGATGAATCTCTAGGGAACTATGCTGTTTCAGAATGTAATCTCAAAAGCTTATATGCTACATGATTTTATTTATAAAACATTCTTGAGATGACAAAATTACAGAAATGGAGAACAAATCAGTGGTTGCAATGAGTTAAGGAGAAGTAGGGGCAGGTGGCAATGCCTGTGGCATGAACGGCAACATGAGGGGTCCTTCTGGTGATAGAAGTATTCTGTATCTTGACAGTGTAAAGTCAATTTCCTGGTTGTTGATACTGTACTTTCAGTTTTGCAAGACGTTACTAATGATATCCATGGGCTATCTCTAATCAATTTCTTACAAGTGCATGCAAATCTGCACTTATCTGAAAAATAGAAGTTTAGTGAAAAGGAAAGTCCTTCTGTTGCTATAAAGGACATTACTGGGACAATTAGCAAACTGGGATGTGGGCTGCACATCAGATAACAGTATCTATATGAAATGTCCTGGTTGTTTTAAGTGTACTGTGGTTATGTTTTTAGAAAATAAATATGCATTTTGGACTAAAGGGGCATGAAATACATGTGTGTGTGTATATATATATATATACTCACACACATATTTTAAAAATTTATTCTCCGGCGCCTGGGTGGCTCAGTGGGTTGAGCCTCTGCCTTCGGCTCAGGTCATGGTCTTAGGGTCCTGGGATCGAGTACCGCATTGGGCTCTTTGCTGTCAGAGAGCCTGCTTCCTCCTCTCTCTCTCTCTCTCACTGTCTGCCTCTCTGCCTACTTGTGATCAATCTCGGTCAAATAAATAAATAAAATCTTTAAAAATAAATAAATTAATTAAAAAATAAAAATTTATTCTCAAAGGCTCAAAAAGAATTATAGACAGAATAGTAAAGCAAATGTGGCAAAATGATAAGGAAAAAAAACGTTTGGGGTGCGAGGAATACATTCATTACCTTGACTGTGTCGCAGGTATTTACGTATGCCAAAATCTCATTAAATGCCACTTTAAAATAGGTGTAGTGAATCCATAATTATCTCAAAATAAAAAGTTTAATTTAAAAAAAGACCACTTGGCCCTGAAACCCAGAATGCTCTAAATACATCTGCCAGCAGCTTTATATTTTGATGTCACCCAGAAAACGACAAAACAATTATGCTTCATGTTTATGATTATTATAGCACGTACAGAGTTACCAAAACATTTTACGGCCTTTAGAATGTATTCTTTGTGTTTCCTAGACACACAGCTGCCCACAACCTGCGACAAAATCAGTCTGCAGATACCTCCTCACAACAGCCTCTGTATTTATTACTCATGTTTCTTAAATATATTAACTAAAGGCTGTTGCTCTGGTAAGGCTACTAGAACTTATAAGAGGTTTCGTCTCTTAATATGGTCAATCGGCTTTTTTTCATTAGCGTTCTTTGAAGATTATTTTATAAAGAAAAAAATAAGGTGATCCGTTTGGTCATCCATTTTAGAGTTAAAAGTTTTTTAGTATCTTCAGAGTAAGTTCCTTTCAATCACCTCAGCCAAAAACGAAAAACAGCAAACACTCTTAGATATGCTTACTTTACCAATGTAATAGCCAACATTGCATAACACACCTCTTTTTAAAAACTAGGTTTTATTTTACCTATATGAACTTTTAAAACAGGAAGGGGGGAAGGTTTAAGACAGAAGCTCTGGTTCAAATCAATTAAGGACCAATACTAAATTGTAGAATCTTTTAGAAAGTCTGGGGTTACTACTACATTACTTACCACTTCCTACTTAAGACCACCATGAGAAAGCACCTATCACAGACTTTGAAATCATCTTTTAAGACTAAGATAACATGCACAAAATCCTGAAAAAGTGATCATGAAAATCACATTTCTTATGAAACTGTCCAAAAGTATGCCATTATTCACCACCTGAATCAAAAGAATCCAGGAAAATCAGTCCCCCGGTTCTAAAATATCTGTGAGAGCAAGAAGGAAAAACTGACTTGCTATCTCTTTCCCTTCCAGTCCAACTGGGCTGTCTCACTCACACTCTGTCAAGCTTTGGGCTAACAAGTTCAGTAATTCATTTCTACCTTCGCCCAAAACATACAGAAGTCGTTAGATCTGTGAGGAAGCAACGGATTGACTCAGCACCCCAATCAAGCCTGCTACAGGTTCCCAGCACATACAACAGTGCTTGGCCAACGTATTGGCGTAACAGGTGTGCACAATGTATTGGCAGAAATAAAAGAAAACTAGATAAAGGAATAGTGTCTTCAACATTTTTACTAGAGTGGCCTTGAACTCCTAGTGTCCAGGCACCAGGAGTCCTCTCCCTAAGATACCACCTGACCTATTTACCTCAGCATCAGTATCCTCAGATTCTAGACTGACCCATGGATCTTCGATATTGCCTGACCTTTCAGTTCCTACTCAACCCTGGGAGAGTAAGCCCCCTCTGGCTGTGACTGTCTACACTTACAGGTCCTCACTCCAGATATATCATCTGGATCCAGCCTGCCATCTCCACCACAAGCTACCAGAGATGGAAACAGCCAATTTCACGTTGGCCTCTGTGATCTTGATTCCCTGTCCTGTACTTCCCACTACCTATATTTTTAGTGTGGAAGATGTGACTAGAGCAATTCTGTACTTGTTACTTTTCGGTATCGTACAATTTAGTTTGCTAGCAGTGTCTTCTTAGGATGTATCCTTTTATACAATAGGATACATGACTTCTTCAGAGTCACAGTGAATGACAAAGCCTGGGTTGCCACTGTTTTTCCGGTATCTTCCATCCGGCCCATTAAATAACACGCTCATATCTCAGGTCCATCAATTACCTTTTCTTTTTATTAAAGTATTAGATCGAAAAGTTAAGTTCTTTAAAATCCGAATTCTATTACATATATTTTTACCTTGAATTTAATCCATTCTTCATGCCCATGTCAAGCAACATTAATCATTGTTTAGCCTCCAAATACTTCCTGTGGCACCAAGTTCACTAAATTTTGGATAAGTCTAGGTAGAGGTAGATAACAAAAGAGTTAGTGCATTCTTAATATAGTTGGGCTTCACAGGGCACGTGATCCTCTGAAAATTGTGTGCAAAATGCCATAAATATGTACATTGTTCTGGGGACCTGGTCCAGGGCTTTCATTAGATTCTCAATGAGGTTCAAGACCCAAAATAAAGATTAAGAACCAATAGGCCAGAAAATTAACAGGGTTTTGGGATAATTCGTTCTTTATGGAGCTGTTCTATTCAAACACTCCTATTTTTCCTTGGTGAACAACTAATATTTCTAGTTTAGGTATTTTCCCTAAGCTCACATCCTAATCCTACCTCTTTTGAATGTTTCCCTTTGATTAAGGGACCTTTAATTTCATTTCTAAACCTCTCCTGCTTTCACAAAACCCAACCGCCTCCTACTCTATGGGCTAGTAGGCCAGAGACCCAAATCCTAGTCCCACTGTAATTCTTCCAAGTCAGTGACCAACTGACAAGAAACATTCCAACTCCAACATTCCAACTGTCTTACTAAGGGGCTAGTCCATTAAGAGAGATCTTTGTTGTGTATGTGTGTGTGTTGTTTTCTGTTAAACAGTTGTTTAAACCAATCTGGCTTCAAATCCTAAAGGGAAAATATGGGGTCAAGAATCTATGGTCCCTTTTTGGCCATGCCTGAATTTTCCTCAAGTCATCCTACAGCTTTCAGGCTGAACAATCTTCAAGACAGACACTCTTTTGGTCACTCAGTAAAAATGACAGACCTGAAATCAGTGTTTCTTAACCACTTTTAACACCCTTGTCCTACAGCATTTACTCACTTGTATCTTCCATCAGCCCAGAAGAGCACAAACAGCCTTACTTTCTGAAACGTTCATTATGACTTAGAGGTTTAAATATAGTCTCTCTCACCCCATCCCTGGACTCTGATTTATATACCTCCTTTTCATCCCTGACTGAGATCCTGGCTCTAAACATACAGAATGTGAATAAGGACTTCTGTGGCAGGGTCCCTTCAAAGAAGGTTAAAAATAGTAATCTATATACAAAATGATAACAGAAAAGGGCTTTTCAACAACCTTTCTGTCATGATGCAAATAATACAAAGTGAGTTAAAAAAAAAAAAAAAACCAATACGGGTTTCTGGTTAACTGAGAACTGTAATATGTGAGAATCAATAAAATAACCCAGAACCATGCTGAGACTCTCTGGATCACACTGTGAACATAAATATTGCAGAGCACGTGCAGACAAAGCGGGAGGCGGCTAGAGTTATACAGATAAACGGATAAACGGCTGAATAAAAGCAGGTGTCCGTCTCCTCTCAAAGTCAGTAGGGTGCGTTATGATTTCAGGCACCGACTCCCGGGCATTTGACCCTTCAAGAGTTGTGTGGAGGCAACAAGGAGTTTAATGAACCGTATTCTCTTTTTTAACATTTTTTTAAAGATTTTATTCACTTATTTGGCAGAGAGAGAATGAGCTAGAGAACATAAGCAGGAGCGGCAGCAGAGGGAGGAGAAGCAGGCTCCTTGCTAAACAGGGAACCCGACGCGGGACTCAATCCCAGGATCCTGGGATTACGACCTGAGCCAAGGCAGATGCTTAACGGACTGGGCCTCCCAGGCACCCCTGCTGAACTATATTCTTTTGACCTTTTATTCAGAGAACGCATAAAGAAAAATGATTTCGTCCACTTACCAACGCAATGAGAGGCATGGCTATAGAGAACATGAAATTTAAAAAAACCAATTCACTCTCAATATATTCAGGGCTGCTTTTATTATTATTGAAAAATATATGATTTTCCACATTAGAGTGAGCAGCGCCACCTCCCCCATCCCTTGCTGGTCTTGTTTCCATTGGTTCCATAGTTCCGAATTGTTAATTTTAAAGGTTTAGTCTTCTTGTTCTTACCTCTTCATGCCAGTTGGCTTCCACTCAACAGTACCCTAGGGGAGTTGGTATGTTGCTACCTCCCTTGAAAGCTGTTCTAAAAGGTCACTATTTTCATTTGTGTTAAGTACCTGGGGAGAGACAGACGAAGGGCAACTGAACTCTGGCAGTGCATAAACATGATTCCAAGACCTACACTCTGAAGGAGCCTCGGGGTTCCTGAGGGGATGCGTGCTGCATGGCTGGAGGAGAGGGGAACAAGGGAAACAGGAAGGCATGATAAGGAGAGGAAAACAAGGAAGGAAGCTGTGCGGGCCCAGTGTGGGAGGAGTGAAGTTCTGTCCAGCAGGGACATGGAGCGTCTAATTGAGCGTAACATTGGCAGGTGGCAGTGGGAACACTGATGACGGCAAAGTCCTGGGAGCAAGGAGCAACTCCATGGAAATAAAGACTGCTAGAGATGCAGCCTGGGAAAACACTGACCTCCTGCAGGAAGACACCAAGACCCAAATGATCAAGTCGTAAGGACAGAGCGAATTAGCCTAATCTGAGCCGTTCTTAGCCAAGGGGCTCAGTGTGAGAGTACAAGGCAAAGTCTGACTTTTCCTCGAAAAACAGGAAGGAATGCCATCAAACGCAAATCAAGAAAAACAAAAAACCAGATCCAATGAATTTTTTTAAGAAGTCACCAGGGAGAAATGGCTGAGTGACTTCCCTCAGTCAACTGAATGGGGATTCAGTGTTGGGCGCAGGTCCCAGGGAAAGCTAGAGCGCCACCATACGCCAGAACAAAAAGATCAAGGCAAGGAGATGAGCCAATCTAATAAGGATGTTTAAACTCTGGCACATGGGTTATAGGGCATCAGATTATTTAAAGACTGTGCTGACTAGTGGGAAAGCAGCTCCTTAACACAAGGGCAGATTAAACTTGCTAACTCAGAGTAGGTAAGTGAACTTGCATGCCTTGTATATCTGTAGCTGGGCAGGGCAAGGGCAGACAGAGACTGACAGTTTTAAGAAAGATGGTACACTTGAGCTCAAATCAGTTCAACATCTACTAATGAGTACTGATAGGTGTTCAGCACTGCTGGAACACTGAGAATTCATCCCTGACTTGGAAGAATTTATAGGAGAAACTGGAGTGGCCTGTCCATGACCACTTACCATAGGGCTATCAGGATTTGATACGTTAATGACTAAAATGGTCAGTATAAAGGCTAGCAAATAGTAGGCATTCAAAAATTGGTAGCTGCTAATTCACATCATTACAATTATGACTGCCATTATTACAATACCTATTAGTGTGTTGTAGGGATAGCAGATTTTTAAATCCTAGAAGAAACAGCTTTAAAGGGTGCAGAATTTGCTTCCAGATGGTTTCTTAAGACTCTGCGCATCAGACCAAGGATTTATATTAAAACTAGGACAAGACCTCTCCCCACTCATGATCTAGTTTCTGCAACAGTCTTATTGACACTATTTCTGGCAAACTTTCTCCATCAGTCATGGAAATGTTAGCACCAACAAAGTCTCACACCCATGTCACCCATTTTTTTACATCCTGTGAAGCTCACTTCAAAGTTTGTTGTGATATTCACAAAAGAAGAAAAGCCACTGAGACTGCAGAGCAACTACTTTCAAATGTCACAGATCAAAAGGGAGAAATTGGGGAGGGGGGCCGGCACAAGGCTCTTCCTTCTCCAAGAGTAAAAAATACATCACTGTCATCATCAACTCCCATAATGACCTAGAGGCTTTAGTAAAAGCACACATGAAAAACAATACCCCTAGCCTCCCCAGACTAAATTTTATGAAATAATGGTGTGGTATCTTGCCCAGTAAAGGGCAGGGGACTAGAGGAAAACAAACCAGATATGTTCTAAAGTAATTAAAAAGCAATTAATTTAGACTAAAATTAGTTTAAAGGTTTGCAGTATGTTTAACAGAAAGAAATATAAAACACTCCATCTACTTGCTAAACTTTTTTTCCTTTTCTTTTTTTTTTTTTTTTTTTTTTGAGAAAGAGAGTGAGCACACGTTTGCATGAATGGTGGCAGGCAGAGTGGTGGGAATCTCAAACAGACCCCCGCCCCCCCAGCATGGGGCCTAACTCAGGGCTGGATCCCAGGACCCCAAGATTATGACCTGAGCCAAAATCAAGAGTTGGATGATTAACCAACTGAGCCACCCAGGTGCCCCCTGCTTGCTAAACTTATAAAGGGCTAAAAAATATAGGAAATTCCTAAGTTCTTAGAAAAAAAAAAAAAAAACCCAATTCAGGGAAGAGGTGAACAGAGAAAGAGGGCAGAACATGAGAATAAAAATACAAAGAAACCAAAGGAGAGAAAAGGATAGGGTAAAAACATCAAGGACCAATCCTAAATACACGAGGGAAGGAGTTAAAGAAGAGAGGAAAATGAAAATGGAACGAATATTGGTTGAGTCAGAATAAATCATAGCTACTGACCTGCTCAACACTTTCACTTCACCAATGGAAGAAACTGTGGCCTCACAAGGTAGAGTAATTTCTTTGAGTTTACTGAGCTAGATAGTGGCAGGTCTGTAAAGACGGTGAGTGCACAATAAATATTCAAATTTTTGAAGAATTAAAAAGGTAAGTGTAGGGATGCCTGGGTGGCTCAGTGGGTTAAAGCCTCTGCCTTCGGCTCAGGTCATGATCCCAGGGTCCTGGGATAGATCTCCGCATTGGGCTCTCTGCTCAGCGGGGAGCCTGCTTCCTCCTCCTCTCTCTCTCTGCCTGCCTCTTTGCCTACTTGTGATCTCTGTCTGTCAAATAAATAAATAAAACTTTGGGGGAAAAAAAAAGGTAAGTGTAATGGTCTAACCACTTGTGTGTCTCTGCCCTCCAAAATTCAGTGGCTATATTCGGACACAGGCCTCTAAGGTACTACTTAGGGTTAAACTAGGTCATGAAGGGATGAGATTAGTGTCGCTACAAGAAAAGACATCAGAGAACTTGACACATGTGCACCCATGCATTCCTGCTCTTGCCCTCTCCCCCAACACGTGCATGAAAAGGTCATATGAGCACACAGGGTGATGGTGGCAAACTACAGGCCAAGAGCAGAGGCCTCAGAATAAAACCTGCTTTGCAGGCACCTTGGTCTTGGACTTCCCAGCATCCTGAACTATGAGAGAGAAATCTCTGTTGGCTAAGCCACCTGCCAGTGGTAATGTGTTACAGCAACCCTGGGGGACTAACACAACAACCACTGAAGTCCTTTGGCGAAGCATTCAAACAGAAAAGTTTTAACTTCTCTGTTAAACCTAAAATATACACACACTTTAGCCCGTTTTCTTTCTGTTTGAGAATGAGGATCGAGCCACTCCCTGGCTAGGTGTAGGTAACACTTCCAAAGGCAAACCTTCCCTACAAGGTATGACAAATAGTAGAAACTCAGTAAACTTTCAAGCAAATAATTAATAGTCAAAACCTGATTCTGGGGCGCCTGGGTGGCTCAGTGGGTTAAGCCGCTGCCTTCGGCTCAGGTCATGATCTCAGGGTCCTGGGATCCAGTCCCACATCGGGCTCTCTGCTCAGCAGGAAGCCTGCTTCCCTCTCTCTCTCTGCCTGCCTCTCCGTCTACTTGTGATCTCTCTCTGTCAAATAAGTAAATAAAATCTTAAAAAAAAAAAAAAAAAAAACCTGATTCTGTACCTAGGAAAATAACACACCTTCTACCTAGGTCCACACTATGCACCACTGACAGCACATAACAAATGCTCAAACGTGCATGTGCACACACACACGCGCACGCGCGTGTGTGTGTGTGTGTTTGCAGCCCACACCATAGAGAAGTAAGTGCTGTTTTAAAAGTCTGGACAAGGGGCGCCTGGGTGGCTCAGTGGGTTAAGCCGCTGCCTTCGGCTCAGGTCATGATCTCAGGGTCCTGGGATCGAGCCCCGCATCGGGCTCTCTGCTCAGCAGGGAGCCTGCTTCCTCCTCTCTCTCTGCCTGCCTCTCTGCCTGCTTGTGATCTCTCTGTCAAATAAATAAATAAAATCTTTAAAAAAAAAAATAAAAAAAAAATAAAAGTCTGGACAAGTCTAGACACCCTTTCCAACTTGCCTACTCTCTCCCTAAACCTCTTTTTATCCCCTTAGGAGTTTATGCCTTGACATTTTAAAGTTCACGTTTTATTGGCAAAACAAAGAAGAATTCTCACTATCAGATTTTAAGAAATCTGCCTAATCTACTTTGTTTGGTAAAACAGTTGCAATAAAAGTAAAGAGCTTTACTGTCCACTCTAACATAAATTTTTAAAGTTATAATTAAAAGTTAGTTTACTTTTTAGTGAAAAGTGGCAAAAATCCTAAGAGTTCAAAGGAAAAAAAAAGTCACTGTTAAAAAAAAGCGAATTACCAATATACAAAAGTAGCACTTTTAATTATGCCTTCTAGTACTGTCCTTTCCCAAACTAGTCGCCAGCACTTACCATGGACTGGAAAACTGATAAATGAATGGGCTAAATATATAAAAGACAAAAAAGCATGCAGGACATTAGGAAAAGAAAGGGAAAAGTGAAAGGGGGGGGGGAATCAGAGTGGGAGATGAACCATGAGACTGGACTATGGAAATCAAACTGAGGGTTTCAGAGGGGCAGGGGATGGGGGATGGGTATTGAGGAGGGTACATACTGCATGGAGCCCCGGGTGTTATACGCAAATAATGAATCATGGAACACTACATCAAAAACTAATGATGTCCTGTATGGTGACGAACATAACATAATAAAATTTTAAAAAAAAATTTTTAAAGGACAAAATAAATAAATTAAATTAAATTAAAATAAAAGAGACCAATTACAGCACTAAAAATACCAATTCATAGCTATATTACACAAAACAACAGAATTTGGACATTATAAATAGCCAAAATAGTTTTTCTGTGATGCATGGAGGAGAATTTTCCTATCTTATATTACAAAAGTGTAATTTGATATCTGGGGTTTAATTCCTGCAAATAAAACTAAAATGCAAAAAAAAAAAAAAAAAAAAATAGAAGGATAAAAAGAACCCAGAGTTTGTAAATATGAAGGGAAACTATTTTAATTAGCATTTTCAATTGTCTTAAATTTGCTAATGAAATGTGTCCAGAAAAAAAAAAAAAGGTTGTATCAAGAAAAGGAAGCAAAAGGAATACTGTTCTCCTTCTGACATTTAGTAGGTAATACACCACAGTGCACCTTACAGATGAAAGCCCCTTTGGATCTCAAAATAAAGCCTCTTTAAATGGACGCCTGTATGGGTCCATTCGTCTGTCTACGGGCCGTATATTGTGGGTCACATCCTAAAAATGCATTTTTATTTCTGTTGTTCAGAACTCTGATCACATTTCCCCATTAAAACCCATTAAAAGAAATACCCGCGCAAACATACACACACACGCACACATACACACACACACACACATTTACAAATGGTGGCTGAACTTCCAGACCTTAACAAGAATCTAGTAATATCATGGGGAGTAGTGCAGAAGAACGTGAGTGTACCCAACCAGTAACACACCAAAAAGGCTATATATGTGAAATAACAGAAAACGTAATAGTTAAAGTGGCAGCAAATTACAAATAATGCCAATGTAAGTAAGTAAGAAATGACTTTTTTTTGCAAATCATTGTGTACACTGGTTAGGAGAAGACAAATTTAATTCGCTGACAAAGACAGTGGCGACATCCATGGAGATTTAGGGAGGAAGCGGTACTTTCAAGGGTTTTAGCGACTGGTGCCATTTCTTTAATGTGGTTTTTAAAAATAGAATTCCAATTTTATTTTAACACCTCCAACATTTCCTCTTTCCTGGATACAAGTATCATTAAGGCAGAATGCAGCTGAGGCCGATCTGAAACCTAGTCAACAGTTCCAAGGCCGGCGCCGTGAAGCTCTACTGATTCCGCCGCACAAACCGGCAGATGCGCAACAGATGCGCACAGATGACCACAGGGATGAGTGGTCCCAGTAAATGAGAGAGAAGGGCTGAATGACAAACACAGAGAGAGAGTTCCACCCTATAAATTCCTATAGTTACTAAGTATGCTCTTGTTAATGAAAAAGTAACAAGTAGAAAACCTCTGGAATTTAACGCCCATTTGACAAGTATTTACTGAACACCATTCACTTTTCTAGACACCAAGGAGAGGATACAGCAGTAAACAAACCAGCCATCTCTATAGGAGACACAAGAAGTAAAAAAAAAAAGATGTTTTTAAAACATACTAGATGGGGAAAAAAACAAAAAACAAAATATACGAGATGGTAGGGGCTCTGGAGAATTTAAAATAGACTGACTAGCAATGAACTGAAGAGGTCCTATCCAAGCAGAAATGGGAAGGAAATCACGCTCTTCTGGAGAAGAGCATCACAAGCGGAGGGAACAAGTCCCAAGTGCCCAGCAGACCTGAGAAACAGCAAGAGGGGCCAGTGCGGCGAGCAGACAGGGAGAACGGAATGGGAAGAACAGGCGGGAACCAGTGGCAAAGAGGTACCTAGGAGCCAGCTCGACCAGAGCCTTAGAGGGACGACTCTGGCTTTTCCTCTGAGTGGAACACATTAGTGGAGTTTTGAGCATTATCAGATTTGTATTTTAAAAGGATCATGACAGATGCTGTGCTCAGAATAAATTACTTGGAGTCAATGGTATAAAGCAGGGAGACCAGGTAGGAGACTATTAGAATAATCTAGGCAAGGAAGGAAGATGTACTGACAGATGTAGTAGAGCTGGTGAAAAGAGATGGGATCTAACTCATTTTTGAAAGGCAGAGCCTAAAGGATTTGCTGAACTAATAAGACCTGCTGTGAGAGAGAAAGAAGAGTCTGGGATGACTCCAAGGTCCAAGGAGCAGAACTATGTATTATCAAAGATTAAAAGAAAAACAAAAACACAAAAAACAAAACTCTTAAATACTGGACTTAGACCATGTAAATATAAGAACCAGAAGCAATAATAAGCTATACCCTATTTGAGATATATTTAGAACCCAGAATCCGATTTCATGATAAGGTGAGAATTTTCTGGGTTGATACATGACAGTTTATAGGCAATTAAATTTCATTCAAAGGACGATGGCTTTTGAGCTATAGATGCTTTCAAAACCAGAAAAATAGCGGATAAAAATTAAACAGTGTCTGTCAGTGAAACGCATATTTGGTAGATTCAGATCTACACAGGTACAGATCTACAAAAGGAGCAAGAGCAGAACAAAGGGTCAAAGGCAGTACAAGCATTGACACAGAACTTAAAACGCACGGCATAAATAGAACGGGACAATTTTAGAACAGGTCTGGGATTGGCCTGAGTAGTACTCAGCAAAAAAAAACTTGACTTAGTTTGCCTTCTTGTTAGGAAGAATAGGGTTGAATTTCAATATATTTTCACAGATGTTAAGGGAAGTGAAATCAAGAGCACATTATTTGGATTTCAAAGAGATTCGATGATTCTGTCTTATGGAAAAAAAAACTGCTGATGCTCTTTTCAGCTCAATGTATTCTCAAATGTTAACAGATTCAAAAATCCCTCGTTTAAAAAAAATCACATAAAATGATCTTTACTGTTAACAAGGCTAAAGAAGTGGTAGACACACTGATAAGAGTTAAAATCTACACTTGCCAGAGACTGCACGACAGCCACTGTCGGTTTGCTTCATTATGATTGATATTAGTGCAGTGAATGCTTTAATTTGACAGGAAAAGCTTCCATCACAAGAAAGACTGCAGAATAACAAGACAATCCCTCTCACGGCTAAGAACTGAGCTTGCAGGAATGAACACAGAACTAGGGAGAGAATGTCCACCCTCAACCATAAGCATGGGTCTCGGAGAACAGAAAGAGGATACAAAAAGGATAGAAAAACACAAAATGCTGTCCACAAAGATTAAAAAACAAACAAACAAGGGGCGCCTGGGTGGCTCAGTGGGTTAAGCGTCTGCCTTGGGCTTAGGTCATGATCCCAAGGTCCTAGGATCAAGCCCCACACTGGGTTCCCTGCTCAGCGGGAGTCAGCTTCCTCCTCTGCCCCTGCTTTGTGCACACACGTTCTCTCTAATAAATACATAAAATCTTTAAAGCAAACAAACATGAACAATCTTCAAATGTGATTTGTTGTCATTACGGGGGTGACATATCATTAGCTGCATGAGTGTTATTTTTTTCTTATTTCTAATAAAGTTGTTTTTCACTACCACCTCTTACTTCTTAAGTTAATTTTAAGAGTTAAACAATATAAAAGATCAGAGAGGGCGCCTGGGTGGCTCAGTGGGTTAAGCCGCTGCCTTCGGCTCAGGTCATGATCTCAGGGTCCTGGGATCGAGTCCCGCATCGGGCTCTCTGCTCAGCAAGAAGCCTGCTTCCCTCTCTCTCTCTCTCTCTGCCTGCCTCTCCGTCTACTTGTGATCTCTCTCCGTCAAATAAATAAATAAAATCTTAAAAAAAAAAAAAAAAAAAAGATCAGAGAATTCACCAGACCCGATGATAGATGATTCTGGCTATCCTGGTTAACTGAAAGCTAAGTCCATGAGATTCGATGAAATCGCTAAATGAGAGAAAATCAAGAAAAAAAGTTTTAAGACCTAGCCCAGCGTATGGCAACTTTAAAAATGAGACATAATCACTGAAGAAGAAGAAAACCAGGAAGTATGACTTCCTAAAAGTCAAGGGCCCAAAACAGTCTATCGGAGGGAGGGAACGGTCAGGGATGTTATACTCTACAGACAGGCCAGGCAACATGAAGAAGACTGAGACCGGGTCACTGACAGGACTTAGCTCTCGACAAGAGCCAGTTCAGTGGCATGGTGACAATCAAAACCCGAGTGGGCTTAAGGGGAAGGTAAGTGGAGAAGAACTGATGTGAGCAAATGCAGACAACTCTGTTGAGTTTTGCTCTAAAGAAAAAGAAATTTAGCAGCGGCTGGCAGAAAAGTGAGGTCAAGAGTATTATTTTTGAATGGATGAAAGAAAATAGCTTAATTGTGTGTTAATGGGACTAATCTAGTAAAGAGAGAAAACCTGATGATCTCAAAGAGAGAAGGGAGAGAAATGCTGAGTCCAGGTCCTAACTGGGCCAGCACAGATGGGACCCAGGATAAAATGGGTGGTTGGCCTCCTACAGGAATGCAACTGCTTCACATACAGTGACAGGTGAGACCAAAGGTTTACTGCCACTGGGGGTAGAAGGCAGGTACGTGTGCTGGTAAGAAATCTCCTGATTGCTTTCGTTTTCTTACATATACTCTGGAAACTGTAAGACTTGTAAACAAAAGCTGAAAGCAGCTGACTAAGCAGTAGGTGTGGCATTCTGGGGAGCCTGGCTGAAATGGCACCGTACCCGGGCACCTTTCTCACTAGCCTTCTTCTGGTTTCCATTACTGTGGCATCTCTTGTAATCTCCAATTGGCACAACCACTTCTTCAAAAGGCGGGGGAGTGGGAGACGCAAAGGAGTCGTCGCTGGTCCATAGTGATTCTGAAATCTAGCTGGGCAAATGCTGGAGTTCTTTGATTAGGTCTCAAGGCTGGGATAACAATTCTCCATGGCTCTTGTCTGCGTCATCCTTCCTTTTCCATGGAAGGTAGCATGCCTTAGCAACTTAGCAGTCTGTTTGGCCTGCTTCCTGCCGGAAGAATTTAGTGGGGGTTCAACAGCCTCTTTTCATTTTGAACTGTTTCTTTTCCTTTTCCATCTTAGCTGCAGTAGGTCTCCTGTGAATCTCAATGAGATTCACTGCATTAGACAAAAGCCACATCCACAAATATCTTCAAGATAAGCCCTTCGCTACCTGCGCAGCTGCAAAAATGGCTAGAAGCCCTACTGTGTGATTGAGAGGTCTTTTGTGTGGCTCTTAAGGCACTACCTTTGATTCTTCTGGGGTCTCTGACAAAAGGTCTTACAGTCACATCTGCAGCTTCATCTTTCCCGGCGGTGCCCTTGAACTGACCTTTGCTAGGAACCCACAACTTAAATTTGACTATCATTTGCCAGACAGAATGCCCGAGGACTTTCAAAACCATCAAGTGCTGGCTCCTTTTTTGTTTAACAATCCTGCTCTCGATTTGTTTCTCTCCTCTCACCCTTCACTAGAAGCGGCAAGACGAAACCATGGGGCACCTTCAGTGCATTGCTTGGAAATATCCCTCAGCTCCATCTCCCAGGTCATGAGGCACACTGTGTGCTTTCCACATAACTACACATAGCGTTGCTCAACTTTCTGTCAGCACAGAATGAGGATCTCTTTCCTCCAGTTTCCATTCCTTTACGCCCTCATGGCCGTTCCCTTCAAAGTCCCAAATTTCACAAACAACACGTTCAAGGTACCTTCATCTTCATTGACTCCTCAAAGTCCGCTGCCCAGTTCCCAATCTACATCCCACAAATGTAGATTTCTGCTACAGAAGCGCCCCAGCTTTGGTACCAGATTCTGCAGTTATCTCTTTCTGTGTAACAACTCACTCTCAAACCCAGCAGCACAAAACAACACTTATTATCTCATGGTTTCTGTGGACTGGGACTCCAGGTGAGGCTTAGCTGGGTGCCTCTGGCTCAGGCTCTGTCACAGGCTGCAATCAGGGTGCCGGTTGGGGCTCAGTCATCTCCAGGCAGGACTGACACAGGTCTGCTGCCAAGTTCACTCACCTGGCTGTTGGCAGGCCCAGGCCCTCACTGGCTGTTGGCCCGAGACACCAGCACCTTGCCACGTGGGCCTCTCTGCAGAACCACTCACAACGTGGCAGTCTGTTCCTTCCAATGCAAGAGCTCAAAGAGCGAAAGCTAGAAGGGCAAGCGTGCAAAAGATGAAAGCCATGGTCTTTGCCATCAACTCTTGGACGTGACATCTTGTCACTTTTGCCATATTCTATTAGTTCAAAAGTGAGTCACTAAGGCCTACCCCACACTGAAAGGCAAGAGATGACACAAGGGCATGAATACGAGGAGGCCGGAATCGCTGGGGACCATCCTGGTTTATCACAGATTAGCTGAAAGCATTATAACATATTGGTTAGGAGTACTGACTCTGAAGCAAGACTATTGGGCCTGATTCTTGCTTCTGAATCCCAAGATGCAAAATGGAACATAAAATAATAGTTGTGAAAGCACTGACCACATACACAGGAGGCACTTGGGAATTTCTTTTCCCTTCTCTCTTCCAATCCCAACTGTCTTTAACAACCTTTAAGATTTCTCTGGTATCGGATGTAATCTGCAAACATCCAGTGCCAGAGAACATGGTCGTGAGCAACATGCACAAAATGAGATTTTGACTTTCAACGAGGCCAAGAAAGTTATTTTCAATAAACTGAATAAAGTAAACAAGAAAACAAAAGGATTAAGATATACATTTGGAATTAATGAAATATAGCAGACGAGAACATACACAGAAGAGCAACTATTCCCCCATATCCATGGCCCCTACTCCGGCATCTGCTTTTCAACTGTAATGTTTGTGAGACTTTCAATCCAATCTTAGCAAAAAAATATATACTGCTTCTTATCTGACAACTACAAGTGCAATAAACAGAATAAAGCATTAAGATTGTTTTAATTTAGATGCCCATTCATCTGAGAAATAGTATTCGACAATCAACTAGGTAAGTGGTAGCATCCCCCTTTCACAGAAGAGACACATGGGCCATAAGGGTCATGTGACTTGTTATAATTGCACAGCAGGTTAAGGTCTGAGCCAGAAGCAGAACTATAACCAGCATATGACGTAACACACAATGAGCTACAATCAGTCGCTCCTGATTTTCATGGATTTGGTATTCCAGCTGAAACGGCCAGTGATTAAAGGGCTCATCTCACATTTGGGAAAAATAACAGTTATCTTAAAGAATGAAAGGTAAGCTTTGATTTATTTAATGTCTGAATTAACGATCTAGATTCATATAAGCAAGTAAAATGCCAAATGAGTTAATACACAGTAAGAGTACAGAACTTTATAGATTTGAGTGGAATCAAAAGCCAATATTTTAGTTGGACACTTTGCTACATACACAGCTCGTTATCTTAAGAATATCTAATTAACCTTTCAATCAGTATTTGTGAGTGCTTAGTCTCTGATGGCCTTACATACAAGTACTATATGCCATCTCACTTAGTAACAGTGAGGGATTCTGAAAAAGCATTTGTGTAGGGGAGCAGCAAGCTCCCATTCAGAAGAGGGTATTAATTCTAAACAACAATGCAGTGTTTGAAACCAGACCCTAAGTTTCAAAAGCACATTTCCAGAACCAAGAAGGGAAAAAAGGAGTTGTGAAGGAAGACTACAACTCCTAGAATGTGCTTCACTCTCTGCAAAAGGAAACTAAGGGACCCAAGAAAATGTGTCTTGGGAGTTGGGAAGTCCCCCCCCACCCCCTCATATGTGTGCTCTGACCACACTAATTTTCAAGCCCTCCAAACGAACAACTTAAAATTTAGAAAGATGTGCATTTGCTCAATTGGTTCCAAATTTACACCTTAATATATAAATTTTAAAACAAAATTCCATATTTTGAATTGAAACATGACAAAAGGGGCGCGTGGGTGGCTCAGATGGTGAAGCGTCTGCCTTCGGCTCAGGTCATGATCTCCAGGTCCTGGGACTGAGCCCCACGTCGGGCTCCCTGCTCAGCAGAGAGTCTGCTTCTCCCTCTCCCTCTCCCTCTGCCTCTCCCTGTATCTCTCTGTCTCAAGTGAATAAATAAAATCTTTAATGAATTATTAGTTAATTAAGTGAAAGAAACATGACAAAAGAAAATTGTTTAAGGTTAAATGCCATATCAAAACAGAGTATTAAAACACACATATCAAAACAGGCATCTTTCTTACACAAGTGCAAACTTCTCATTTACATTCATGCATAAGACTTTTATTCCTACTTAAAAAATTTTACTCCCATTTCCAAATGGGATCTAAATCTTGATCTAAAGCCATTTGACTCAAACCTGAAAAACCCGTGGTTCTTACCCAACAACAACCCAAGAGTAACCTCCCTACTTCTAGCCTCCCCCACCCCAAACCATTCTGTGCCTAGAACCCAATTACATGGCTCTATTTCAAGAAGGTTAAATATTGCTGTAGTGAATTTTTTTTTTCAAGAATTTCTTACTTTCTACAGAACTGTGATCTAGTATTCAAGCTCCTCCAGTTTGTCCTCTAAGCCATCTCTCCCTCTCCTACTTCTTCCAGTAAACTGGTCTCTTCACTCTTCCCCAATCTTTACTTCCTCCCTTCTTCTCACTCCACCAAGGCCCAGTCAGTGCCCACTAGTGTCAGGTACCGTTCTAGGCACACAGAATACCAGGGCCTCCCTGGAGCACAGGAGAAGACAATAAATAAATACACAGCAAGTCAGATGCTGGTAGGTGTTATGGAGAAAAACAGAGATGGGAAAACAGATGAGAAACGCTGGGCAGAGAGGTGGGAATTAACATTGTATAGGGTGCCTGCGATACCTGATAACAGGGCAACTGAATAGATTTCATACAAACAAGGCAGTCCTGCCGATATCTGGAGAAAGAACAGGGTTTAGACCAAGTGCTAAGGTGCCGAGGCAAGGGTGTGTTTCCTATGTTCAAAGACTGGCCAGTGTTGAAGAACATAAAGTCAAACCCTTAGCCAGGGGAACCAGTCATATGGGGGGCCGGCATGTGAATTCTCTACTAAGTGACAGCCCAAAACACCGGGGAGTTCTGGGCAGGCAAGCAATATAATGTGACATTTAAAGGGTCACTCTGACTTCTGTGTTGAGGACAGACTTTGGGAAGGGGTTGGGGGGAAAGAACAGAAGCCAGGAGGCCCATTAGAAAATTATTAGAGTAATACAGACAATGGAGTCTTGGGCCGCGAAAGCAATGGGACTCATGAGCAGTCATCAAGCTTCGTGTTCATTGTTGACTCTGCACCTTTGCTTGTGTCAGTTCTCCATCTGGCTTGTCTCTATTGGGTCTGCTAGGATCTACCGTAAATTACACTTCCTTCATGAAACCCTTCCCTGATCAATCCCATCTTCAATGACCATTTTTCTGAGCTCCTGTTGACAACCGCCCACACCTGGCGGTTGTCAACAGGAGGGACTGGCATGTCACCTTTGCTGCAGTGTATGGTCATTTACCTATTTGACTTCTGTGCCCCTTTAACCTCACTATCCTTGAGAAAGAAAACAGAACTCCTGGGATCCTCATTTTGCTGCATAAAACAGATACTCAATAAATGTTTGGTGATCATCAAATGTTTGCTGATAATCACTTAGAAATTATTATCCCTCGAGAAAAATTATCATATATTCACTTCCTCCTTAAACTGCCAAAGTCAGAGAAGCCTGACACAGCTATTCCAAGGAAACCACTGCCCATCGCCCAGGCTATACTTCATCTTGAGCTACAGTTCAAAAGAGCTTCTTATTTAGCCACGAGTATTTTCCCTGGACCAATGATTTTCAAAGTATAACTTCTGGACCAGCAGCATCAGCATCACCTAGGAGTTTATTAGAAATGCAAACTCCCAGATGCAGATATAATGCATCTAACACTTTGGACGTGTGGCTCGGTGATCTGTAGCATTCTAAAGCACTATAAATTTTGAGAACTACTGCTCTGGCTTAAAGGTATAACTAATTATCTCGTTTTTCCAAGAGATTTCCGGAACGATTCCATCCTGGCTCATATCCTCATTCACCTCGATCATCATCAGAAGTCCAAGACTTCCAGGTGGCTCACCCCATGGAGCTGTGCACATCTGCTGTGACTCCATCACCTGCTCGTCCTGCCCTCCCAAGCCCCAGAAGCCATGAGCCATCCTCGGTAAACTCTCCTGTATACTCGCTCTCTTTTCCATGATGTTCCCTTCACCTTTTTGCTCCAAGGGAAACTTAACTGGCCCTGAGAATCCTCCTTCTACTGCAGTAAAAGCTTCTCTCCCACTCCTTATATACCTCAGTGGGGGCCACCAGCCTCCTTGATCCCCATTACCATAGAGTGTTGGACCATACAGGCATCTTGCACCCCAACTGCAGATCCCTTGGAACAGAGATCACCTCCTCCAGCCTTGCCACTGGGCTCCCTCTCTTCTCTCCTTTATTAGTTTTATCATTCTTGACAATTTCAACTGCCCCCCACAGCGGATTCACCCAACACTCTGGCCTCCTAGCTGTGTTGTTTCCATGTTTTTAGCACCAACTATATTTTGTCGCCGCTTCACCAATAATCACCCACCTGGCACCACATCCTGGCACTGTCATCACCAGTAACACCATCTCCAAACCTCTCGAGCAGCTGGAGCACACCACCTTTACACCAAGTCTGCTCACTTGAGCAGTTCTCCCACACCACATTTCTCCAACCTCCTGAAGACCTCAAAGCTATACAAGGACCCTACCACTTTTCCACTCCCCCCACCATCCCTCCTCATGTTCTTACTTCCCTCCTAATAAGCCAGTTCTGATTCGAGGGTCCAACACCATATACATTCTTTTTCAAAAGTCTTAATTCCTTCGCCCCTTTTTCTCTTCATCTAACTCATCTAATAAAATCTCAACTCCCGGCGAATGCATCTATATATTCCTCTCTTGCGTCTAAACAACAGAAGCCTGCTGGATAAAAGTCACACGGCTGACTTGCCTGCACTCACATCAGGCTGAGGAACACAGATCGTCAGCGTACTGCACCTCTCTAGTAAATTCACTCCCATTTTTTTGAGCTGGACCACTATTTCACACCATGTCCCTGCTCCTTAAATCTGCAATACTTCACTCCCGACACTGCCATTTTCAGCTCTGTTCATCTTGTGTCTAGAAAGAAAGCAGACACAAGCAGAGGACTCCCTCTTCTGTCGAGAACAATGCTGCCAGAAAGATCTGCTTCCGGCCCCTCTGAGGCCGATCCCTGTGTGTGCTGGGTAACATATTCTGGTCCTGCCATTAGCCTCTTTACTTTTGGCATCCTCAATTTCTTCCCCTCAACTGGCTCTTTCCCACTGACATAAAACATGCCTTAATACCACCTATCTTTTAGGGGCGCCTGGGTGGCTCAGTCGGTTAAGCGTCTGCCTTCAGCTCAGGTCATGATCTCAAGGTGTTGGGATCGAGCCCCATGTTGGGCTCTGCTCAGTGGGGAATCTGCTCCTCATTCTCCCTCTCTACTATCCCCCTCTCTCTCTCTCAAATAAATAAAGAACATCTTTAAAAGAAAAAAAAATACCACCTAACTTTTAAAAACCTCCCCTTGAGTGTTGTATGTAAATGATGAGTCACTGAATTCTATTCCAGAAACCAATATTGCACTGTATATTAACTAAGTAAAATTTAATTTAAAAAAAAAAGAGGCCTTACCAAAAAAAACCCAAATATATGAATTCATTGCCATAAAAATTAGAGTATCAGAGATAATGCTATGGGACACCTGGGTGGCTCAGTCGGTTAAGTGTCTGCCTTCAACTCAGGTCATGATCCCAGGGTCCTGGGATCCAGACCCACATCAGACTCCTTGCTCAGCAGGGAGCCTGCTTCTCCCACCATCCTTCAACCTGCTCGTGCTCTCTTGCTCTCTCTCACTCTCTTTCTCAAATAACATCTTTAAAAAAAAAAAAAAAAAAAA
The DNA here is from genome assembly GCF_902655055.1 of Lutra lutra. Taxonomy (NCBI): domain Eukaryota; kingdom Metazoa; phylum Chordata; class Mammalia; order Carnivora; family Mustelidae; genus Lutra; species Lutra lutra. Next base: position 132,984,029 of record NC_062285.1, read on the forward strand.
GACAATGCTTAAGCCCACATTGACCCCAGTGTTGCCATTTTGATCTCATTTATCCTTACTAGAAGCAAACATTATGAGTTTTGTATATGTATTTTTCTAGTTTTTTGCATATATAGGCATTTACAGAAAAAATACATATTACTTTGATTTTTAAAAATTAAAATAATTTTTTAAATTTTAAAATCTTCCCTTGAGCCTATATATATACCCATCCGGTCCCTCCCCCAATTCTTTGCCCCATTCTACAACTAAACTTTCATTATTTCAACAGCCTCATCTACCAATTAACAACCCAGCCCATTCCAACTGCCTTTTTTTATCCCCATGATTCCAACTGAAAGAGCTCTTACCAAGTTCCCAATAACCAACATCCTACCAGGCCAATGACAAATTATTTGGTCTCAAATTATCCAAATCCAGCCCCTTCCTCTTCAGAGTCTACAACAGCACATACTCGTTTTGTCTCCCTCCTACGCTACCCAATTCTCAGTACCCTCAGACCTCTACTGCAATGCCCTGGGCTTTGGCCTCAGCCCTGTTTTCTAGTTACGGTCTTCACCCAGGCTTTAAATATGTGCAGATGAATCTCAACCTTACAACCCCATCTCACGCTTCTCCTCTGAGTTCTAGACTCCTATCAAATTGCCACTGAACTTCTCCACCAGGATGTCTAATAGAGCTCAAACTTAACGAGTCCAAACCATAAGTACTATTTTTTCTGTGGACTCTCTGTTCTCTTATAAGGAAGCAGCCTGTCCATCTTAATTCTTCAACCCAAAAGCTGAATAACCCAGATTCCTCTTTCTCACCACACAGACAAGCCATCTTTAGTCCTCTCAAACTGCCCTCCAGAGTCTAAGTCATCATCAACTCTTGCTTTGACTACAACAGCTTCCTGACCTCCCTTATCACCTTCCCTGAAGAAAGCCACTCTCCTGATTGAAGTCTCCTGTTACAGTCCCATTTTAACAAATCTCTATCATGGGGAATGATCTGACCCCCATCTACCTCTCTGTCTTGTCTTCCTACAACCTTTTGGCTCTCTACATTCCAACCACACCACCCCTCTTTCTGTCTTTTATATACCCCAAACTTATTTGTTTCTGAGAACGCTGTATTACTACTCCTTTTGCTTATAATGCTCTCCTCCCATACATCATTCAGGCCTATCTCACCCCAGCTAAAGCATTCAGAGTCATATTTGTTTACATGTTTTACAATTTTATTTTCCCAGTTAAAAAACTCTTTATGGGAAAAAATTTTGTCTTGTTCATGCTCTTTCCCCAACCCTTAGAAAATGATCGACACATAATTGTCATCAATAAGTATGTTAACCACTCGAGTCTCCTACTGTTAATACAATTATTTGTTTAACCCCTTACAGTTTTCTGAGCTTTTAAAATATGCATCAAACCAATGTCACCCACAATATAAACTCTCCAATAATAACAGAAACCTCTTACTATCTTTCTAATATACAAATCTGATCGTATCTGATCCTGCTTAAAATCCATCAATGGTTCCTTACTGAATAAACAAGCACATTTTACACTGTTCAGATCACCTGGTCTCCACAATTCTAAATTTTCATCCACCACTATTCCACTCATCCCATACATACAAGCCACATGGAATTACATACAGTTTCCAAATATACAATTATCTCACCAATCATCAAAATCAGTGACCCTTTCTACTCCTCACCCACTCTGCCTGCCTGTCTCAGCTTCTGCTAAAGACTTCTCCGAACTCCTAGATGTTGTCAGCATATTTCAATTCTCTCTTCCTGCCACTCTTTTACCTTGATTTCCTAGCGTGCTGGTTTTCCTCCTGAAGATCTAGCTCTCTAGAACCTTGCTCCCTGCATCCTTTGAGGGTTGATTCATCTTCTACCAGACATTAATTTCTCTTCTTACTCTGCATTTTCTGCCGTTTTTTAGGACATTCTCATCTTAAGCCATCATCATACCTACACGTAGTTCTATTACCAAAGCATGCAAATTTCTCACAAATTTATAGCTTAAACCTCTATTTTCCCTTATATTTCCAGACCTAGGTAGCCAACTATCTAAGCAGAATTTCCCCCTGAACTTTTCAAAGTTACCCTAAAATAATAAATTCAAATCGAACTCATGATCCCCTTCAGCTTCCCTCCTCTAAAAACCCTGGTCCTCCTTCCAAATGCTGACAACATTCCATCAGTTTTTTTTTTAAGATTTATTTATTGATTTGAGAGAGAGCAAGGACATGTGGGGAGGGGGGACAGAGGGAGAAAATCCTCAAGCAGATTCCCCACTGAGCACCCCCATGCTGTCAAGTTTACCTTGGGCATGTCTCTCATACAGTTCCCCGGGTCTCTGGCATTCTCTGCCACTTCTAGTATTACACACCAACACCTGGCCTCTCTCTGCACTCTTACTCCCCTCTAATCTGTGCAGGTATCTTTAAAACAAACAAACAAATCTAATTATCAACTCCACTTCAGCCCACTCCCAATCCTACTTAAAATCTTTTAATGGCTTTTCACTGCCAAGTATCTATTCACAGGATCTGGCCCCCAGTGTTATCTGAATTGAACTGTTTCTGTGTTTTGTGAAACGCAGTTCACTACTCAGTCTAGTTTTCTCACTGCGTAGACCAATTAGAATGGCAAAGTTGTGACCAAAAGTGAGCATTAAGAGATTAGCCTGCGGGTGCCTGGGTGGCTCAATCGGTTCAGTGTATGACTGGGTTTTGGCTCAGGTTGTGAAACTGAGCCCTGTCTCAGGCTGGGGGGTGGGGGTAGAGGTCTGCTTGAGATTTATCTCTCTACCTTACTCTCTGCCCCTCCCCCACCCCAGAAGAAAACTAAAGCTAGAAGGGTCATACACTGGTAAATGGCTTTATCGGGACCAAAAACTCTATTTTCAGACTCACAGTCTGTGGCTTCCACGTTTTAGGATAAAGCATCAGTTACTGAGACTTTATTATAAGATAGCGAGCGGATCACTTTTCTGAGATGACTCCATTAATGTTTCCCAGAACTACCACACTCTTTTTACAACCTGGAAAACCAAGGTCTATACAGCTACGTAACTTATCTCAAGTAATTGATGGATATGGAAACAGAATTCAGGGTACCTTATTTTCATTTCTCTAGTTTAGCCCATAGCGTGCTAAATGGCAGCGGTGACAAACACTACCGAACAAATAAAAGAAGATGTTACACGTGTGCAGTAAGCTCTGAGGCCAGAGAGACTAGGGTTCAAATCCCACCTCTGCCAACTCTCAACTATGTGACTACCAGGTTACTAAAGGTGCTGCTTTCCCATTTGTAAAATGAAGGCTAATGGCCAACTCCCAGGTGTGCTAAGAACTAAATGAGGTGGTTTGCCTAACATATATGCTATCACTCAAGAAACAAACAGTTAAAGTAAATGACCAAAAACATCAGCTTCTCCCAAAAGAGGAGAGTGTGAAAAGAAAAACTGCCATAGAGTTAAAAACGGATGGGACTGAGCTTCCGGCTCTGCCATTTCCCGTCACGTGCTCTCTCTCGGTGTCTGTCCTCACTTGTGCAATAGAAACAATGATATTTAGCCCTTAGCACTGCTGTGAGGATGAAATAAGATAACATCTAAAAGCATCTTCTTAAGTGAAGAGCATCATACAAAAATCATTATTATCTGTGTACACACGCTCACAGCTGCTGTGTTCTAAATGTTTCAAGGGCATGAGAAGTCTTTAATCATCTTTGTCTTTGTACCAGCTGGTAGCACAGTCCTCTGCCCATCACAGGCATCCGTTAAATGTTGGCTGAGAGGAATTATTAAGAAGAAAGGACTGAACTATGACAAAACAACAGTTTCAAATGAAATCCACAAGTTCAGCCATCGAGAATATGGGTAAGAGAGCCTGGAACCAGCCTAGCTAAGATCAGCTCAGATAGAACACATCGTAATTTCTGGGAATTTAAATAAATGGTCTGTAATTTTGTTTACTGGATATAAATTGTATAATTGGGGCGCCTGGGTGGCTCAGTGGGTTAAAGCCTCTGCTTTCGGCTCAGGTCATGATCCCAGTGTCCTGGGATCGAGCCCCCACATCGGGCTCTCTGCTCAGCAGGGAGCCTGCTTCCTCCTCTCTCTCTCTCTCTGCCTGCCTTTCTGCCTACTTATGATCTCTGTCTGTCAAATAAATGAATAAAATCTATAAAAAATAAGTAAATAAATAAATAAATAAATTGTATAATCATCAAACAAGTAAGTTCCATCACTACAGGAATTATGTGTCTCCTGCCCTCCTTCCCTTCCTCCCCTTCCCCTTTGTGCCACCCTCCTCCCTGTGTTAAGCCATGAAGAGGAGAGAGAGAATATAAAGGACATAAGGAATGCTTACCAGTATTGTACACTCCCCCACACACACCAGTAAAAAAAAATTTTTTTTTGGAAAAAAAAAAAAAAACAACAATGGGGATGTTTTCCATCAGGAGGCGACTGAAAGGAGGGTTCTCCAGTCACACGTACTTAAAATACTGGTTAAGGGGAGATATTTCACCTGAAACTAGTGTGTGTTTATCAGAGTTCTCCCTGTACAAAGTCAAATACTTCCTTAATTTGCTAGAGGTAATGCTGGTGGGTGGAGGGGAGAGCAGTCTGTCCATGCAAATTTCAAAGCAAAAAAGCTGACCTGCACTAATTATTTACTGAGCATCTACTATGTGCCATTCAACACATCTTAGATAATCTCAGATTCTCACGATAACCCCCGTGAAAGATTATTATTTTCCCTCTGTGATAGATGAAGAAACAAAGGTTCGGAGAGGTTAAGTAATTTGTTCACGGCCATACAACTGGAAATGACAGAGGTGGGATTTAGGCCCAGTAAAGTCTCAAAACCCATGTTCTTGGTGCCATGCCCTGCTGTCTACTGATGCTAGCAAATTCTCTAAAAGGGAAGGGGACTCTACAGGAAAGTGGGGAGAAGATCTGGCAAAGAGACATGCACAGAGAGCCCAAGATGGTGCTCCACCTCAGAGTTCTAGACACGGAACCAAATGAAGGAGCCACGTCCAACTACACACACCAAAATGCCTGGAGGAGCTCTAACTTTTATTCTTCAGATTCCTCAGAATCTATTCTTCAGGTTCTGAGAATGTCAATACCACTCAGACATACTGACGACTGAACACAGTTCAGTAATTTTTCTAGAATTCTGAGCAACAGTACTGTAACTCACTGCTGGTAACAAACCAAGCAGGCAACAGGGATGACTACGCCTCCCAGTCCTCTCATGCTTAGCAGGACCCAAATACTCTGACACAACTGGGTGTCCTTCTGGCATATGTACTGCTACACAAATTCACCTCACAGACCGGAGCATTAGAAGAAGTTCTATTATCTTACGGATGTAGAAACTGAGGCTCGGAGCAGCTCAATGATTGCCCAGTGCCACATGGCTGCACCCCGGCCTAGACAAAACTCTGATCTCCCGTTCTGTGGTCAGCAAATTTCCCCCACCAAACCTCTTCAGTGCCTCCCCACTTGATGCCAGACCACCTAGATGTCCTTCTCTATACTGGGTTCTTATGCAGCTATGGCTCCTTCTGGACATTTTCACTGAATTCGACAAATGTGTGGGGCACTGGGAGAGACGATGCAGATAATCACAGAGTTGACGCACATTTGCCCTCTGGACGGTGCTACTCTAACTTTCAGATGTCACAGAACATGTAGACAATTGTAATATTTTTAAGGCACAAAGTGGTAAACTAGAATGCGTGTGGTCCAAGCGACCAGGAGAGTCCTGGGCCCCACCTGGCTGCTCCAAGTGTGAAGGGGAGTAGTTATGTCGGCATATGTGTATCACAGTCCAATATATATGGCACTTTGGTGGGGAAGTTCTGTTCTAAGGCTTTAAGTTCAGGGAACTGAGATAAATTCACAAATAACTATAAGCACAAAGAAAGCAATTGAGACCGCCACTGTCTGCTCTCACCAAACATTAACGAGTAGAAGTAAGATTAATTCAATTTGTTTCCTTTAGTAACTCCTCTTCCAACAAATCAAGACTGAAAAACATCCTCTGGTCAACAGAGAGCTGATCAGTCCCACCACCAAGACCACAAAGACCCTTGACACAGACCTTGCTCACAGGAAGCTAAAAAACTACTTAAAGCTTGTAAAGTGTGTCGGAGAGTTCTTTGACTTCTTACAAACACCAGAAAAATAAATCAATTGAGAGGAGGAAATTATATTTCAAGGTCATATTCAAATATGAAGGGAGAATCAGGAAAGAAGCATCCCCAACACACATACACACACACACACACACACACACACACACAGAGTGACCAAGCTCCATCTCCAGAAACCTCATTAAAATTTTGACTTCTGATATTTATAAATTTAGTCTGCCTGAGCCAAGTAGGTTTCTGCAATTCCAGACATCTAGGCTGAAGGGCAAAGGGCAAAGTGAAACTTTCAAAAGCTGGCAGGTAGCCAAGGGCATCACGTCGAGGAGGCTCCCTTAGCAACACACAACAGCTGTCCGCTCCAGAGAGGGCGCCGCCATCTTTGCAGGGGTTATAGATGCTCTTATTTTCACAACTAAAAGCAAGGGTTGTTTTTTTTCTTGTATTATTTTCCCTGTCATTCCCCTAAAAGTTATCACATCTCACAATTTCAAAACCTCTCCAATCCCAGTATGTTTCTCTTCGTCCCAAATTACAATGTCATAGTTAACGATAAATTAAAATAATGCAAGGTATTCATTCTTGGCAAATATAAAATGCTTTATAATGTCTAGTTATTAATTACTATTCTACCTGCTACAGACATGGTTTCTAACTATGGGCAAGTCACTCTGTGTGACTTAATTACTTCCCTCATAAAATTTTCGTAACAACAGTGACCTACTTCATAAGACTATGGTGAAGGACAATAAAAATTATTAGATAAAAACTTACAAACGCTCATTCCTAATTAAGAATCACGCCACCCATTGGCTTTCGCTAGCTAAAGAGATGGTTTGATTACCAAAGACAGTGCCCCCAACACACAACACGGGTGGGTCCTGACCCAGCAGGAAGAGCGCGGATCCTGAAGCGCCTGGCTCAGCTCGCCTGCCCCATCTGCCTTCTCCAACCCTACCAAGCCCAGGGGATGACACCGCACTGGGAGCTCACCCTCACCCGCACTGGGAGCTCACCCTCACGCCTAAGCCTAACAAGATAAACAACATTTAAAAAAACAATAACAACAAACAAACCCAACCAATGTCACAGTCATTGCCAGGTTTCAAAAACCTAACACCTGGGAGCAGAAGGGGATGTGGCAGTCTGTGCTCTGAGAGGAAGGCCATTTGTGCGAGAGCCGAACCTCGCAGCTTTCCACTCCTTATATGTGCAAGTGCAAGCCCTCAGCCACAGCACTCCGTACTCACCCAGAGGTACATCATGTCAGACCCGGCTGCTCAGGCTCAGCGGTCAGTGGATCCTGGACTGCAAAAAGGCACTTCAGTGAACTGTAGGAAAGGAGGTGCCAGACTGTGGGGGGGGCAAGTGTTCAGGGTGGGGAGAAACCCCCCCAAATCACTTGAGTTTAAAAATCTACAAGGACCGGTCTCCTCCCCCCTCCTCCCTCCTCTCCAGCTGACTGTTCTGTTGTTCTCTCTCCTCCCTCTCCCCCTCCCTCTCCCCCCTCCCGTTCTCCCTCTCCCTCTCTCTGGGAGTTCCCAGCCCCGTGCGTCTGAACTGGAGTGTACAGCACTCTCTCTATTTGCCTTCAGGGAATCTCTCTCTGTCATTCTACTTCTAGAAACACAATCATCACTCACAGAGATTATTGCAAAAGGCAGGGATAGGCGGGGCTAGTAATAAACCACCAGCACCAGTTTCTAATGCTAGACACAAACTAGTTTAAGATGGGTTCTCTAAACATGAAAGAAGCAATGAAAACACTCTGCCCTCCAAGATCAAGGGCAGTTGAGTCAAGTTTCCCCTCGGTCCAATTCTTCCAGAGCCCCCTTCAGAAGCCAAGCGTAAACAGAGCCTGCTCAGAGCCTGTATTCCCTCCCTGCAATGCTGGCCTCACACCAGTCTTCTAAATAATTCTGAATTTAAAACAGAGGAAAAAGTACATGTAAACTCGAATAGGCTTTCATCTTTTTTATCACTGTTGCCCTAGTTCAGATCAACACAGCCGGCTCCTTTCTGAAGGGAGAGAGGACAAGCAAGGGTTTAGAGTCACATGGATTCGGGGCCCCTAGCACGTTGCAGATTCTTTACTAGGCATGGGGGGACAGCACAGGGGACAAAGCACGGGTTTGGAAGCTGGGGCCACAATTATTCTCATGATGGCCTAGCGAAAGTTATTTAACTTAAGACTAGGCCCCTGTTTCCTCAACCAAAAACTGAGTATAGTACTCCTTGTGGAGCAGTTGTAATTAGACCAAATGACAGAACTGTGTAAACTATCTGTCAAGCTCCTGGTGACCACGTTCCCTAAGTGCCGTTCAAACACTTAGTGCCTCTGATACGCCAGGCATATTCGAATCCATTATGTTCAACAGTGAACAAGTATCATCAAATCATGTGTCCTAGTGGTTCTGATTCTGAAAATAGCTGACTCCTCCATACACCAGTGCCCATGCTCTTTCCTTCCTTCCTACCCATTTCCTGCTCGCTCGAATCCAAAAGCCCACCCCAGCTGCCCGTGGAACCCTCCCTCTTCTGTGAGCCAGGCGTCTGTAACACGGCTTTCACCATTTGGGCCAGTGACTACCGCATTCCTGTCCCTACCAAACTTATCCCCTTTATCCATATCTTTCAGGGCAGAGCCCATCTAATTTTGACCGTGCGGTCTTGTGTATAGTACCTAGCACACAGTAGGTACACCATACACTCTCCAAGGATTCTGTGTTTTGGGGAATACTTCATTCCATTAAAGAAAAAACAGTATGAGACAAAAAAACAAAAACGAGAGGCCTACCACCTTCCAGCTGCCTCAGGGTTCTGTTCCCCTCAGACATGTTGAGACGGCTCTCCCGTGCTTGTAAAATCTCCAAGTAAGGTCTGCAAGCCTCACCCTCAAGGCCGGCCTTGCGCTGGTACAGGTCCACTTGCTCTCCTCCACCTAATCCTTCCCCACTGTAACGCTCCTGTGTGAGGGGTCTTCTACAGTGGAACTCCTTTTTCCCTTAGGATAGAAGTCAAGTTACTTTTCCTTTCCTTCCCCACTATGTGCCTTCTGCCAGAGAGCTTATTAATAAATACCTTTTATTATCCTCCCACCTATTAAACTCCAAGCTCATTTAAACTTGGGAGAGGTGGGGCAGGTGTTTTCAGCCTCACCCAAACCTTTTCATTTTTCTTTATGCAGAACGTGTCTCTGCTTCCTCTGAAGGCAGGATTACCTCATTTCCAGTACAAAAGAGCAGTAAGAACTTCCAAGCCTAAACCTGAGACAGCCTTTTTTTTTTCCTGATGCGAAAACAAACTTGACTTTCTACAAACTGTTAACATCCATAATCAATTTTATATGAATATAAATACAGTTCTTAATAACTATTAAAATCATACTGTTAAGCCATTATAGTCTTTTCAAACTCTCTGAAGAGAGAAAATGGTCTCGTTCATTCTTAACCAAGTATCAAAAGAACAAATACAATAGAATTTCGCATATTGTCACTTTATGGTGTTATCTTCTAATCAAGTTTGGGGTGGGATAAAGATACCCGTGCTCTCCTGGAGCGAATAAAGATAAAAACACAGAAAGGGGGTCCTCCATACAAAATCGGGAAAGTTCAAATATGTCACCAAAACCCGAAAACGACCTCCAAAACACCTGTAAGTGGCCCCATTATAAATTTTGGAACCACAGGGAAAACTCGTAAATCCCCCAAACGCTTCTTTTCCTTTTCTGATCGTAATTTTAAAAAACTGGGTAAGCAGTCTGGCAAAATCAAACTCTTTTGTGCTTTCTTCACACACACCAAAAAACTCCAAAAACCCACAGGCAAGGCACGTGAAACTTCTTTTATTCATGCTCCTGCATGTCCACATTTTCCTACCTTTAAAAAAAAAGGGGTGGGGGGAGAAAAGGAAACAAAGAGGTTGGAGGAAAAAAAAAGAAATCTCTCAAACTGTCAAAGTCAAAGGAGGAAACCCATATTTTATAGCTACTCGGGATTCGGATTAAGAGACACAAAAGTACAACCATTCCACACTACGAAGGCACTGTGAGGAAGATCACGGTCTTCAATGACACAGAGGATGAGGGTGCATACCTCATTCTCTGAGAACATTTTATCAGACTGTGTGACCGTGCTCTGAGGTTTATGGGCCTGTATGTTAGTTCAGAGGACGGAGCATGTAAACCGGAGCTTCGGAGGAGGAAATGTCCCAGGGAGGGCCCATAGAGCAAGTCTGGCACGCGTGCTTCCGAGAAAGAAAAATCAGATTACCAGGGACAGCAATATGGATGCTGCCAGTGATTCTAACCATATAATGCATCCTGAATTCCTGCTTCTGAAAGGGCTAGATTTCATAATGTGGAGAGTCTGGCCCACCAGAAAGGGTTTGGAGCCACATTTTGTAGTCTCTGACACAGAGTCTAACAATTCAAGAGACTGCCTGTTTTATGCAAGTTTCTCTGTGGGTGCAGAAGGCTGGTGGGGGACGTGTGCACCTCTGGGGAGCCAAGACAATTCCGTAAACATCTACCTGAGAAATCAGGCCCTGAAGATTTCCAAAAGAAATCCAAAGGCAACCTTCTCTCCATAATGTATATTCCTTTCACCTTCGGGATGGGTAGAGACAATACAGACTCCCCACAACACTGAGCTATAGACATGGGCCACATGAGGTCCAACCGAATTTGACTTAAAAAAAAAAAGAAAGTTGAAAGAATAGGGCTCTTTTAACCTTGCCTCCTCTCAGCTTAAAATAGAAAGGATTCCCACAGGGCAATTCTCTAATAGAATTCTGCTACTCAAGATCTGACCCACGGACTAGCCTCAGCAGCACTACGGTCAGGGTCGGTCATGGTCAGGGTCAGTCAGTCGGCTGGAAGCTACTTAAATATGAAGACTCTCAGGCCCCCAGCCTTGATTTACAGAATCCAAATAAAGCCCCAGGTGGTCTGCACGCACAAAAGTCTGAAAAGCTGGTCCAGACAGCTCACCGCCCTCACAAAACAGCAGACTCAGGAAGGAGAGACAGAGTGGCCACCTTCCACCTTCAACCTCAAAGACAGAGGGGGAGCATTCCTCCTGGGCTTAACGGATTTGGTGTAAGACACCACCAGCGGCCAGCTCACCCAGGACAGACTCCGCGCTGGAACTGGGCAGGCATTTTCTCCTTACACCTTCACAGTATCACTGTGCGGCAGACCCTACTTTATCCTTTTCACATATAAAAGGAAACTGGGGCTCAAAGGAGCCCAAAGCTGAACACAAGGCTGTGGGATTCCAAGATGGTGTCCCCTGCACACACTTACTCACTGGTAAAATCTTATTGAGAGTGACAGAATCGATGGACGTTTTACCCTAGAAATAACCCTGCAGGCTACCTCTGCCCATCACCAAGGCCTCCAGCAACAAATGATGGAGGTGAGGCCGGGAGCTCGGGGGACACACGCTGTGTGTGAGCTTCCAAAGGCTGCAGCTCTGGTCAAGGACCGCTCCTGCTCCCTAGGACCTATGTCACTAAGAGCACAGTTTCAGAAACCTCTTGGAAACTGTGGTCACCTTCTATGATCTCTAACATAAGCTCGAGATGCACACACGGAGAAAAGAAAGGGTGTGTCCCAAGCTCACCTCTCAGAACAGCTACAGGCAACTTGGGGATATTAGAGCTCTTACCCTACACAGAACAACTATCCCTAAAAGAAGAAAATACATTATCTTAAGAAAGCTCTGTTTTTCCTTATTATATTTCAACCATACTCTCAAATGAGCTCCCATACGTCCAAGTTACTCACTCTGGTACCCCCTCCAGTACAATTTCTGCCCTCCTGGGAAGTCCCTATCCCGACCACTTTTTCATTATCTACCCACTCCAGTCATGTCCTCCTTTCCCTCCTCTGTGCAACTGTCATTCCAATGGTCCATAATTATAATCCCTCCTCTGCAAATACCCTCAATCATGTGTCCTCTCCATCCCTGCCACGTGGCAAAACTCCAAACTTGGTGAAACAGTTATCTGCCTTCTCTGTGCCTGTGCCCACACAGCTGAACGCTGCTGGAAAGAGATCACATAACCAAGCTGACCGACTTGACTACAAGTTCATGATCACAAAGCTCAAATGGGCCCTTGACGGTGCCAAGCAATTCCACCAAAGCTGCCCTTGTAAGCTTCCCACTCTCCAAAATGACTCCACTCTTACCTTCTCCTCAAACCTATTTCAACCTCTCCCCCCCATCCAACTTTCGGTTGTTGCTCTATCCAAATATTTCATTTTAAAAAAGAAGCATTCAGGGGCACCTGACTGTCTGAGACAGTGGAGCGCATGACTCTTGATCTCGGGGTTGTAAGTTCAAGCCCCATGTTGAGTGCAGAAGTTACTTAAAAATAAAACCTTTAGGGGAGCCTGGGTGGCTCAGTGGGTTAAGCCGCTGCCTTCGGCTCAGGTCATGATCTCAGGGTCCTGGGATCGAGTCCCGCATCGGGCTCTCTGCTCAGCAGGGAGCCTGCTTCCCTCTCTCTCTCTCTCTCTCTGCCTGCCTCTCTGTCTACTTGTGATCTCTCTCTGTCAAATAAATAAATAAAATCTTTAAAAAAATAAAAATAAAATAAAACCTTTACCCAAAATAAATAAATAAATAAATAAAAATAAAAGAGAAGCATTCAGACAGTCTTCTGCCCACCAAATCCACAACCCTACCTAGAAATGCATGCATCTCCTCTCCCTTGTGCTCTTTTACAATGATCGAAGCATCCTTGGCATCAAGGCCCATTTCACCTCTTGTGCTCGCACCCCTCCCCAGGCACCTACGTAAGGACTGCACTGCTCTGCTGATCATTCCCTCTCCCGAACCATCAATCTCTCCCCTCTCTACTCATCACTGTCAGGCCAGCAAATAAACATACGTCCATCTTCAGAAAACCTCCCACTGCTCTCATGCAGCGATGCGGGAAGTATACAGTGGCGTCACCACTTTGGAGGTCAGTTGGGCAGTATCTATGACATTCTGAAACATGCGTGGCCTGTGGCTCAGCAATCCCACCTCCAAGGAGCCTATCTTAGAAAAGCCCCACAAGGGACACCTGGGTGGCTGAGTCAGGCGTCTACCTTTGGCTTGGGTCGTGGTCCCAGGGTCCTGGGATCAGGTCCCACATTTGGATCTTTGCCCGGTGGGGGGCCTGCTTCTCCCTCCGCTTGCTTCTCCCTCTGCCAGCTGCTCCCCCTTGCTTGTGCTCGCTCTCTCTCACTCTCTGACAGATAAACAAATCTTTAAAAAAGAAAGAAAGAAAGAAAAGCCCCACAAGCGTAGAAAGAAGTTCATCGTAGCAATCTGTATGAGCGAAAGAACTTGAAAAAAACAATGTTCAATAACAGGCAAGTGACTAAATGAATGTCAGTTTTTATAAAATTCTCCTTTGACCCCTTACCTCCCTACCATTTCCCAGCTCACCACTTCACAGTGATACTTCTCAAAAAAGTTGACCACACCTGGTCTCTACTTCACCCCTCTTTTCTTCTTCAATCTACTCAAAGTTTCCAAGCTCTCTATTCCATTAAACTGACTGGCCAATGTCAGCTACTTCCCTGTCACTTAACTCAATGCGGTCCTCAACTTATCTCACCTCTTATCAGGATTCAACAAAGTTGGCAACTTCCTTGAAACACTCTCTTTCTCTAAGCTTCTGAGACACTGCAGTCCTGGGGAGGGGGGTTCCCCTATATTACTGATTACTTCTTCTCAGTGCCTTTTTCTGGCTTCTCCCTCAACAGATCTCTCAAAAAGCAGTGCTCCTTGGGGCTCAATCCTGGCTCATTGTCTTTATTCTGAGTTATCTCACTCGTTCCCACTGCTTCATATGCCACCCACATCCTAATAATTACAAACTTATACCCCCCGCCTAGACCTCTTCTCACACTCCAGTAAGACTCTTCACTATCTCATAGATGAATCGAACATACATGTGCCCCACAATGGGCTTTAATTCCCACCACCACCACCAAGAAATCTAATATATACTTGGTGTTCCCTACCCCACTAAGTGGTACCAGCAGGCAATTATGAAAGGCAGAGTTCCCTCCCAGATCCCTCACCCCTCACACGAAACCCATTAGCAAGTCCTGCGTGTCTGACTTCCCGGTCTCCACCACCACCACCTTAGCCCAAGGCCCAGCAGCTCCTTCCTGGACATCTCTGGGCTTCCTCCACTTTCGCTGTGGCTCCCCTTCAAAACATTCATCGCAGAGCAGCTGGAGGGAGTTTTTAAAACACAACTCAGATCATATCACTTCCCTGATTCTACAGTGTCACGTCACACTTAAAAATGTTTGCTTCCTGGGGGCGCCTGGGTGGCTCGGTCTGTTAAGCATCTGCCTTCAGCTCAGGTCATGATCTCCGGGTCATGGGGATGGAGCCCCAAGCTGGGCTTTGCGCTCAGTGGGGAGCTGGCCTGAGATTCTCCGCGTCCTCCTCTCCCTCTGTCCTTGCCTTCACTCATGTGCTCACGCACGCATGCGTTTTCTCTCTCTCTCAAATAAATAAAATAATTAAATTGTTAAAAAATGTTCTCTATCTAAACTCCATATAATGGCCTTTAAGACTGGTCCTATATGATCTGCTAAGAGCCTGCCTCTCCAAGTTTAGTGCGTATCATTATCTTACCTTCAATCTCTAGGCTCATGCCTACATGAGCTGACCTCATGCCAGTTCCTGATCTAGAGCAAGTCCATCCCTCTCCCCGGCACCCCTTAACTCCTTTATTCCCTCTCCTTGAAATCCTTCCTCATCCTCTGCAAGGCCGGCTCCCTCTTATCTTCAGGCCTCAACTTAAAAACACCTCCTCAAAGAAAACTCTCCAGACCTCTCTCTTTCGCTGGAGGTGCTTCCTCTCCTACTGCGTCCTCTCCTACTGCGCTTGGTTTATTTTCTTCCTAGTTGATATCAAAATCTATCACTTCTTGATTCCTTTGGGTTCCTATTTGTTTTTAGTATTATTTTGTTTTCTCCATTAAAAAGTAGTATTTTGTGTATACCACATACAACTGAGATCTTCCACTATGGAACATTTTATCCCTTGACTTTCTATTAGGAAAGGTCAAAGTTATTTGTAGGCGTTTCTGGCGCTCAGGCAACTGTCTAACCAAGTCCTATAAATAAAGTGAGAGTGCTACTAATTTTGCCCTAGTAACCAAAAGGACTCAAAGCTTTACCACAGCTAGAAACCATAAATACATGCCTGCACCAATGGCTTTAGAATAACAGTTTGAAATAATCGTAATATTAATATGAAAAAGCAGCTCCAATCTAACCATTTACTTTAAGGTAATCTGAACATCAACATTCCAAACTGCCTCTCTTCCAATACCATAAATTTATTCTGCTCAGCACAATAGAACAGCATCCCAATCCAAACTCCACTGTAACCACACTTGCTGTAAACAAGTTAATCATCTAGAGTCTAGAATCATGCATCTGACATAGCAGCCACTAGTCATTATATGAATTTAATTTAGTTAATACTGAATTTTCAGTTCCTCAGTCACACTAGCCACATTTCAAGTGCTCAAGAACCACATGAGGCCAGCAGACAGGGCAGATATAAAACATTTCCAGTGCCAAAGAAAGTTCTATTGGACAGAGCTGTTTTAGAACATGGTAATAACTAGGAAGCAAATGGCTCCCTAAGTGTCCAAAATACCAAAGTGTTCGTGTACTTTCATCAGCAATAAAGCTCTGCCAGGCCTTCTCTCTCGATCTATCTATTTTTATTTTAGAAGTGAATTCTGTCCTGGTTATCTGGCTACTTGTCCACTGAACATTTGAAAGGCAAATTAGGAAAAGGGAACTTGGAAGCAGTTAAGGACTAAGTACCAGAGGAAAGGGGACTATTATGTCAGAGGCAGCCACATCAGGAGCACGAGGGACCAAGAGAAAAAAAATCCAAAAACCAGGTAAGATATCAAAATGCAAAATGGGACTATACGGTAAGGCCCAGCCAGCAGATGCTCCTGAAGTATCATCCTTTAAGTCAGAAACAATAATTGATGTTGACAACTGTGTTAAAACCATTAAGAAAAGTGTCTACTATTATACTATGAAAAAGAAATATATAGTTACATAATACCTTTTACAAGGATTTGTTTCCAAAATAACTTAAACATCTTGGTGCTCAGAGAAGGGAAAATCCTCTCAGGGAGTTGGAATACACCACCACCAGAAATAACTCATTCCTAAAATATTCTGCATAGTCAAATTCAACTCAGTTCAAGCAACATGAACAAATGTTAAGTTCAACCAATATGAACAAATGTTTACAGAGCAGGGACAGATAGGAGAATAAGACAAGATCCTTCTGTTCAATGAATTATGTATGGTTCCTCCTTACAACAGAGCACCGTATAGCCTGGGCAGGGGGGAGAAAGTTCTTAAAATACTGTTAGGAAATACTCTACTACATATTTTTAAGAGATAAAAGAAAGGTTCAGAACAATGCATAGCACAACAGCATTGAAAAGAAAAAAAATGAGGAATTATACACAAAATGGTAAAACACCCATTGCCTCCAGGGGATAGGCACTGCGAGGGCTCAAGACCAAAATCAAGGAACAACTTTTCACTATATGACTATTTTATACTTTTTAAAGAATTTATTTATTTATTTATTTATTTATTTATTTATTTATTTGAGAGAGTGAGTGAGAGAGAGGGGAGAAGTGAACACAAGCAAGGCAAAGGGGAAGAGGAAAGCTCTATGCACATTAATAGCGTGCTTACCTGATGACTATGACAGAAATTATGAAAGAATCTTTAAATGTCTAGGCTGCAAGTCTAGGCCAAAAAGTCAACTAGTCTATTTCCCTAATGTACTGTCCCTAACCATTCCACACCAAAATGGTAGAAATACAACTTTAACTTAATTTCCGGATTCCGGTATGAAAAACAGTCAAATGTATATGTATGTATGTGTATACACACACACACACACACACTCTCTCTCTCTCTCTCTCTTCTCATTGTCTATAAAATAGGGACACCAATGCCGACATCACAGGGATACTGTCAGACTCAAATCAAACAGACGATGCTAACTAGTCTGTAATCAGAGCGTTACATCTATCATTACCATTGCCAATTACTGCTAGAACAGCTGACTAGTAGTGGGAGTCACAAAACGAAATTTACATGAAAGCAATTACATGGAAACTGGGGTTTGGGATCCAAGGAATTCCATGAACTTGTCAAGCCCACCTCACCAATTTTCTTATCTCTTCACCTTTCAGAAAATACCCTATCAGGAGAACCTCGGCTTTCTTTTCTAAAGTATTGGGGGAAGAGGGAGCTGAGTGGTTGTTAAGGGAAGAAAAAGAGGCACAGCAGTAAAAGGGTTAAAGCACTTAGGGAATGTGACACCTTGGGAGTACATAAACCTATTTCAGCATTTCACCAACGGTCAGGAGGCAGCCCCACAATTTTTAGATGGATGTTAGCAACGGTTTACTTCTACAATGTATTCATTCGAAAGAAAACACCAATACATGCACACAGCACTCAAAGTGGATGCCGGATCTGAGAAAAAAGGAGAACAAGCGAGACCGCCTGCTACGAAAAGACTTTCTGTAACCGGTGCGCTCAGGAGCGGGCAGTGCACGTAAAACAAAAAATGGCTTAATCTCTTTCATGCTTATACTTTAAAATGATTTAACATCTTCAAAATATGGTTCGAAGCCTTAAAAAAAAAAGTAACTCACTTCTTGAAGCCATTAGCTCGTCTTTGAAACCATTTCTGGGGGCGCCTGGGTGGCTCAGTGGGTTAAAGCCTCTGCCTTCAGCTCAGGTCATGGTCTCAGGGTCCTGGGATCGAGCCCCACATCGGGCTCTCTGCTCAGTGGAGAACCTGCTTCCTCCTCTCTCTCTGCCTGCCTCTCTACTTGTAATTTCTGACTATCAAATAAATAAATAAAATCTTTAAAAAAAAAAAGAAAAGAAAAGAAACCATTTCTGGGGACTACTATCATCCCGGCCCACATCATGCATGAGTCACACCTCACTGTGTGGTTCCACACGTTTCAGTTCACAAAGTATTCCCTGGTCAAATAACTTTGAGGAATATGCTTTAAGCAAGTCTACTATTAGCCAAATTTCAGCTTCTCATAACCTTCTAGGAGGATACTGAAATTAACAGATGCTTTTTACTAATTTCAAATACACTCGCAGGAAGAAAACAAGCCAGCCAGGGGTGTCAAAGATTAGGTGACAGGCAGACAGATGCCAAGAATTTGCCACACGTTTTAAAGGGTTACAATCAAGATAACAGGAGTGTGAGAAACAAAGTCAGACATCTTGAAGGTTTTTGTTCCGAGAAGGGCTGTCGGAGGTTGTACTGCCTGCCAACTTTGCATCCTCCTCTGAATGGCCATATCCAACCTGCTCTAATTAAGTTGTACGATTTCTGGGGAATTCAAACTATTTTACCTTCCCTAGATGACACACTTATTTTATAATGCCTGTTTGTGAGTCTGGTGTATGACTGCGGGTTGGGGGTCTTCTGACCCAGCAGGAAAACTAAAAACACCGATTACTTTCTGAGAAGGTAATCTATCTAATCTATGCCGAAGTGAACCAGACCATTCTATCCCAGATCTAACTGATGGCTTCAGTATCAAAGTTCTCCCAAAAGATAGTACATACTAAACTCTATAAACTTATTTTCAGGCTATGACTACACTTTTAATAACATAAATGAGTTCAGTGGGACTTACTTTAATCATTTCTGAAACACAGTTTATTTTTAGCAAATATAACAGTCCCCCACATGGGAAGCTACAACCATGCCAAACATTCTCTATGAGGAGATAAAATCCTATTTATAGACCTATCAGTTGCTCCTTGCTTAGGTTGTAACATAGTTTCCACTTTAAGCCTGATATGACCTCCCCTGACTTCTCTCCTCTCTAATGTTCTTTTCATCCTGAAGGTTCTCACGTTTATCTTTACCTTCACAGGGTACTTAAGTTAAGCTACTATGAAGCTAGGGAGAGGGGAGAGGGAGAGATGAATCTCCTTTCCCTATGCCTTTTCCCACTGGAGGGTTTAGGTAAGTTTCAGGACCCAAAATGGGGGAGAGAGAGGGGTTCTTCATTAGGTGAGCTTTTCGCAAGGGAACCTAATAAAGTATCTGACAACCAGCAAGAACTTGCTGGCTCTTGCTACGCAAGTGAGGCGTGCTTCTGGCAAACGGGCCTCCTAAAGTCTTCAGCAACGTATGACTTAGCTTAAAGTTCTCTACCTTTTAAAAACCCAACAAGAATAAATGTCAAGGTTTCTACAATAGAGAATACCGTTTTCAAAAGCTAACCAAGGAACCGAAAGAGAAATACAGAGATTGCTTAATTTTTTCGTAAAACCTGTGATCTCAGGGACCAAGCTGCTGTTGTGTCACACAAGCCGCCGGCACCTCCACGTTGCCACTTAAAATGCCGACTGCTGGGCCTCCACCACCGATTCCAGAAGGGTAAGGGCCTTATCCTCCTCCAGTGAGCCGTGTTCACTGCCTCCTTTCCCCAGGAGGGGCATGAGCCATACCCCATCTTGCACTAGCCTTGTCCCGCCCCACACCCTAGACGAGATTGTAAATGAACCCTGTCTTTACTATGCAGGCAACCCTGAACCCCTGTGATCTCTGAAGCTGGTAAAATGTGCCATCCCTGGTTCACTTATTTTTTTCACAACCTTGAGCGTATAACTGCCTTTTGTTAATTCTGTGTCTGTAGGTTTTATATCCTGAATGAGACTTCAAATTCGATTATGAGAGCCTCCAGGTCAGTGGTCATGTCTTACCCATTTCAGGATCATTGGTGTTATGCCAGGTGACTGGCATATAATAGGCACACAGTACTCGTTGTTGAAATATTTGTTAGGCTGATCCGGGATGGCAGGGACCACCTAGTAAAATATACTTCTCTTGCGTGAATGTCTCACTGCACACAACTCAAGAGAGCCGGGAGAGCCCAAAAGAACTTTAACGGAAGTGAATCCTAAGTGGGTCCTGAAAGGAGGGAGAAGCCTAAAGCCTACGTAATTAATATCTAGCCGCCTTGCATTGTGGGTTCTTGTCCCCACTCTCACATGCTCAAAGACAGGTGAACAGAGGATATACCAAATGCTGGAGCAAATGATAGTATTTCCTTACTCCAAGAAAATTCAACCTGCTTTTCTCTATCTACCTTTATATTACTCCTCTTCTAAGGCCCACCTCTTCCTGCCCACCCTAATTCAAAGTGAAATTCCTAACTCTCCAGGATCTGATGATGAGTAGCTATTTAGTATTTTCATTTATAACCAGAAGGGATGGATTTCAGTTTCAGTGAAAGTAATTCAAACTAAACATCAGTAAAAATTACCTGACTGTAAAAGTTGGCAAAGACCAGAAAATAACACCTCTCTTGAAAATTTGTTTTCAACTCTGATGTTTATCATGTAACATGGTACTTCCCTTTTTAAAGGAAGACATAGATTTTCTGGGGTGATCAGAGCTGAAGCATGGCCACAGATGCTTAAATGAACCCTCAAGATCATTTTCTGGAGGCAGCATGGTACTAAGGAAAGAACCTGGTTTTGGAAGTGGCATCAAATTGCCAAATCACCACTCACAGGCTCTGACCTTGAGCAAGGACTCTAACCTAACCTCTTTCAATAGCTATTTCTTCGTCTATAAATGCGGGGCTATTATGAAAATCAGAAATAATGTATATACAACACTTAGGTTAGTGCCTGTCTAAATAATTATAATTGTTCATTGATCTGTTTATTGTCATTTCTTCTCAGTGCACAAAAAAGGACAGAAAATGCCTCCTTGGCAAATCTGACATGTTAGGGCTACTACTATAATTTCTTTTAAATTGGTAGCAACAGAATATCGATGAGAACTCCCCTAAAGAGAACTATTTTCTCTGTGACTTTTAAAGGAAAACCTGCAGGGAAAGAAACACACTGGGCAAGATGTCCCTATTATAACAGATGGCTAGGAGAATTTACGGGGACTATCATGAAAAACAAAGCTCTTCGTAAGGGGGAGCTTCTAACACAGGGCGGGGTGGGGTTGGGGAGACAGATGTCAGGGGTTCCTGGTAGGAGTAAAGCCAATACTGCAGGATCTATGTCACAGAAAAGCTTCAAGTAAAGGACGTGGGGTTTTTTGGTTCTTTTATTTTTTTTTTACTCTCTTCAAAATTGCACCCCTCCCTTAAATCAGAAATACTTACCCGACAACCATAAACACCAGCCACAGAGGAAAAGGAAATACCTGCCTGTGCATGAGGGAGGGGGGATGCGCAGGAAGCATAGGGAGCGGGAGATGGTGGCTAGAAAGGATGCGCACTTCTCTATGGAGGGAAGGGGAGAATGGGTGGCTGCGCCATCTTCCTTCATGACTCAGGAGATGACAAGACTGTTGAAGTCACTTGGGTCGTGTTAGGGACAGGGCTGTGAAGGGGAAGACAGCCGTGTTTGGGCTTCCACAGGACAGGACTAAAAGCCACTAAGGAGTTAAAGCTTTCAGAGCAGGAGAATGAAAATGCTGGAAGTACTTCTAGGGCTTTTTTAGCCGGCCCAGTGGAATGGAAGAAAGCCTGGGCATTAGAGCCAGATGGGCCTTCCTAGCTTTGACCTTGGGCAAGTCGGACAGCCTCCCTAGCCTTCACTCTTCTCATCTAGAAAATCGGGTGAATGGCATGTGCCCTGCAGACGGCAAAGCGCAAAATGCAAACTGCTTCAGAAGAGGCACGCAGTGTAGGCTGCACGTCTGTCCGCACACCTCAGGAGAGCCATACGTGAAACACCAGTGGCTGGCATAGATCGCTGTGTCACATATGTTTGCTCTCCCCCTTTCCTTTCCACTTAACTTAGCAGAAAGGGAATCAAGTCCAAGTAGGGAAAGTAACTTTCCCAAGGTTACACCGCTGGTTACTGGCAGCATAAAGGCTTAAAATCAGCTTCTGCAAGCTTAGTGCATGCACCTTGCCTCACTGGGAACATTCCCTTGAGGGCACAAGCAAGCTTAGCTTAACATCATACAGGCTCAGAGAGCCCACGTGAACTAGGGAACAAGCGAACTGCAAGGTCAACAGCTCCCCGTGATTCAGACACCCAAGAGTTAAGTGCTCAGCCTCGGCCAAGGCTCCAGAGAGCCTGGGCTGGGCAGACTCCGACGGGAGGAGGCCCGGGAGGCACTGAAATCCACTCCTTGCTGTGATTGGTCGACTTCCCGAGGGGTGGGGAAGAACGTCACCCGATCCCCGCGGGTAAACAAGAGCAGGAGCATCTGCTCAGGTTTTCAACTAAATCTGTAAAATATTTCTGAACACTTGACCACCAAACTCAGAAGACTGTAACCTCTGACCTTCATGAACAACAGAGCACTTGTTCTTGAATGACCAGATTCTTAGTAATACAATCTGGAGGAGCGAGCCAGTGCAAAAAGGCAGTTTTAATACTGGTCTAGCACAAAATTAGTAAGGAACCTTCCTGCTCTAGGTGCTTGAAATCAACACGGCCACCATCCTGCCTGCCCCCTGGCCCCTGAAGCGGGGAACCAGCCTGCTGGCCTCCACGGTACCATTTTTCTCCAAGTCTGCCATTCAAAAAACATGATGAGACTACACAAGCACATTCTCTCCCCCTGAATCTCTCTCCGTCCTCTTCAGGAGACAGCCCTCCTTTTTAAAAAGGATATCTTACTGCAAGATGCAACCTCTCTGTAATTATGTTAGCACACATGTGCAGAGCAGAGAGAAGGGAGGGTTGGGGGAGAGAGAAACCCAATACCTTGCCAAATCCACTGGGAAGTCTGCCCAAGTTATTAATCCAGGACGGGGCCACTTAACTGAATTGGCTGAGGCAATGCCCTTCAATCTTGGCTGTATTCTTTCCCCCAGGGAAGAGTGCAGAAGGGCCTGTCTCCTCAAAACCTTTGGCCCCAACAACTCTTGTTTCCTCAGAAGTTCCTCTCCCATTTCAAGGGTATACCAAAATATTTCAGTTCTGAGCAGAGAGTCAGAGAGCCAGTCCTATCCCCAAGACTCTACGGGGACTCCACAGGACTGTCACTGAGGAGCCACCAAAACCTGCATTCCCTGTGTTCCTACATACAGCCACAGGTCACCAGCTCAATTCTAAACTCCCAGTAACTGAAATGGGGGCTGGGGGGTAAGAGGGTGGATCAAAATAAAATCAAAGAGAAGGTCTCCTAATAAAGGATGGAAACAGGAGACCCTTGAAGAAATAAGTCAGCCCAGGGACCAAAACAAGCCTGCCTCAGTGTGAGCCCAGGAACCAGGGCGAGGCCCACCCAAAACAATCCAGAATGGCCAGGCAGACCCATCCCTCAGGAAAGGTGCAGGCTAGGAATGACCTGACCCACGGTGGACTCAAAGAGCAAAGACTCCTCAACACGCAGCCAAAAGCAAATCAGCTTCAGGAAGTGGCAGAGGCTCCTTATGGCTCCCTTTTGTTTCTGCTCTATAATCCCAAAGCCAAATCTAATCCAAACTATGCTACGAGTGCCCTTTGCTAACACAGATGTCTCATTTCTAAGTCCCAGGGAACATGAGTGACTCAGCTCTCTTTTTCAGGAATGCTCAGCAAATTAACTACTCAAGGAGACGCCACGTGGTTATTAAAAACAGGCTCCATTGTCAGGTAGGCCCAGGTTCAAATACCTATTCCACCGCTTTCCAGCTCTGTGACGTAAACCTCTTCAGAGCTCAGTGCCTTCATCTGCCAGACTGGGCTTTCACCCCCTATCGCCTAGGGAAGGCTGCTAAGAATGGTGGGGAACTGGGGCGGGGGGCGGGGGGGGCGCGTACTGCACACAGGATTGGCTGCACCGTCAGCATTCAATAAATAGTAGCCATCACTATAAATTATTCCTAAAGACCATAAAGCAACTTCTATGAAGAAATAACAGCACCAAATGACAAGTGTATTAGCATCCCTGCACCTTTACACTGCCCGCCCCACCGGAGACTGGTAAACAGCACCAAGATGGCAAAGGCTATTTATTGACTATCTACTGTGCAACGTGCCAGGTGCTGGGGGAAGAGCGAAGGACACCACCTATCCCTGCACAGCAGTTCAAGCTGGTGAGGGAGGGCAGGACAGACAGGACATGATGGGGACAAAGGGAAGTACTGCCCAGAGCTTGTGTTCCTCTAAGAACGGGCTGCTTTTAAGGCTGATGCCAGCAGTTGGGGTCGCGCTGCAGAAATCTGTCCGCGTCACGGGGCAGGGGTGCCGGAACATGAGGCGCACTCTGGAGCTCTACGCGCCAACCAAGAGCGAGGGGAAGGAGAGCCGGGCCATGCACTGTGGGAGAAGAACCGTGGGTCAGTTCTCTTCATGACACACCGGGAAGAAAATGACACTGAGCATGGAGCTGGCAGCCACGAGCCAGCACTTTCAGACAGACACGACAAGATGACTGCTTGTTGGGCTTGGTGCGGCAGCACATACATTTTTTTAGCAAATAGACACGGGGGCTCTCGAAGAATGACAATCCTATCATCAAAAAGATGACTTCTCACTGCAAAGCTGCATCGGGGAGGACCAGAAGGGACAGCGTTCTATCAGCCAGCGGCACCCAAACTCACAATCCAGTGCTCTTGCTCTTTCTTACTTGACAAATTTTCATCCTCACAATCCCAATCTGTCAAGCTGTCTCACACACATTCACACACACACACACACACACACACACACACACACACATACACACACCGTAAAACATGCACTGCTGATGGACCAGTGCAGGGCTAGGCCACTCCTTGGTCATGACAGCACACAGCCATCAGGAAACCGCGCCATGAGAAGGGGAAAGGCACCGGCCTGAGAACAAAGGTTCTTTACCACAGACCCAGCTCCGCCACCAGCCAGAGCTCTAAGCCCATGGGACCACAGCCTTGCGTAGTCAACTTCTCTGAGACTCGGTTTCCCCGACAGCAGAACAGAGCGATGCGATGACAACCAGCCCTGACATTCAAGGGGATCTGAGGGCCAAGACAATGCTCCCTACCCTGCACTTGTGTTCCCGTGTCATGGCAGACAGGCCACAGGAGAGCTGGGGTATGACAATGTACTCTCAAGCGATGACAGTTTCCTCTCTCAACTAGACTAGAAGTTCAGGCAGAGGAGAAAGCCAGCTAGAACCTTTCTGGAACACAAACAACAAGGTTTTGGGACTTACAGTCCTGGCCCCTGAAGTCCCATCAGGACTCTCTGTTCCCTGAACAGTAAGCCAGGAAAGAAAGCAATGGAAAGCGACGGGACAACGGCGAAGTCACCTGGCACCTGCGAGGGTACACGGTTTGCTGGCACACAGAGCCCTCCAAACAGGATGCTGAGAAGGACACAGGAATGGCAGTTGCTATTTCTGGCCAATAGGTCAGGACCTGGACGCCGGGTGTCCTCTCCACCGGACAAATCGTGCGGTCAGAACTAATCTCGCAACTGCCAGCACTCAACAAACCAGCAGCGCTTGGGAGAGGGCTCTCTGGAGACACGGAGCTGCCGCAACCGAGGGACATGTACCCAGATTAGATCGGCGAAGGCCTCTCGGGTTCCACAGGAGGGATTGTAGGGAGCAGGGGCACGGGCTGGCGCAGAGAGCAACACAATGAGCTCCCGAGCGCCGCACGTGCTCAGGTCAGAAGAGCCGCCGCCGTGCCACCATCGACTCCGGGAGCCGCCAGGCATCCACGTACCTGTGCCTCCGCTCACAGTTCCTCTAGAGTGCCTGACAGCCTGGCTTTGCAGGGCAGCCGCCCATTCCCTCCACTTTCTATTAGGAGGAAGAGTTCTCATTTTCTGTCCCGTTCTCTTTACCTTTCCTTTCCCAACATAAAAGCGTGAATCAGAAGTGCGGTGTGCACCCCATGGGATGTTATCTAACAATAGCAAAGAAGGAAGTACTGGTGCGTGGCGCACTGCGGGGGCAGCCTGAAAACATGCTAAGTGAAAGAAGCCGGACACAAATGGGTCACGTATCACAAGGTCCATTTTCTAGGAAGTATCCAGAGCGGGCAAATCGGCAGAGACAGAAACTAGACTAGTGGCTGCCCACAGCGTGAAGCAGAAGGGCCTAGAGGAACTGGGAAATGAGGACTTGGGGGTCCATAGTTTTGGGGTTTTTTTTGGAGTGATGAAAATGTTCTAGTTGACCATGGTGACGGCTGAACAACTCTGTGACCATACTAAAGCCACGGAACTGTATACTTTAAATGGATGAATTGCATAGTATCGAATTACATTCAACAAAGCCGTTTTAAAATGCCTCGAAGGAATTACAACTTCCTCAGGAAGGGAAATGTAGTGAGGGAGACGGGCTCCCGTCCCTGGTTTCCACACACCGGCCCTCGTTCCTTCTGATCAACTGCTCCTGTTGCTATTCCATGCCGTGCTCCGCTGCTCCGCCGACCCCTTTCCCAAGATAACTGGGCAGGATGGCAGCTTGGCTTGGGTCTCAAAGTCTACCCCTGCTCTGTCTTGCCTTTCGTGTCCCTTCTTCCACATCTCGTTTCCCTGTCCCCACAGACATTTTTAAATCGCCCCCACGTCCGAGCAGTGGCTCATGACCTACAGTGCCATGGAAAGGAATGAAGGTAAATGACACTAAAGAAGCACGGGTTTGGGAGTTTCAACACATCTGGGTTCCAAAGTACTTGACGAGTGACTCTGCCCACTCTCAGTTTCCACTTCTGTAAAATGGGCAAAACACTACCTGACGCGTCTAGTGCACGCAGTTATTATCAAAGCTAAATGGGAAGCTCTATGTAAGTGATTAATATACTGCCTGGCACCCAGAAGGTACTCAATAAATAATAACTTATTTACAGAAGCCGTATGCCTGTTGTTTCATGTTGTCATCCAGCACATCAGCCTCGGCGCCCAAAAGGCAATAATAAAAAGCAGACCATTGATGTGCCCCAAAGTTAAATATATTAAGGCCATTTTTATTTTATTCTTTTGGTCTCCTATATTTTCTCAACTTTCTTCAAAGAACATGTATTACTTTTAAGAAAATGATTTTAGGGGCGCCTGGGTGGCTCAGTCAGTTAAGCGTCTGCCTTCAGCTCAGGTCATGATACCAGGGTCCTGGGATCCAGCCTCATGTCAGGCTCCCTGCTCAGCAAGGAGCCTGCTTCTCCCTCTCCTTCTGCCTGCTGTTGCCCCTACTTGTGCTTTCTCTGTCAAATAAATAAATGAAATCTTAAAAAAAACATTTTTTAAATTAAAAGATTTCAGGGATTTTTTTTTCTTTTAATGAATTTAAATAGGGGCATCTGGGTGGCTCAGTCGGTTAAGCATCTGACCCTGGTATCAGCTCAGGTCCTGATCTCAGTGTCTTGAGTTCAAGCCCCGCACCGGGCTCCACCCTGGGCATGGAGCCTCCTTCAAATAACAATAATGATAATAAAATAAAATATCTGACTTCAGTGTGGGACAAAACGTCTGAGAATGTGGGCACAGACCAAACAAACTGCAAGAGACAGTCGCACGGTGAGTCCAGCACCGTGAGTCCACTGCATGTTGCCGGGCGGCTGCTGGGGAGCCGGGCGCAGCCTTCCGATGTCACAGAGCACTTGCTTTGCTCTGGGTGCCCTCTGTTGACAAAAACAGATATAGCCACTTGCTCCGGGGCTCTATCCCTTTTCTCCTCCCACCCCAGGAGAGCCTAAAAGTCCTCTGAATGTAACTCAGACTTGAGAACAGGGCTTCCAGTTACAGAATTTTCCTCAGCCCCCTATATAATCAGGACAGCCCTTTTCTTCTTCTGATTTCCCCAGTCCCCCTTCATTTTGTAACTGAAGCTTTTCTCCAAACAGGTGAGCTCTCTCCCAGGCTGGCAGAACACGAAGTGAGCAGCCTTTACAAGAACATATGTGGAACTTCAATCACGGCTGCCGTTCACGTCAGAAATGGCTCCAGCATCAGCACAGCAGGAATAAACTGCTATTGTAAATAGTCCCCAACACAATGTGAAACCCAATAAATGTGAAACAATTAAAAAAAAACAAACACTAACTGGTGAAGTATTTAAGAGCTTCTGTAGATGAAAATTGTTTAATAGCACCGTTCCAGACAACTAAGAACTAAGAACTAAGAACAGAATAAAAGCACGTCAGAGTTGCCAGGATCTCAAATATTATCATCTCGAACTTCCTTATTTCTAGGAGGAAACTGAAGGGCCCAAAGAAGCAAAGTGATATATGCAAAGTCAAAATTAATGAAAAAGCCAAGTTTCCTGACTCCCTCACAGCGCATGGTCTCTCCACCACACTATACAGTCTTTATTCAGAAACTTCTTCATGTAAGCATTACCCAGGACAAGGACAGCTGCATTTTAACCACTTTGTAGAGGGTAAAGAAACTAAAACATGTAGTAATTCTTGAAAGGAAATGGAGGAAAACAAATCCTTTTTCTACAGTGAAATGAAGCCTTTTATGATATCACTACTTTCTTAATAGCAATCATTTTTTAAATTAAATTACTCTTCACAGGGTTAAAAAGTACACTGTCAACAAGCAATATCTAAATAAGGAGTCAGCAAGCTGCGGTCCATGGACCAGATGCAGCCTGTCACTTGCTTTTGTACAATCTGCACACGGACCATGAGCTGAGATGGTTTTTACATTTTTTTTTAAATGGTTGGGGAAAAAAAATCCAAAGAAGCGTATTTCATGACATGTGAAAATTCCATGAAATTCAGTGCCCTCAAACAGGGTTTATTAGAACCCAGCCACAGCCATTCATCCCCATGCTATCTATGGCTGCTCACACACCACAGCAGCAGAGCTGAACAGCTGCGACAGAGGCCCGATGGCCCCCAAAGCGCAAAATATCTGCACACCGATCCTTTGCAAAATGTGTCTGCCCATTCCTGTTCTCAACGACTGATAAAAGTGATGTGTGAGCCCTCAGTCAAGTGCAAAGTATAGCGCTGTAAGCTCTGGGAGCGCAGCCTCAGCGACAAGCTCCCCACGCTCTCCAGCAGGAGCCCTGCACATGCTGAGCAGCCAACCTCGACCTCCTGACAGGCTGATGGCTCCTCCAGAGAAGCCAAGCGGCCACTGTGCTAGGCTCCGGCATGCTTGTTGGTTAACATGCATCAGCAATCCTACAGAAGCACACCCACTTTACAAATGAGCACCCGAAAGCAAGGGGAAACATCAGGCAGTAACTAAAACTCTGAACCCAGGTCTGCTTGACACTAAGCTTCTTTGATTATTCCCCAGTGGTCTCCAAAGAGTGTTCCAATCGCCTGAGAGGGCTTCAGGGTCAAAAGGATGCTCAGAGGGTGAGGCTCCAAGTCCTCCAAACAAATCTTTGCTACTAGGACCGCCGCACTCACATATTTCATAGATTGTGTCCACGGACTTCGTTAGAAAAAGAAGGTACTGCTACGGAGTTTAGTCTGGAGGGCAGTGTACCTCTTCAAAACCAAAGCTATGCTCTTCTCCCTGTGCCACTTATTACCACCCTTGGAAATTCTCTCACAAAGCCGGACAACTAATGTCCTCATCTGCCAAAGGAGATTAAAACCCTGCCCTCCCCCGCCCCCCGCCCACATGTAAATCTCAATGGGCTCACCAAGATCAAATGAAAATGGACAGGAAAGTGATCTGTAAACTCTACAGGACTAGAGGAATATAATACAGAATTATTACCCCCTCAGTGTAGGCCGGGGAGGGGAACCAGAAAGGAAATAACATTTGCTACCAACTAAAGAAAAATCAAACATGCAAGTAAGATGTAAAAAACACACACACACACACACACAAACATTTTTTTTTTTAAGATTTTACTCATTTATTTGAGAGAGAGCGAGAAAGGCCACAGATTACAGAGGGAGAGGGAGAAGCAGACTCCCTGCTGAGCAGGAAGCCTGACGCAGGACTGGATCCCAGGAGCTGAAGGCAGACACTTAACCCACTGAGCCATCCAGGCACCCCAGAACACATATTTAATTAAAAGTAAATAAGGAGGGGCTCCTGGGTGGCTCAGTCATTAAGCGTCTGCCTTTGGCTCAAGTCATGATCCCCAGGTCCTGGGATCGAGCCCCACATCGGGCTCCCTGCTCGGTGGAAAGCCTGCTTTCTCTCTCCCACCCCCCCTGCTTATGTTCTTGCTCTCGTTGTCTCTCTCTGTGTCAAATAAATAAAATCTTAAAAAAAAAAAAAGCAAATAAGGGAAAGACATGTGCTCTTTTGGTAGAAGTATCATCAATGTTCCAATCTAACATTCAGATTTAAAACTCAACTTTTAGGGGGTGCCTGGGTGGCTCAGTTGGGTGTCTGCTTTTGGTTTGTGTCATGATCCCATGGAGCCCTATATTAGGCTCCCTGCTCAGTGGGGAACCTGCTTCCCCCTTTCCCCCCTGCTTGTGCTCTCCCGTGTGCTCTCTCTCTCAAATAAATAAATAAAATTAAAACAACAACAACAAAAAAACTTCAGGGGTGCCTGGGCGGCTTAGTCTGTTAGGCATATGACTCTTTGATTTCAGCTCAGGTCATGATCTCAGGGTTGTGAGATCGAATTGGTGCCTTTAAGTTTACCTCTCTCACTCTCCCCCAACTTCTAAAAAATAAAAATAAAAATAAAACCCAACTTCACTAATTATTAGCTACATAGTCTTGGGCAATGACTTAAATCTCTTTGAGCCTTGGTTTCCTCACCTGCAAAGGGGAGGAATAAAATAATACTTGCTAAATGCTTGATACAGGACTTGGCACATAATCAGTGTTCGATACACGTTAGCTCTCTTTTCCTGGGAACCCCTACTTGCGAGTCTAAAATTTAGACACAACCATTAAAATGAGTGCATGAGCTCCCTACACCAATGACAAAATAACAGAATTAAGGAGCTAGAAGCATCTTTAGCTTAGATGATTCTATGATCCACATGACACCCCAAAGCTTCTGAGAGCACAGGCTAAAGATGCTCTAAGGAACAATGAAAGATCCTAATAATAGGAGATACATAGGCAGGCCCTTGTTGAAAAGTTCTACTAATTCAGTAAGGATGTTTATTGAGTGGTTTAAGAGCCTTGTGTGGCTCCACAAAATGGCAGATTTACATTTAATATCCACTTGACGAAACCCATTAAACTTGTGAGAGGCACTCTCTCTTGCTGAAGATCAGATATCTACCTTCTTAAGTATTAATTTTTTATATAGCTCTGGCAAGGCAAAAGCAAAAAACCCAATGAAAGCCTGAACAAAGATTTTTGTTGGCTTTTTGTTTTTTTTTTTTTAAATCTTCCACAGGAAGAAATCCCCAGAGTAGTCTCTGTATTTCAAGAAGGCTAGAAATAAGTTTACTTTTTAATTGATCCCTTTACCAAATTCTTACTGAGTACTTACTCTGAGCAAAGTATTTAAGAATATCAAGAAGTATGATAGGATCCTTGCTCTCACAGAACAGTATGGGCCAACATAAAATAATATGCAGTGATAAAGTGCCATTATAAAGTAGAAATTCTAGAAGATGTGGTATATATACACAATGGAATACTATGCAGCCATCAAAAGAAATGAAATCTTGCCATTTGCGACGACGTGGATGGAACTAGAGGGTATCATGCTTAGCGAAATAAGTCAATCGGAGAAAGACAACTATTATATGATCTCCCTGATATGAGGGAGAGGAGATGCAACATGGGGGGTTGAGGGGGTAGGAGAAGAGTAAATGAAACAAGATGGGATTGGGAGGGAGACAAACCATAAGTGACTCTTAATCTCACAAAACAAACTGAGGGTTGATGGGGGGAGGGGGTTGGGAGAGGGGGTGCGGTTATGGATATTGGGGAGGGTATGTGCTATGGTGAGTGCTGTGAAGTGTGTAAACCTGGCGATTCGCAGACCTGTACCCCTGGGGATAAAAATATATGTTTATAAAGCTGTAAAAAAAAAAAAAAAAAAAGAAAGGATGAATACCCAAGTTTTGTA
This sequence comes from Lutra lutra, assembly GCF_902655055.1. NCBI lineage: Eukaryota > Metazoa > Chordata > Mammalia > Carnivora > Mustelidae > Lutra > Lutra lutra. The sequence goes on from NC_062285.1 coordinate 133,016,190, forward strand.
GCAACATGGACGGGACTGGAAGAGATTATGCTGAGTGAAATAAGTCAAGCAGAAAGAGTCAATTATCATATGGTTTCACTTATTTGAGGGAAATTGGAAGGGGAGGTGAACCATGAGAGACTATGGACTCTGAAAAACGATCTGAGAATTTTGAAGGGGTGGGGGGTGGGAGGTTGGGGGCACCAGGTGGTGGGTATTGTAGAGGGCACGGATTGCATGGAGCACTGGGTGTGGTGCAAAAATAATGAATACTGTTATGCTGAAAAATAAAAAATTAAATATTTCATCCCAAAAAAAAAATAAATAAATAAAGTAGAAATTCTGTGCCTTGGGAGTTCAGCAGGCAAGACTTCCTGAAAGAGACAGCATCTGAAGTGGGATTTAAATGATGGTAAGGATGGCCAGTATCTAAACATGCAAAAGACCATAAAAAAGAAATTAGAATTAAAACACTTATCTGATTTCAAAACTACACCACCCCAACCTATAGTGTGGCTAGAACACAGAGAACCTTACAAGATGCAGAAGGATAAAGACTGGGGCCATACCACAGATGTCCCAGAGTAGCCACTGAAGAGTTTTCAGCAATGAAACAGCTAAGCAGAATAATGATACTCCAGTGAGATCAGAGCTGAGCCTTTGTTTAAATGTATGATTACATTGAATTTACTGAAATTATCTTCTGGTGGCACCACATTTTCTAACACAAAGACCTTAAATCATCTGTTGTGTTCCCCCTGCCTTTCTAAATCAACCCTAAATCAGCTCGGTATAATGGCATACACTAATGCTATCAAGAAAATAAAAATATTTTATCTATAACTGAAACACATTTTGGCCATCAGTTATCTATAACTGATAACACGTTATCTTACACTTAACTAGTTGGTTTCATTCTAAATCGCCTGCCAGTGGCTGTCTGTTGAAGGACAACGGGTTGAAGAGATCGATCATGTTTCTTAAAAGTAACTCACGAAATGGCAGCCAGGTGTGATTACAGCTACCTGCCTCTTATGTCTACTAACTATGTGGCCGCCCTGAACAAGTCTAAAGAGATGAATTACCTGATTTTGAAAACTGCGAATAAAGAAAATTCTAGAGTTTTCCTATATAAGTAGTCCCAGTGATTAATAATCTTTAGTCAGATAAATCTTTTTGAAGGCCATATTAAACTTCTCATTACAACACAAATCAAATGCCCATAAGAGTTAGGCCAATCTACTGGAAAGCCAACCGGTGAAGTTATGATGCATGCATTTACAAAATAGTAAGGATTTGCTTCGAGAGACGAGTACAAACTGTTCTGACAGCCTAAAATCACAGCAAATCCAAACTGAGTGAAAACTGGCAAAGCTGGGGGAAGAAGTCAAGCCACGGAATAAAAGACAGGATGTGACAAAGAAACCACATACAGAAGAGGGATGAGAAGAAAGCCAGCCATCCTTTCTGTGCTTCTGGTTTGAGTTACTCATCTATCCCTAGATCCAGAGCAGCCCTGCTAAATTCAGAGGTAGGAAGTTAAGTGATAAGAACTCCCATTGTTTTCATTAGGAAGCACAATACTGTCAAGAACCACAAAGTCAAACCCATTAGAGCCAAAAGACTTCTTAAAGGAAAAAGAAAAAACTTGGGCCCAGAGATGAGAAGAGACTTTCTAGTCTACAGGAAAAGCAGAAGGTAAAAGCAGTGAAATATCACGTCAGCTAATAAGTCACCTTTGACATGGGAATTTTACCAATGTAATGCTTACAAAAGTAAGTACTGTCCTCCTCACTTTCACCGATGACAACACTGAGCCTTACAGAAGTTAGATTTTGCTCACGGTCTTCATAAATTTACCAAACTCACTGGCTCTAACACTTATGGAAATGCTATGCATATGAAGTGCTAAATGAGTTCAAATGAGTAGAGGCAGTAAGCAAAGGTCTCATACAGCAGGTTAAGTTATGGCCGGGGACCCTGAAGGATACCTGGGGTTCCGCTGGGAACAGGAGAAATATTTCAAGCAAAAGGCACTAGGAAGAAATAAATATCCAGGACAGAGATCTGAAGGACTCTGAAGAGCCATGCACAGTAGAAGAAATACGTGGAAGGGACTAACAAGGAGCACAATGGTTATAAAGAGCCTCGAACGGCACGGTTTGGCCAGATTCTGTCCAAGTCATAACAATCTCAAAACTGACTCCACTCCCTCTTTCTACTGATGCTGCCAAGACCCATAATGAGTTACATAAATAAACTGGTACAGGTTTCATTCCCCACACCCAAGCATATTATTTTTGGAAATACGGTAAAGCTATGCTCCTGGGCTAGAAATTGCAAATCTACAGATTTAAGTCATTTCACATGGTAAATTCAAAGCCTACAGAAAGTAAGTATCTCCTTAGAAAGCTTCCCTAAGGCCTCGTTTCCATAAAATTAAAGAGAAAAATGACTAAATGACCCTATCGTTTGCTGGGAAATGTATGTATTTTACCTCTAATTGCAAAACAACCTTTCATAGTAGATACTATTCCTATTTTATAGATCAAGAAACTGAGGTTCAGAGAAGGAGTACTTGCCCAAAGTCATACGGCCTGCAAGGGCAACACTGATTTTTAAATCCAAAGCCAGGGTGTGGTTTGTGCAGGTGTGTGTTATGTTTGTGTCCAGAGGAATTTCCATGAAACAGCCTTATGGAAGCTACAGTGCCTTGGTTAAATAAAGAAAAGTCAATGACTGTGGCTGATCCTCTACCACATCATATCTCTTACGACAAGTAGAAATCAGCATAACTGCTCTTCACTGCCTGAAGAACTTTCTTGCCTAAACATGCCAGCCACTAAGGATCTGGAGGCTATGTCAGCCAAACACAAAACCACTATAAACCTACCAATCTTTTGGGGGAGCCATCTCCAGTACTGAACAAAGATAGTCAAATGCCTGTTTCCATAGTCTCTTTCCCAGGATAGTTACATAGAGTTTATCCAAATTTAGTAAATAAGGATGAAAATATAGTTTTGTTTTATTAGGGAGAGGGGACAGATTTGTCTTGCAAAATCTCATAACTGAGAAAAAAATCTGCAAATTGTAAATGTGACAAAGAACTTGTATCCAGAATATATAAAGAACTCTTACAATTCAGTAAGAGGACAAACGAACCAAGTAAAAAGTGGGCAGAGTAAAAGACTTAAACAGATATTTCAACAAAGAAAACATACAAATGGCTAATAAGCCCCCCCAAAAAAGGGCAACTCTACATCTTTCAGTATAAAGAAATGCAAACCAAAACCAAATGAGCTCCCAACACATACTCTGTATAATAAAAAAAGGTGGATAAAACCAAGCCACTTTGGAAAATAGTGTGATAGTTTCTGACACATGAGCTTACCATAAAACCCAGCAATTCCACTCCTAGAAATCTGCACAAGAGAAATTAAAACATATGCCCACACAAAGACTTCAATGCAAATGTTGATAACAGCATTATTCATAAAGGCCAAACTGAAAATGATCCAAATTACCTATCAACTGGTAAATGGATTAACGAAATCACATAGATCCATAGAAAAGAACACTCTTCAGCAACAAAGGGTAATGACAGAGCGATGCGTACTACAACATGGACGAACCTGAAAAACATTACGCTAAATGACAGATGTCACACACGAAAGACTCCATACATATCATATGATCCCATTTACATGAAATATCCAGGAAAGACAGAGTCAGGAAACAGATCAACAGTTTCTGCTTGGGGTGAGAGTGGGAATTGCAAAAAAATTCAAGAAAATCTGGGCGGGAGGGGTAGGGGGGTATGTTATGGAAATATTCTAAAACCAAACTGTGGTGATGGTGGCACCACTCTATAAATTTTATAAGATCACTGAATAAGTTTACCTACACTGAATGACTTTCATGGTACAGAAATTACATCTCAATTGTGCTTTTAAGTGATTACTAAATTTATTTATCTACTTACTATTTTTTATATATATGCATATATATATTTAATAACTCCAGGGAAAATGGGAACATATATAAGAAAGTGAATATAACCACCTTATGATTCAGCTACACTTAGTCATAATAAAATAAATATTATATAACCATAAATTAGTAATAAACATGGATTTTTTTAAACTGGCTTTATTAGAAAGGAGACCGTGTCTAGAAAACTGTTAATATCTCATCTCCAACAGTAGGAAGCCAAAATATAGTGTCTAAAATTGGTAAATCAAGAAATAGCAGAATAGGCATGTTATTTAGACACATGGCAGACAGCAGCAGATGAAATGAAATGGTCTTTTCCCAAAGGAAAAGGCTTACCAACTATTTGTAGAGGGAAATGATCTAAAATGCAAGAGTGAGTCTGAAGCTAATTATATGGTTCGAGCAAAATGCTCAAACACCAGATGCCACAGCATTTACCAGCCCTTCATCCACTAGAGGGTGTAAGGCAACACCGCAGAGGACCTGACCACTGATGGATGACCTGGTGTCAGAGACTGGGGCGAAGCAACCATTTTATAATATACTTTGCATGGCTGAGAATGGGGTTCTATACAACCTAGCAGAGAGAGAGAGGAAGAAAAAAAGGAATTTTATATGTAATTTAAAGCAAAGCAGAAGTTTTTTTAATTAAAAGGGGACCAGTAAGAAAATTATTATAGATTGTGAGATACAGATACAAGGGGTATGAAACAATTTACTTCTGAACCAGTCATTTTAATAGTTTTCAGCCATGGGGGGGGTGGGTAAAATTTCTCATTTGACAAGTCCTAGCTGGAACTGATATTAAACACAGCAAATAATTAAACTTGTTGCCTAGACCATTCTAACGCTGCTTATTTTTCCTTTCTTTCTTTCTTTGGTTGTCCTAAAATTCAATTCTTCACAGCAGCCAGAACGTTGTTTTTAAAAATGTAAAATAAATCACATCACTTCCCTGCCTCAAACCTTTCAAAGTCTCTGACGTTAAACAAAATAATTTTCATTTATTCTTTCAACAACTATTTATTGATCTCCCCCTACAAGTCAGGCTTTGCTGTAAGCGAAGTCACAGCTTGCCCAGCGTATTTTGGTGGGAGAGATGCACCATAAAGTACGTGCAGCGGACAATTTCAGATGCTAGTGAGAGATGCAAAGAAAGTGCAGCTACACGGTCGGGTTATGGATCTGGCTATCGTCAGACTGGTGTAGTCAGGAAAGGCTTCTCGGAGGAGTAAATTGTGCAGCTGTGGCCTGAATGAGAAGGTGAGCAGCTGGGTGAAGAGAAGTGCACAGAAGGCAGAAGGGACTGTGACTCCACAATGAAGCTGGGGTCGTGCTTGTTCAAGAACACCCACGTGGCAAATGCCAACTGCAGGTTGGAGGGCGGCAGGGAGCTCCAGAGGGAAGCAGGAGGCTCATGTACAGTCCTCCCTGCACCATACGATGGGATAGGACTCAACCAACAGGAGCCACTTTCATTCCTGCTACAACATGGATGAACCTTGAAAAGATCATGCTGAGTGAAAAGAAACCAGTCACAAAAGACCAGATATTGTGGGATTCCATTTATATGAAAAGTCCAGAAGTGGCAAATCCACAGAGATGGAAAGCAGATGAGTGGCTGCAGAGGGATGTGGAATAGGGAAGCAACTGATAAAGGATAAGGAGTTCTTTAAGGCTGGATTTTTAAGGACAATTACTAGAATTTTGTTCTTCGAAACTATAGACGGCCATCTACTAGTAGGTCCAAAAAACCAATTTTGCTCAAACAACTGTTGAATGGAAAGGAATAGAAAATATACAACATAAATATAATATTATATATATATATATATAATATAAAATAAAAATATAATATAAATTATATTAATTATAATTACACGAGTAATTACACTCATGTGTGTTTGTAAACTGGGTCATGATGTTAAAGCTATTGCTTACTAGGGGGTGTTGTCTTTTTTAAGCTTGAAAGCACTGAGCTAGAACTTGAACCCTCTCTTACCATGTCCTCCATTCTAACAAGGGAGGAAAAAGGAGCCATCATTTCTTTGGCACCAAACAAAATGAGTAGGACAGAAAATGCATTTGCTATTGTCCATGGCTCCCAATCAAAGTAACTGAAAGCCCTGAAAGTTAATTTATAAAAATGTTGACTAAAATAAAGCCCATACCAGGGATAAAAAAGGGAAATCTTTTTTTCAATCCTTAAGAAAGAAAATACTTTTGAAAAAGAAATCCCTTAGGTCGCTTTAATTTTTTTTTATTTTTTAAGTAGGCTCCAGACACAGCATGGAGCCCAACAAGAGGCTTGAACTCAGGACCCTGAGATCAAGACCTACAATCAAGAGTCGGACACTTAACCAGAGTTAACTTAACCGACTTAACTGACTGAGCCACCCAGGCGCCCCTCGTAGGTCGTTTTTAATCTATCCTCTCAATTAAAAGTACGGCTGCCACTCCCCATTAAAATCTCTTAACAGTCAAAGTCGTATCTGCCAACTTGAACATCTCCTTTGACATTCTGTTTCCGTGTTTCACCTAAACATGTCAATAGAGTGGCTTTTCAACAGAATTTTAGGAAAAGGAAAAAAATTTCAAGGAGCCACTGACCAGCATTTTATAAATAAGATAAAAATCCTAACACCATGATATTAATTTTTTCTTTACATTTAAAATACAAAAAAATAAACTGTGGACCATAAGCTATTTTAACAAACAAGACAGGAAGAAAATTTGACAGACATGTTACTCAAGGGACATCCAGGTCATACGAAACCTTTTCATGTTGCTACATTCCCCAAGGAGTCCATAATATCTTGTCACACTAGCAAGAGAACATCCCCATTCAAGGAATAGAGAACAAACAGAAGAATACAAATGGGAACACAAGACACTGGAGGCTGAAAATCCAGGGTTCAAGTCCATTTCTGCCACCTCCCTTCTATGTGACATTGGAAATTCATTTAAAAATCTCTGTGATGGGAGACCTGGGTGGCTTAGTCGTTAAGCATCTGCCTTCAGCTCAGGTCATGATCCTGGGATCAAGCCCCATATCAGGCTTCCTCTCCACCTCCTCCTGCTTGTGTTCCCTGTCTTGCTATCTCTCTGTCATAAATAAATAAAATCTTTAAAAAATAATAATAAAAAATATAAATAAATAAAAATAAAAATCTCTGTGTTGGTTCTATTTTTTTTTTAAGATTTATTTATTTATTTGAGAGAGTGGGTGCACAAGTAGGGGGAGGGGCAGAGGGAAAGGGAGAGAATTTCCAAGCAGACTCCCTGCTGAGTGGGAAGCCCAATGTGGGGCTTGATCCCAGGACTCTGAGATCATGACATGAACTGAAATCAAAAGTCACATGCTTAACTGACTGAGCCTCCCAAGTGCCCTTCTGTGTTGGTTTTCTTATGGATAGAGATAATAAAGCCCCACCTACCTAGCAGAGCTATTGTGAAGGTCAAAACTCAATAACCATGAAAGCACACTATAAAGTACTTTATAAACATTAGTCTTTTTTTTTTAAACATACTATTACTCTCAGCTCTATACCTGACTCAACACCTGAACCCAACCAAGAGTCTGTACTCTCTCATTTCAAACCTGAATGGCAATGTTTCATTCCTGCACAGGTTAAATGTTACATAATGCACTGTGCCATAATTCCAATTCCTGATCACAACAGTCAAGGGGACATGTGCTAGAGTTCTGGCCTTACGGCTAAGATGACCACACACCCCACCCATCTCGGTTTGCCTGGGACTGTTTCAACATGAGCATTGCTTTTCACTCTCAAAGGCACCCCAACTAGAATGAGGAATGGTATGGCCACCCTAATGTAGCAGACATAAAGTTACAGCACCAAGAGGTGGCAAGGGGCTGGCCTCAGGACTCCCACTGTACTCTCTAAAAGCCCCTGAAAGGGGTGGCTCAGTGGGTTAAAGCCTCTGCCTTCAGCTCAGGTCATGATCTCAGGGTCCTGGGATCGAGCCCCGCATCGGGCTCTCTGCTCAGTGGAGAGCCTGCTTCCTCCTCTCTCTCTCTCTCTCTGCCTGCCTCTCTGCCTACATGTGATCTCTGTCTGTCGAATAAATAAATAAAATCTTTAAAAATAAATAAATAAATAAAAGCCCCTGAAAGCCACCCTAAATAAACAATGTCAGCAAAAACAGTAAGCCTGCTCTGCAGAACTAAGGCCCCTTCTCACCAGATTGCTACGCCAAAGCCCCTCCTATCTAAAAACTCTGGAGCTAACACTCAGACATTCTCTCATTTAAAAATGTTACAAACCCACAAATTATTCCAGCCTTAACACTCAAATAAGCACCTGCATGTATACTAAACCACAGAGAAAGAATCAGCTGGGAAGCTAAACCCTATATTGTTATCAACCTGACCCTCAGCCTTCCAGCTGGTTTTCACTTCTGTAAGCTGGACGATGTCCGTCTCCTGCACGGCCACAGAGAAAGCCCATTAGCAAGCACGGTGAAGCGCTCGGAGCGCCTTACGAATGCAATGGCCTGTCATCTCAGAAAGCTGGCTAACTGACTGGCAAGAAGGCTGGGGCAACCACACATAAAAAAAGCAAAACCGCCAGAAGGTAGCACGTGTCTTTTTTCCTCCTCCTTTGCTCCGCAAGTTTCTGATTCAAATGTGCCAGTGGGAGCTTACATAACAGCAGGAAAAAGGTCACTGAACAGTGAGATGTCGGTCTACTTGGTGCTCAGCAACGCAGGGGCAATAACCCTTAACCAGGGGCCATGGCTTCCTAGATCTGTGGTTGAGCTTCCCGAGGCCTATGAAGCCGCCAAATGATAAACGAAGTGTGGGGGTAAGCAGGCGCACACGCACATGACCACATTCTCCTTGTGCGAGGGAACAATCCCCAGGACAGAGGAAAGGGCCCTCAACAAAAGAGAAGACAAATTTCAGTCCTTACACAACTGCGATCGGATAGGCTGCCTTGCATAAGTCACTTTAATCTCCGTGTGCCTCAGTTCCCTGCTCTCTCCAAAGGAAGTGTTTGCTTTATCTACCTCAAGAGGTGACTGTGAGGATGAGGTGGGAAAGCACGGATGACAGTGCTCTAGGAGGACCAGGATTTTAACTCTGCCTCTTTTAAAATCACGAGGAGATGCTGATAAAAATCATATCTTGGGACGGTTCCCATCTGTTTTGAAAGGAATGATAAACGAATGAGGAGGGCAAATAAAGACACAATTAAAATTCACCTTCACCTCATACCTCCGGCTCCTGGATTTGCTGAGCCAAACCACGCTGGGGAGATGTAAAGATCACAAGTTCAGTTTCTGCCCAGCTCAGGCTGCTCAGTGACCAGTGTTGCCCACTGATAAATGCCTCGCAAACCGCCGCGCACAAAGTGAGAGTTCACAAGGTTAGGGGCATTAATTAGCAGTACTCATTTGGATTCCGTATTCATCAAATACAACAAGCAGCTATTCAATATTTGCCTGTTTGCACTGCTCTAAGATCTCTAATTCAGAGATCCAGCCAGAGAACAAAATAAAGCCTAAGAAAATAAACTAATATAAACCTGTCACCATCAGAATGTGCCTCAAAGTAAATGAACAGCTTTAAACTGTGGCAAAAGGGTCTGCCTAGACCTACAGCAGACAGAGTATGAGTAATGAGGGTGCAGGTGACAGAAGTGGGTCCCTACCACAAGAAAAAGGAAAAATAAAGCAGTTCCAAGCAACTGGGCTTTAACAAATTCCTCTTAACACTTTTTGCTTAGTTTCTCATTGATCTGCAATTCCCACAGGAAGAAGAGAGCATTACACAGTACCTTTCGGATCCTTTAAACTCAGCACATCTATCCCCATGCTTTGTCAATTACTTTTACCTTCCCATATCTAAAATAAGCCTACATCCAACATAAGTAATATTTTATAAGGAAGTAAACATACGCACTGGTATGCAAGACGGGAGACTGACCATGATCCTTTCTGTTTTAAGGGTCCTAGGTGAAAAGTACAGGATGAAACAGAAAATGCCACTCCTTTTAACGTAGCCCATAGCACTACTTTTTGACTCCAGCTGCAAAACAGCATCAGCTGTAGAGGGTTCTAAATATGTGAATGACTAAACCCGATTTTAGACCTACTGAATCAGAACGTCTGCGGGCTGAGCTCTAGGCTGTAGTACTTTTCCTGATATACAGCCATGGTACAGAACTACTATCAGAGGGCATAAATTCCACAGTTTACAAAAGCTCTAGAGCAGACCCAAACCAGGAAGGAAGGAAGGAAGGAAGGAAGAAAAGAAGGAAGGAAGGAAGAAAGGAAGGATCATCTATATTTTGTTTAGATCTGTAGTAAATGACTGTTATCTTTCAACAAAACTTCCATAGGGACAAATTTCAATTGCTATGGTGATGATTCCACTGGGAGATGAGCACGGGGATCAACACCACTCTCCCTCCCCCTTTTTCTCCATACCCTACCTCGGGCCGGTCTGATACCAACCCAGCACCAAAAGTGCAAGAAGAATTGGGCAAGTACTCAGAGGACTGCGATGATGGGTCGTCCCAGTTGTTAAGATCAGCATCAGGGGCTCTGATGAGATCCAACCATGTCACAACACTTTGGTTTAGCACTCTGATGACACATGTCCTTTGGACAAGCCTCAGAGCGAGCAGGTTTTTGGACAACCCTATAGGGAAGTTGGACAGGCATTCAAAGTTAGTGCTAGGAGCTATCCTTTCAAATCTCCCAAAAAATATCTATATGCCCGGACATCAAGGAGGCAAATTTAAGAGGGTAAGTATCTTAAGCCGCATCATTGCTCTGAAGCAGCTTTACCTGTTCTTCCAGCCTAATGCGGCTTCAGCCTCATCTGCTCAAGGTTTCAGACCGTGGAAGGCTAGCGGTAGCATTTTATACACTCACCTAAAGCATCCAGAGGCTGTCTCATAGGAAGCAGTACTGCTCTACCCACAGTAGGGCCTGGGCTTTTTTCCAATCATCCTCCCTATCTAAGAAAGAAAGACAGCAGAAACTTCCCTCTCTCAAGCAAGCCTTCCCTGATTAAAACCGTAAGGCTGAATTCCCCCAGGAAGGAGAATGGAATTTTCTTGCTGCAGATTATTGCCAGGATTCAAAAAAATCTGTGCAGGCAGGGGCTAAGTGGCAGAGAATTAAGAGACAAGCCCAGCACACAGAATTATGAGACATCAAGAAAACCAGGTTAAAAAATTATCATCAGCCTGGAGAAGAAAAAAACAAAAGCAATTATGGCTGTGCCTGAGTGATTTTTTTTCCCCCTGTAGTATCCACAGTTTCAGTAACATGATTATAATTCTTTTAGGATTAAAAAAATATATTTTATTCGTATCTCTAAATGTAAATTCATTGCTGAAACTAACCGTATCACTCGCCAAAATTATTTCAGGAAATGCACTCTACCACATCATCCTTAGTATGAAAACACACACCCACACACACACACCCATCTCATCTGAGTTGTAACAGCGGATACCAACCTGGCTGTCCCGTGCTGGGAATCCATGATAACCTGGGGTCAGAGGCTCGTTCTAAGAAAAAGAAAAGAAAATCAAAGTATAAGAAGAGAAAATGTTAAGAATCACCAAGATCATCCAAATTGATCAACTATAAATCCCTGTAACAGTTCCTAAGATGTTCCCTTGCTGTACTCCACTCTAACTACACACTTCTCCCAGTTCAGCCTCTACAATGGTAAAAACCAAACCAAACACATAGTATTTGCTTCAAAACACAACTCATAAACACTACTTTCCTCCTTATGCAGCTAAAATCTGTTTCCTTCAAGAATATCGCAAATAGGAAGTCACTGCAATTTGGGGCAAATCAACTCCTAACTCCACACTATGGGACTTTAGCCTCCCTGGCCTTTGACCACGAAAAGCCAATAGCAATCCTGAATGCCAGGACAACCAAAAATATCCATACTTTCCCAGAAGTCTCCTGGCTGAACAGTGCCACCCATTCTGAGAACTACCTCTTGGCCTGGAAGTTTTTGCCACTCCCCTCTATCAATACGTGTTCCTTCAGTTCTTTGAGCCCTACGTGAAATCCCATCTCCGCTCAGGACTTCCTCTACCACCCTGTATCACCTTGTGGATCCAAGTGACTCCTAACATGTATATATTAAAATGTATTTAGGCTATTTGTACAATTTCCTTTTCATATTATTTATGACTCAATAAATCTTATTTTTATAAAGCTGTATCATATTGAGCGTCTCATCTTCACATTTACCCCTAAATCAAGAACCTTGAGGGCAAGAATGATAGCCAATAAAAGCTATGCAAACCCTAATTTAGTATAAGGTCATAAGATAGGAGCACTCATTCATGGCTTGACCCATGCAATTATTCAGTCAACAAATAGTGAGCACCTAAACTTTTTTTGGAAAGAAAGGGGGTAAGAGGGGCAGAGGGACAGACAGAACCGTAAGCAGGCTCCATGCCCAGCGTGGAGCCCGATGCAAGGCCTGACCTCCCAACCCTGAGATTATGACCTGAGCCAAAATCAAGAGTTAGACCCAGGCTCCCTATAACAGCTAATATTTTTAAAGTACTGTTAGATGACAATCATCAGTAAGAAAGATAAATAACACAAGGCCCTTGCCTTCAAGTGAACTTTTAAATGGGAGATTTATGTGTACACCCAAGTGTAAATGAGAACATACAGTGCCTTTCTAATTTTTTCAACATGTGCAACACAGCTACCTGGAAAATACTCATTCTCTTCTTCCATCCATTTATACTTTCATTCCAACTAGCAGAATAACAAGGTAAGAATTTGCACTGATAGGACTTCCAAATATAGCAAGAGCTGCAACCAATGATAGACCTGCTTTGATTATATCCTTTGTCTATCAAACGTCCACACTGCATTCAAAAATACGAAACCAGGAGCCAACATAAGCTTGCTACAGAGACGCCATGTGTGTTCATCCCGGGTTCCCTGCAAAATAGCACAGTGTCTAACACACGGTGGGCACAAAAAACGATGGATAAAGAAGTAACTGGAGTTCAATAAGCTGAAGTTATTTTGGCATTTATCACTGATTTAATCACACAAAATCCAACTTCTTCTTTTTGATTCCTAAGTCTCTATTTTGGACATTTATAAATTAAGTCTCCCAAGAGAAAACACACCAAAGATAACAGCCTTAAAAAATCACAGGTGCCAAACAATGCCGAGAAAGAAGAGTAAAGCTGAACAACTCATGCTTCCTGATTTCAAAGTTTCCTACAAAGCTAAAATGGTCAAGATAGAATAATATGGCCTACGGCTAGACATAGAGACCAATGGGCTACAACTGAGAGTCCAGAAATAAACCCTTAAAATTATGACAAAATTATGATTTTTGAAAAGGATGCCAAGAAAATCAACAGGGAAAAAGAACAATCGTTTTCAACAAATGGCGTTGGGACAAATGGATATCAACATACTAAAAAATGAAATTGGGATGCTATCTTACACCATATAGAAAATTAACTCAAAACAGATCACAGATCTAAAACCACAAAACTCTTAGAAGAAAACAGAGAAGCAAATCTTCATGACTTTTGGTTAGGCAATAGCTTCTTCAGTATGAGACCAAAAATCCAAGTACAAAGTAAACAACAGATAAATCGGACTTCAACAAAATTAACTTCTGAACTTTTTGAGTTGGTGGGGGGGTGGGGGGTGGGGAGGAGGGACAGGGTGGCTGTGTTATGGACACTGGGGAGGGTATGTGCCGTGGTGAGTGCTGTGAAATGTGTAAGCCTGAGGATTCACAGACCTGTACCCCTGGGGCAAATAATACATTATATGTTAATTTTAAAAAATTAAAAACTTCTGGAACTCGAAGGATACCATCAATTCTGGGAATCTAATGTCTGGCATAGTGATTAGAGTTAATAATACTGTATTATATACCTGAAAGGTCCTAAGAATGTAGATCTTAAACGTTCTCACCATAAGAAATATATGGTAATAATGTGACATGAGGCAGGTGTTAACTAACACTGCGGTGGTAATCACTTCCCAATATATAAAGGCACCAATCAAAACTTTATACACCTTGAACTTATACAATGTTACAGGTCAATTATATTTCAGTAGAGTGAGGGGGGACTCCATCAATAAATGAAAAGACAACTCCCAGAATGGGAGAAAATACTGCAAGTCATCTGTCTGATAAAGGGCCTGTATTCAAAATAGATATAAAGAACTCTTTTTTCTTTTTTAAGATTTTATTTATTTAGACAGAGAGAGAGATCACAAGTAGGCAGAGAGGTGGGCAGAGGAAGTGGGGAAAGCAGGCTTGATCCCAGGACCCTGAGATCACAACCTGAGCCGAAGGCAGAGGCTTAACCCACTGAGCCACCCAGGCACCCTAGATATAAAGAACTCTTTAAAACAACCACCTAAATTTTGAAATGAGGAAAGGATTAGCACAGGAAGTTCCCCAAAGAAGACATACAAATAGCCAGTAAGTACATGAAAAGATGCTCAACCTCATTAGTCATTAGGAAAATGCAAATCAAAATTGCAGGGAGAAAATACTTCACACCTGTTAGAAAAAAGAGACACCCTTTAGTGAAGATGTGGAGAAACTGGAATTTCATACATTAACGGTAGGAATATAAAGTGGTAAAGGGACTCCGGAAACCGTGTGGAAACCTAATGGCCGCCCCTCAAAATGTTACAACAGAGTAACCATCTGATCCAGCAATTCCACACTTGCTGTGAGGAAGAAAACTAAAAACACAGATCCACACAAAACCTTGTACTGGAATGTGCACAGCAGCTTTATTTCATCATCACCAAAAAGTAGAAACAATCCAAATGCTCACCAGTTGACGAATGGATAAATAAAGTATGATATAACTACAACTGAATGTTACTGGGTAACACAAAGGAACAAAGTACTGATACAACATAATACTGAAAACACCATGCCAAGTTAAAAAAAAAAAAAAAAACAGCAAATATTCAGAATGGAAAAATCTACAGAGAAAGAAGAGATTAGCAGCTTTAGGGAATTAATAGGCAAAATAGGGAATAAGTGGTAACAGGTACTGGGTTTGGTTTTGGTGATGACAATGTTCTGGAATTAGTGATGACAGATGTGCAGCTTTATGATTATACTAAAAACTACTAATATCACTTTAAAAACGTGAGATTTGCGCCACATGGGTGGCTCAGTCAGTTAAGCATCTGCCTTCGGCTCAGGTCATGATCCCAGGGTCCTGGGATTGAGCCCTGTGTCGGACTCCCTACTTAGTGGGCAGACTGCTTCTCCCTCTGTCCCTTCCCCTGCTTGTGTTCTCTCTCAAATAAATAAATAAAATCTTTAAAAATTTTTTAAAAAGGGGGGGTGAGATTTATGGTCTGTGAATTCTATGTCAATCAACCTGTTATTTATTAACAGTAATAATCATCATGGGCCATGATTAGCTGCTTTCACACTAATTTTTACAGGGGAGACATATACAGCTTAGACCACAACAAAAAGAAGAGTTCCTTCTGAAATCTATGAGTGCCTTGTTTGTTCTGGATTCTGTAATTTATTTTGACACCATTCCCTACAGATTTTAACAACAATGATGATGATAAGGATGGTGATAACTACTAGATACTAAGCAACTAAACCAGGTCTAGTTTCAGGATGGAGGGGAGAAGCAGCAGAAAGCAGCAAAGAGAAGATAATAAAGCATAGGTATTGAGTGGAGAAAAAAATTTCAACCCAGGTCTGTTGGACTCCAAGCTCCTTTTTCTTCCATTTTATCAAGTTTTCTACTACAGTAACTGTTCCACATTAATTTTTTACAGTAACTATTTCAAAATCGTCTGAGAAAGAAATTATATGATTAAGAAAGTAATGGAAAACACCCAAAAACAAAATTAACATTCATCACTCCCAGAGAATATCCCACATATAAACTATATTCTTGAGTTCAACAACACAAAGAACTTCTTATAAGGAAAAAAAGTATATCAAACCTACAAGCCGGTATTCTCAGAAACATTAACAGCAAAGCCAAATGTAGCAGGAAGCACAGAGAGATGTCAGAGGAAATGGACTCCTTCCTTCATGGGCCTTGGCAAAGTCAAGCTCCTCTCCCCACTCTCCCCCGACCCACGTCAGGTAAGGTTATCTGGAACTCACCAGCCCTCAGAAACTCCCCGCCTCTGAAAGTAGCCTACCCTTAATGACAAAGGGTCATCGCTTGCTTTCCTTTTTAATTTTATCATGTATAAATATGTCCCTTCAAAATGCATTAACTTTGCATTTTTTTCAATTTATAGAAATGGATCTTATCGTCCATATTCTTTAGCAATTTCCTTTTCTTGCTCCAGACTGTGAGATTCAGCCCCCCTTATGCATGTCACTAGCTCGGACCCCTGGTTAGTATTCTATCTTACGGCCACGTCACAATTTATTCACCTGTCTTGTTTTCCTCTTAATGGATTTTTAAATTGTTTCCGTTATGCTTTTTCTTTGCACTCACAAACCACACTGTCTATGAACATTCTTTTGGATTTGAGAGATCATTTTTCACTCTTAAGACCGGCAAAAATGAAAAGGAAAATGTCACAATTTAGCAAGAAGAGTAAATAGGCAGCCTCCCATCTAATAGTCGGAATATAAGTATATTGAGACCACTGCTTTGGAAAGCAATTTGACAGTAATCATTAAGATGCTAAGTGCACACATCTTCTTGTAACTTCACATCTTCGCTCTCTGTAGCCACTCTAGAGAACCATTTTGCACATGTGCTCCAAGAAGCATGTGCAAAGACTTTCAATGCAGTGCTGTTTGCAAAAGTGAAAAACTGGAAAAGAACCTTAGTCCCCCTTAATAATGAGAAACTGTACTACTATTTCATCTCAACAAGTTTTTATTTATTTTTTTAAAGATTTTATTTATTTATTTGACAGAGATCACAAGTAGGCAGAGAGAGATGGAGAAGCAGGCTCCTTGCTGAGCAGAGAGCCCCATGCGGGACTCCATCCCAGGACCATGGGATCATGACCTGAGCTGAAGGCAGAGGCTTTAACCCACTGAGCCACCCAGGTGTCCTCAACAAGTTTTTAAAACGGTAAATTCTCTACAATCTCATGTCATATTAAATGATAAC
Source organism: Lutra lutra (assembly GCF_902655055.1). Lineage (NCBI taxonomy): Eukaryota > Metazoa > Chordata > Mammalia > Carnivora > Mustelidae > Lutra > Lutra lutra. Next base: position 133,033,301 of record NC_062285.1, read on the forward strand.
AGAACAGCATATTTCTTTAAATCATAATACAAAAAGAGATTCCTATATGCATATTTAAAAAAGTAAATAAATGCACAGAGTAATAAATGCATAGGGGTTACCTATGACTGATGCATGCTTACAAGACAGCAGGGGTTCTAAAGCCGTTTTCCTAAATGATTCTGAAAGTCAATACCATTTCTGAATGATCAGCCTACTATCTGCCCATTGCAAAAAGCACCCAATACTGCACCTGAGAAGAAATGCAAAAGGCACTGACTGCTTCCTTGAGCATTTTTAAAATGCGGCTAAAGGAGAAGAGTCAGGAGAAATTACCAACGCTGAAGATCTAGAACGCCCTGCATTCCCATGGAAATACAATCGTGATGAAATGCTCCAGCCATGACTCCTGAGCAATGGGATGACCCATAAAACATTAACAAGAGCCTAAGGAAGATACCCTCCGCCAATCTCCCCTGGTTTCACCTGCTGAACAGACCGCAAGTCCACTGTCCAGAGCTTTGTTACCAGAATGTTTCTTATTGGCTTCTATCACTGACAGAGCTGTCCAGGAGCAGAGTGGAGAACACCAGGAATGTACAATGAAGTTACACGAAGCCATAAAAAATATTAAAATAAAAATCCGCCCCATTGTCTTCTTTTTGTGTCTAACAAAATCAAACCCATTTCACAAAATGAAAGGGAAAGGAAAATACTAAAAATGGAACAAAGTAAATTCTTGCCACCAGGCAATTTGGGGAGAGGTGAGTAAAAAAGAAGCAAAGGAAAGAAACAGAAGCGAAGCTGTCTGCCACAAACAAAACTCGGGCAAGGGTGACAAGCGCCGGTTTTTCACCAACTTACTCCCAGTCGAAAATGAACTCCACGTTACCCTACACACATTTAGCGATGGAAGGAAAGACTGACTTAAACCACACTGGCTGGAAAAAGAAGTGAATCAAGTTTCCCAAGGTATTTCACTACTTGTGCTGCAGCCAAAGTTACTGTTTTTCAAGCATGGACATGGAAGGGAGCACCACAGGAACTGAAGATGGACCGAAATTCCATATGCCACTGCCTGCGAAACCCAATCCCAACAACAGGAACCTTTGGCTCCGGAAGAGAGATTGCTAAGCAATCAGAGGGTATCATTCTGCTTCCAAGCCATACGGAGGTCAAGGTACCCAGAGACAAGATGGAGACTTCTAAGGGATATGAATCTGGTAGCATCTAACATAATCTCAACTTAAGTCCTACTGGTAACTGGTAAACTAAACTTTCATGCACCAATAAAATAAAACATAATTTATTCTACATCCTGATCAAGACAACTGATGAAAGTACTGTGTCACACTCACCACCTCCCACCCCAAACACCCTTTTTTTTTTAAAGTTAAAAAAAAAAAAATGCCCCAGTATAAGTAATATGTTTCATGTCAAAATCTGACAGTGATTGACTGGGTCCTTTGGAATACACTAAAATTTCTTCTTTTCAATTAACAGTGACAGATTTCAAAAAGATAACCAATCAAATCCCTTTTCTTCATAGGTGAGGAAACTGAGGCTCAAAGACAAGTGCTCTGTCCTAAGTACTTCGATTAAGCAGACAGAAAAGAGAACCTACAGCTGAGAACCCTTGTCTCTTAAATCGCGGAAGCAATTCATGCCTCCGACTCTGCTAACAAATAGCTCCTTTCATGATACGATACAGAAAGCAGGGGCTTTGCGAGTGAGAAGAGATGAAGATTCAAACACTGGCTATATCACTTTCTAACTCTGTGACTCTGGGCAAATCACGTAATCTCTCTGAGCCTCAATTTTCTCAAATGTGTAATAGACAAACTCTACCTCGGAAAGTTGCGATGATTAAAGGCGATGACTCTGGTACAGCTCATCCAGCACAGTATTTAACATGCTGTGAAGTTGTACGGAACTCCCCCATGCCTATCAGTTGCAAATGACTTGAGAGAGAAATTTGGTAAATCTGCAGGACTCACTCCTACAAAGTCACACATTTCCAAATAACTAACCTTCAATTTTTCTTAGCTTAAAGTCAGTTCTTTAGAAATATGTGTGAAATGGCCATCCATCATCACTGAAGGTGTTTGAAAACTAGAGTTAACATTAGCCATGTTGGGAATCCATTCCAACAGTTAATGAGAGAAATTAGCGAGATCAACTCTAAGGAAACCAAAATGACTTGGCCTTTCTCGACATATATTTGCTTCATACAGCTAAGCAGACCACTCTGCTAGATCAAGTTCCTGATCTGCTAACACTCCCAGTTCTTAAATTTCCTTTAAAAATCCATTCTGTTCTTACTTATTCTTTTTAATTAAAATCCAATCATGATAACCAAATTATATTTTGAAGTACATTAATAATAAATAGAATTCTACTTCAATCTACCCCTCCCGGTACTAAGGTTTGAGATCATCCTCTAAATATTCTCCAGCAGTTTCTACTTTTTCTTTTTTTAAAAAATTGTGCTTATATACAAATAATACAAAATTTACCATTTCAACCATTTTTAAGTGTACAGTTCTTCGGCATTTAGTACATTCACACTGTTGTGACCATCATGACATCCATCTCCAACAACCCTCTCCAACTGAAATTCCATAGTCACTAAACTCCCTATTCTCCCCTTCCTCTATCCCTTGGCAATCACCATTCCATTTTGTCTCTATAAATCTGACTACTTCAGATACCTCACCTAAGTGGAATCATAGCCTTTCATCATTGGCTTATTTTATTTACCATAATGTCTTCAAAGTTCATCCACATTGTAGCCTAAGTCAGAATTTCCTTCTTTTTAAGGCTGAATAATATTCCACTGTATGGACAGACCTCATTTTGTTTAACCAATTATCTGTTCATGTACATTGGTCTCCTTCCACCTTTTGGCTACTGTGAATAATGCCACTGGGAACACGGTATGCAAATATCTACTGGAGTCCCTGCCTTCAGTTCTGCGGGTATACATCTAGAAGTAGAACAGCTGGATTACTGGTAATTCCATGTTTAACATTTTGAGGAATCGCATACCCCTTTCCTCCACAGCTGCACCATTTTACATTCCCTCCAGCAATATACCAGGATTCTGATTTCTCCACATCCTCGCCAACATTTCTTTTCTTGTTTTTGTTTGTTTTTTTACAATAGCCATTATAATGAGTGTGAACTATTATTTCATTGTCGTCTTGATTAGCACTGCCCCTATGATTAGAGATGCTGAGCATCATTGCAAGTGCTTACTAGGCATTTGTGTATCCTCTTTGGAGAAATGTCTATTCAAGTCCTTTGCCAATTTTTTAATCAGGCTGTTTCTTTCACATCTGGTATTTTCACCATAAGCAACTCTGCCACAAGCATTTTTTTTTTTCTGCAAACATTTTCACTGCATAGCTAAGTGGCCATGAAGCAATCTTGCCATAAAAGAGAAATTCACAAAAGATAAGAGGGACATTCAACAAAAAGAACATAATGAAACACGAAAAATGAATAAAATGAGAAAGACTATTGGAAAATACAAAATACTTGAATACATTTAAAATGTATAGTATAGATTCATAGTAATAGCGTTCAAATAGCTTATTTTGTGGATTATACCTAATCATTTGTCTTCATGTCTTTCATGCATAGCATTATACTTTTTTTTCCCCCTCCTGATTGGTCTCCTTGTTCAGCATCTCACTTTTCCTTTTTTTTTTTTCCCACTAAAATTACTTCCTTCATTAAGAGGTATCAGTTTCCAAATATGAGGGTGTCTGTTTATAACTAGGCTCTGTATTGACTATGAAAGCCTTCTACACTGTTGTTCTTAGCGTCCTGTCACATGTTTGCTGACAGACATTACAAAGTTCTATGGGAAGTAAGGGGTTCAAAACTCTGCACCACTACATGGACCACAGGAGAGCTAAGATTTATATAATACACAAACAGGAGTACTGTGTCAATAGAGAAATAAAACCTGTCGGCCACTTGCTGAAAACAACAACTGTCAAAACAGTCAACCGGTTATTTTTGTTTCTTAACCTTTTACCACAAAATTGTCTTACAACCAATTAGTTATGCAGCAGAAATACTTGTGGCAAAAACACCTTCCATGAAACAACCTAAAACCTGTTTTTTTGTTGTTGAGTTGTAGGAGTTCTTTAAATAGTATAGATATCAATCCCTTACTACATGTAGGATTTATAAATATTTTCTCCCATCTGTGGCTACTTTTCCATTCTGTTGATGGTATACATCCTTTGATGCACCGAAGTTTCTCATTTTCATGAAGTTCAATTTATCTGTTTTTTTTTAAAACAGCTACGTACTTTTAGTACGAAGTCACACCCAAGAGTCTACTGCCAAATCCAAGGTCATGAAGATTTAGCCGTATGTTTTCTTCTTAGGGTTTTATAGTTTTAGATTTTCTGTTTAGGTCTTAGATCCATTCTGAGTTAACTTTTGTATACGGTATAAGGCAAGGGTCCAAATTCGGGGTGTTCTGCATGCGGCTCACTTTATTTAAGGTCCTTAGATCTCTATTTGCCATCTTCCTGGTTTCTAAGCATCTGGAATGAAACAGGCATTCCACGCACATACTGTTCACCCATTAGTGGCCGCGCAGTTCCAGAGTCACCCTTTTTGCCTGCTCTGTGCAAATGGATCTGGGCCTTTTAAGTATTCTTCCTTTGACGCATGATGTCAAGTTGTGTCCGCAGAGGGCACAGGAAATACACTCTACAGGGAAAGGGTTTTGCTTCCAAGTCCCAATGCGCCCTCTCAGCAGTTTCTTACAAGGCAGGGTTTTCCCCTTGCCGGTTCCTGAAGCACACAACAGCAAGCGGCAGCACCCGGCTGCCGGCTCCGTCCCTGAGTTGCCCCCCCTTGGACTGGGCTACAGCAGGGTACATCTGGTAAGACAACTTCCTGTGAAGAGCTTTCCTTGGGACAGGTGTCCCCCCACCTTTTTGAAAGTTTGCCTTACACCGCTTTAAAGAAAAACCCACATTCATGTCTGGGATTTTGCTAACAGAAAGAAATCCAAAGAGGATTTTCACTTCCACAAAGGAAGGCACAGAGTGCAAAGTGCCCAGTGACCATTTGTAAGTGAGCCATGACAGGGCAGCACTGAGCGCCAGTAGCCGCTGAGGCGCCACCACGTTCCTTCCCAAGAAACCACGCTCAGCATCACAGCATCGAGCCACCCATCTCTGAACTGCATGTGGGAGCAGCCGAGGTCTATCTCTGTTCTGTGTATCCGCTAGCAAGATGTGTCTGAAGGTGTCAAGAACCCCAAAGGAAGTTATTTTGGGGGTCCACAAACGCTCTTTTTTCCATCTATATTAATGGGAATCATTTCTTCACTTTACTCCTTGTAGGCTTACAAAGCGTTTCATAGGAGTGCTCTACTTTCCGATGGCAGAGAAAATCTGTACCCCCCAAGGTAGACTTCTGGCAAGTTTTTAAAAGGCAGATTTCCAACAAGTCTGCAGGTCTGGCATCACAGGGACTCAGAGAGCTCTCACACTCAGAGCCACAGCCGTGCCCTCCCCAGCAAAGTCTAGATCTCAGCCCCTGGTGCGGGGAACGGGGGACAGAAGGACAGCTCTGTCTTTGGGTGCCTTATCTCAGCCCGGGGGGTAAATGCCATTATAGATTAATTCTATCGATGATATTTTATCACATTATTACATTATATTATACCTACTATTATATTACATCTGCTATTCTTTTGAGCACTCTTTACTTCTTAATACTCGTGAGCTGAAACAAAATGTCAACAGCCACATGCTATACACAGGACACACATTACGCGTATAGTGTTTTCTATACATTACCCCTTGGTATTCTCATTAAACTCTGATACATCTCTCTATAGTAAGAAAGTGAGGCTCAGAAAACTATGAAATTTGCCTACAATAACACAAACCCAGGTCTGGCGGACACTAAAGTCCCTGCTGGTTTTCTACTTTGGCAGTTGATTTTCTTTACAGAACGTAGCAACACTTTTAAGGAGTTAAAACATCTATCCATAGGAAAAGAATATAGAAGCCTTGACTGCCATCCTCAGAAAGGGCAGCTTGCGAGGTTGGCCTCAGTTGGTGTCTGAACACTTACATTTCCTTTTGGAAGGATACCAGCAGAACTGATAAAAAGAGTGGCCCACCGTGCCAAAACTGTGCAAATAATATGGTTTATACTGAACGCTGCCTTCTGAGAGTCTGGATTTGGGATGTACAGTAAGTAGAGGTCCCTCTTTGAACAACCCTTCCCACTTACCCTTCCAACAAGAAAAATCTCAACACTATGTCTCTAATGAGCTTCCCTGGCAGACAACATTGTCACAATTTGCCACTGAAGAAAACAAGCACATCTTGTGCGACTCTTGGAAGCTTGAGCCTGATTTCTTCTGGACTTCACCCCAATGCACTCTTTCCCATTGCTGAATCTGCTTTATAGCCTTCACTGTTATAATTCACAGCCATGACCATGACTATGAGCCATGTTTATTAACTCTATGTTGAGTTCTGTACATCCTAGTGAATCACTGGACCTAGGACCATCTTGGAGACCCCCTACACCACCTGTGACATGCCAAACATTTTATTAAGTGCAGAGGACACAAAGATGAATAGGTCCTCTGCCTTCAAGGAATTTCAAGTCTATTTAAATTTCCCTTCTCTCACTTCTCTGATCTTCACTTCTTAGTCTGTTACCACTTAAAATAGATTAGATACATTTCCCTAAGCTAAATTTCCTTCTTAGTGCTGAAGTGATGCTAAATATTTAATAAGTCCATCAGGCAAAATCTGAGATACAAAGCTCTAATAAACTCAAAGGCCACACATATTTTCTCTTTCCTTTCCCCATCTTATTGTGTTCCTCATTAAAAATAAATTGACAAACCCTTGTACGCTGCTGGTAGGAATATAAAATGGTGCAGCTGCTGCTGTAGAAAACAGTTTGGTGGTTCCTCAAAATGTTAAATATAGAGCTACCATATGGCCCAGCAATTCCACTCCTAAGTATATTCCCCAAAGAACTGAAAACAGATACTCAAGTACTTGTACACATAGGTTCATCACGGCACTATGCACAACAACTAAGAGATGGAAACAAATGTTCACCCACTAAGGAACAGATAAATTGTGGTATATACATACAAAGGAAGAGGATCCAGCTATAAAAAGAAACAAAGTACTGGTACGTGCTACAATACAGATGAACCTTGAAAACATGATGCTCAGTGAAAGGAGCCAGATACAGAAGTCACAGATTGTATGATTCCATTTATATAAAGTGTGCAGAACAGGTAAATTCATGGCGGCAGAAAGCAGACTGGGGGCTGTCAGGAGCTGAGGAGAAGGGGAAATGGAGGGTGACGGCTTACTGGGTACGGGGTTCTTGTAGGGGTGATGAAAATGTTTGGAAATCGGGGTGGTTGCTACACGACACTGTGAGTATAATCAATACCACCAAACTGTTCACTCTAAGCAGGTTAAATTCCAGTGAATTTCCTCTCGATAAAAACAACTTTTTAAGCAATGCAGTACACAATATGGTGTAAAGAAAACCAACCTTCCTGATGTCATCTGAATGGATACTTACAGCTTGAAATAAAGTCATCTGCCACTATAATAGATAAGACAGTGCTGTATCTCAGTATATGACCTAGAAAATTGTCTGAAGACTTCAGATGGTTCTAAGCAATGATACAGATACTGATGCAGCAGACTATGGGTAGAACCACAGAAGACAAAATGTTTCTACTTATATAGTTTCGTATATTATTTTAGATATGGATGAATAAACAAAATTAACATTTTAGAGACATCTGCCTATTTCATCAACATCCCTAAACATTTACATATTTAGGTCAGCCTATCCTTTCGATAAGGAAACAGCACAAAGTCTTTTATCCAGGGTTTCCTTATGTGCAAGCATATATATAGCACATAGACATACCTTTTTTTTTTTTTTAAGTCTGAAAGGCTATATCCCAAAATGCTTAGTGGTTATATGTTTTGGTGCTGAGTTCGGATTTACAAGTCATACACATTATTTTTCTTCTGCCTATCTGCATTTTCTAATTTTTCAACAATGAACAAGTATTTTTACTTAACCATCAAAAAATGGAAACAACAACCACGAAAAAAGGAAATAACACTACCTCTCCAGGATGCTATGAAGATCAAATAAGATAATACACACTGAGCCCTTAATACTGTATACAGGATATTATAAGTATGCAATAAATGTTAGGTAGCATGGGTATTGTTGTGTTTATATTTTTGTAAATATTCCTGAGGATATGTGTCTTTCATCAGCTATGACAAAAGCATTCACCTTAATCTAGCCCAGGGTCACCTGACTCAAGTCTAAATTACAATAATAGTTTTTGGCTGGTCCAGCAGCCTCCATCCGCCTCTTCCCAATTTTCTCACCAAGGCCAGGCTTAATTTCACAAAACGCCACCCATACCGTTCCCATGCCTACATGATCAAAGTTCCAAACACCCACGTATCTGGCCTCCCCTGGCCACTCCTCCCCATTTATTTATTCTTTCAACAAACATTTACTAAGTGTCTTTCATGGGTCTGGTATTATGGTAGAAACAGAAAGGTTACTAATTCTTCTCTTAAAGAACTCCTAGTCCGGTAAGAGAAAGGGGCATGTAAATAAATACAACATGAATCATACAATAAAATATAAATATGAGGCCCAGAGGGAACAAGTGTACGTGGTTGATAATGGAGTGAGAAAGGCATGAAGAAATCACAAGGGGAACTCACAGAAGACAAGATTTGAATGGGGTTTGCAGGATGACGGCAAATAGCTATTTCCAGATAAAAACTCTACTCAATTTATTTTACACCTTAGGGTGTTCTCCCATATTGATTCAACTTAGGTAAAATCTAGCAAAGTCCTACCTCCCTACACAAAGCAACTGCTGTGACTCTAGCTCAGTACTTTGTCAAGCAGTGGATCAAGACCATTCATGACGTACTGAAGACGTCTCAATCATTATTAAAAGGCGGGGGCAACTCTCAAACTTTTTGGCCTTCGGATCATTTTACTTTCTTAAAAATTGTGAAAGCTTCCAAAGAATTTTTGTTTATGTGGGTTGTAAGTACTGGTATTTGCCTATTAAAAACTAAAACTGAGTAATTTTTTAAATATTTGCCAATCCATTTTAAAACAATAGTAAACCATTACATTAAAAATATTATAACTACATCCAATAAAACAAAAAGAAAATTTTAGTGAAAATGATTTCATGTTTTACATTTTTGCAAACATCTTTCACATCCAACTTAAATGAAGATGGCTAGAATGTCCTATCTGTTTCTGCACTCAATCTGTGGTATTACGTTACTTTGGCTGAACTATAAGAAGAAAATCTGGCCTTCCTTAGATATGTATTTGGAAAAGGTAGGAATACGGGGGTGCAGGTGGCTCAGTCAGTTAGGCATGTGACTCTTGATCTCAGCTCAGGTCTTGATCTCAGTTCAAGGCCTGTGCTGGGCTCCACAATGGGCATGGAGCCTACTTAAAAAAAAAAAAAAAAAAGTAGGAGTATTTTAATAGTCTTCTTCATACTCTGTTATATCAAAATCTACTGGTCTTAGATTTTGAATGGATTTTTACCTATTATGATTATTTAACATTATGCATTTTTCATTTATAAAATACTGGTTCACTAAGTTATAAGATCTCCTAAGTGCTGAAACATTCTATCACAAAATGCCAAAAAAATTCACATTCACTAACATCACCACACTATCATGGGAAAAGTCTAAGTATTAGAGCTGTCAAGCCCACTGTCCAGAACAAAAGTTTTCTGAAATTCTAATTTCAATCAGAATTTTCCTTGAAGGCTTAAAATTTATTATTGATACCAAATACTGTCATTGTTTTCTTCTGAACAGGCGCACTTCATTTTTAACAAAATGTCTGCCAGATACCCAAGTCTAAATAACAATATCCAGTCAATTTGATTTTTAAGCAAGAATGGTATTCCATGAAAAAAGTGGCTAGTTCAGCTGGAAACTCAAACAATCACAAAAATGTTTCTCCTTGAGATAACCCTCATACTCAGTATGCAAAAATGCCTTACACATATTACCCACTTTGTCCCATAGAATACTAAAAAGATGCATAATCAAGGTGGAGATTTAAAAACAGTAATAATTTTTACTGCTTCATAGAGAACATTCTTAAGTGAAATTGGCCTTTCCTTCTTTAACTCCAAGTGTGTGGTGGTGAAGAAGACTAAGAGTACAATCTGTTCCACTGCTCTGATTCTTGCTAGAGTGTCAGTAGTTCTAAGCATCACTGCTTATGCAACATCGGGGCAAATACCATCTTAGTGCAATTACAAAAATAGTTCTGACCTTTAAGTCCCTCTTTAAAAAAGTGCCTTGAGGGGGCACCCAGGTGGCTCAGTAAGTTAAGTGCCTGTCTTCAGCTCAGGTCATGATCCCATCCCAAGGTCCTGGGACCGAGCTCTGAATGGGGCTCCCTGCTTATCTGGGAGCCTACTTCTCCCTCTGCCATTCCCCCTGCTTGTGCTCTCTGGTTTTCTCTCTCTCTGTGTCAAATAAAATCTTTAAAAAAAAAAAAAAAAAAAGCGCCATGAGGGTTCCACTGGCCACACTTTAAAGAATCACTAGACTAGACTATAATAGGATTTTTAAAAAGAAAGAATCAGGGGCGACTGGGTGGCTCAGTCATTAAGCGTCTACCTTCGGCTCAAGTCATGATCTCGGTCCTTGGATCGAGTCCAGTCCCGCGTCAGACTCTCTGCTCAGCAGCGAGTCTGGTTCTGCCTCTCACTCTCCCTCTCTGCTCTCTTTCTCTCTCTCAAATAAAATCTTAAAAAAAAAAAAAAAAGAATCAAGTACATTGAGTAAGGGTAAGAATTATTTCATGAAACTTGTTTTCAATATATACATATAAATATTTGCATACTAGGTTGTCACATAAAATGAATCTCTTTATCCTGGGTCATGGTTAAAAAAAAAAGCTTGCAAAACAACCTCCAGCCCATACTGAATACTCTCTTCTTAAATCAGCATTTTACTATTGCGTTTTACTGAGAATCACCTGACTTTATTCTGCCACAGACTGATTTCTAAATGTATTATGTATATGTCTGTGCCTATTTCCAAACAGATCATATGCTCTCCAACTACATCTTACACATCTTCATATATTTGTATTTTGCTAATCACAAGTTAGCAAAAAAAAATTTTTGTTGAATTCCTCATTACTATATAATAGGCCTAAGAAGCAATTTGCCTATGGCATAGTAAGTCCACAAATACTTCCTAGCTTTGACATGTCACAAATAGTTCTACGCATACTAAGGGACAGAAAGGAAAGTACAGTTGTTGGTATCACACTGACCTATGTCTCTGACACTTAAAGGTCCACGATCAGGAAATGTTTAGTTCATCTCTGAGCTTCAAATTCTTTCTCTTCTAAATCATACCAACCACCTCACAGGGTTGTTACAAAGATTAACTGAGATAATGCATGCAAAGTGACGTGTACAGTACCTAGTCCTTAAGAAGATATCAAGCTAAAGAACAATAATGAGAATGAGAACCAATGCCTTATTGTATATAACACTTCACCACCCCTGAAACACAAGCAGGTGCTGTGGGGCCCAGAGAGACCATCTAATTGTAATCCAGCTCCCTTATCTGCACTCTCCTCACCTCGCCCCACACTCACACAGATAGACCTTACAGATAAGAAAACCAAAGTAGCAGAAGGTGTTAAATGGCTTTCTCATAGTTGTAGTCAGTGACAGGCAGAACGCATATCAAACACATCCTCTTATTCAAAACAATCCTGCTAAATAGAGACTATTAATTTTGTTTGATTGATAAGGGAAACTCAAGTCAGACTTCTCAAGGTAAAGTGACATGTACAAGGTCTCACAGGTAGTAAACAACAAAAAGGGGCATGGGACCCGAGTCCTCCAATTCCAAGTTTGGGGTTCTTTCAACTAATTAGAAATCTATCTAAGAATATGAAATTTGCTTTGTGCAATCATTGATAATTATTTGCATTTGGATCAGAATGAAATAATAGACGTGATTATGCAGATACTTATTATGGTTAAATATGCCAATGGATAACCACTAACAAATTAGTCTGTGTTGTGATATTTAATTCAAACTGGTGTTTCCATGAACTGAAGACTTCACAAGCTTTGGCTTTTAAATAGATGGCTCTTAATTAGCCTCAGAGTATAAAGGAAATATATCCCAAAAGGATAATTCTGCAACATTCAAAAAATCCCTCTAAGACAGGGAAACATGTTGAATATCACAATCTTAATTTAAATTAACAGCTTCACCAAAAAGGTCACTATAAACAAAATAAATTTTATTTAACTGGTGTGTATTGGCTATTTCAACTTAGCTTTTGTAACGGTCTCGTCACTCACGCTGCTACTCAACATACTGTCAAAGCAGCTCTGTAGCCTGCTTCTTAGCAGTGACTGAGGCAAGTTACCCAACCTTTCTATTCTGTAGAATACAGGGATCGCATCTATACATTGCAGGGACGTTAAGATTAAGGATAACGTATACAAAGCGCCTAGGAGTGTATCTACCTTACAGAGGACAGCTATTGTAACAATTTTTATTACCTGCTTTGAGTTCACAATTCTGCCATATCCCTCAGTCCCCTAACATCTGGATGACTGAGTGAAATGGACCTATCTCCTGTTCCTGCTTCCCAAGCCCTATTGGCCACTACTGCTGATTCTCTGACTTAAGCTCTCTGCCATCTATTTCTGGTGTCCCCAGGGCAAGTCTCTGAACTTCCTTTGACTGTATTAATTCCCTGATCAGAAAAAAATAATGCTCATTACTTGTCAATTCAATGATCTTCTGATAATCGCCATGTTAATTCTTGCTTGGAACTGATCTAATAAGACCTCAAATGTAACCACCTGAATTAATGGACTTTTATCTATGCTTTTGTTTGTTTGTTTGTTTGTTTGTTTAAGTACACTCCATGCTGGGTGTGCAGCTTGAACTCACGACCCTGAGATCAAGACTTGAGTGGAGATGGAGACCTGAGCAGAGATCAAGAGTTGGGATGCTTAAACAACTGAGCTACCCAGGCACCCCTCTACAATTTTTCTTAAAAAGCACAAACATGATTGTTTTTTGTTTTTTTTTTTAAAGATTTTATTTATTTATTTGACAGAGAGAGATCACAAGTAGACGGAGAGGCAGGCAGAGAGAGAGAGGGAGGGAAGCAGGCTTCCCGCTGAGCAGAGAGCCCGATGCGGGACTCGATCCCAGGACCCTGAGCTCATGACCCGAGCCGAAGGCAGCGGCTTAACCCACTGAGCCACCCAGGCGCCCCAAACATGATTGTTTTAAACATATGGTCAACTACTAAGAATTCACGAAAGAGTTGCCTCTCTCAGCTCTCTTCACACCTTGACTCCTATACCAGCTCAACTGCTCAACTCCTACAGTTCTTCCAGCCCTCGTGGGTAGCAGTCTACATTATGTAAAAGGCCCCTCATAGAAAAAAGTAGCAAAGAAAACGATCCATACAGTTTTCTGCAGTACAATGAGATGCTCTACATAGCTGGGAGATGGGCAAGAGGCACGGAACCTACACAGGGAGGATGGTATTGGGTCATGACTGGTGGCCCCTTCCGAGGGGACAGAACTACATCCAGACAGATCTTACTGGAAGGTTGAAGGGGTGAGAGAAGGCACTAACGCATGCAGGCACTGTATTGTTATTATTATTACATTATTTCACAGTCTAAGGATTACTTCCATCACAAGGTGAAGAGGCTGGGATGTAGAGGGGTTAAATGACTGGACCAAGGCCAAACAGCTAGTAAATGGTAGAGCTAGAGCCCCAATTATAATCTCGCTCTTCCATTCGGTAACTCAACCCAGAAAAGCATTCACCCCTAGGCCAAGCAGCAGGGGAGGTAAAGCACATGCTCATCTACACAACAGCTTAGCCGGACTGTTTCTCTTCCACCGATGGGAATCAGTGCAAGATAATTCACCTCTAACATGTAGTTAGCACCCAATTACTCCTGTTGGTAGAAGAAAAGCAGTGTTTCCTACATTTTAACGTGCATATAGGTCACCATAGGGTTATCTTGTTAAAAATGCAGATTCTGATTTGGTGGGTTTGGGTTGTGGGCAGAGGGGGGTGGTACCAGAGATTCTGCATTTCTATCCAGCTGCCAGGAAATGAAGAGGATTCTGGTGCTCGGACCAATCTCAAAACAGATTATGCCCAGTGGTCCCCAAACCAGGTTGACCATCAGAAGACTCATTTGGGAATCATTTTAAAAACTACAGATCACTGCCCCCCACCCTCCACCACTCCTGGACATTCAGGAGTGCATGGGACCTTCTACCTCGTAATTCTGTAACTCAAAGAAATGTAGAACTATTAATGACAGGAGCTAAAGTAAGCATCCACTGAGAACACAGCAAACGTCTAAGTGCTTTACACATTAGCTATTTACCCCTAAGCACCACATTATCAGATGGGTAACTTGTAACACCATTATTCCGACTTATACATGAGGAAACCAACACAGCCCGGGACTGTCACTTGTCACTTGTCCAAGGTCAGTCAGGGAATAGCAGAAGAGGGTTTGTTCAAGACTTAGCCCATCTGATTCCAAAGAGTCTGTGCTCTTACACACACTACATCATGCTGTTTCCCACATTACCCAATGGTAATGTCAACAGACACTCTTTGAACAAATAAATCCAAATGGGTCACCTCGGAAGATGTCGCCCTCGGAAGGTTTTGCTCTTATTCCTCAGATGCTGCCATCATTCAAAACACTGCCACCGCTGAACGAAACGATCTAAGAGCTCTCTATCTGCAACTGAAAATACCTTCAGAACCTCCTCCTAGGACCTGAGACATCTTTAACGGGGATAAAGGCTTGTCTTTTGCGCATCAATTTGATTTTCTGACAACCGAAATCCGGAAAAGCCAATCCAAAGAAACCTAGCCTCAGATCAACTAGGTATTTTTTTAAATTTAAAAAAAAAAAAAAAAATTCAGGGTTAGGTATTGAAAATGTTTTCCTTATCTCTCATCTCTGTAGCTGATTCCAGATGAGAATTCTTTATGTTTTGCGCAATGTCTGTATCACCACAGCCAAAGAGACTATTTTGAAGGGCAGTACTCATTTGGATGCACAGATTCTGTTATATTTGTTTAAAAAAAAAAAAAAAAAAAGAGCCTCTCAGTCATTCCAAAAGAAACACATTTGCCCTTCACTAGCAATATGAACACGCAGCATATGCTCAGAATGACTGTCTTGGAGCAGGCAGTTTTCCTTTCTGCTGCAAAAGCAACTGTTTTGATTCTCTTTCAGATTTTTTTTTTTTTTACCATAAGCAGTGAGTTTTCTGTATACACACCCAACCCCAGAAAAATAAATATGATCATCAGGCATTAGCGAAGCATTTAGCTGCAGCAGCATCATAAAAGGCTCCTACAAAGGCAACTATATACCCAAACTGTGTGCACAAATATCCTCACATACAAGGAAAGAAAGGCGCACACAAATACTACAGGGAATTAGACTATAAGAAGATATGATTTCTACATCTAGATGAGCTCCTTCGGTAAACGAACACATCCTCTTTCAACAAAGAAAATATTCTGCAAATTCAGAATGATTTACGGATTTTTAAAAAGCAGGCATTAATGCAGATCAGCACAATTCCATACAACCAACCTCTCTGCTTGAACTGGACTCCCCACACCTTACTGAAGTCACCATTTCCCTGTGCCAACTCCCACTCCACCACCCCCCACGCACACCCTGCTCCCCACCAACCTCACAGGGGTTCCTGGGCTGGTCCATGGAATCTGATGACATCACTCTCTCTTCCTTCCTGGAATTCTAAACCCTGCTGCTCTCCCCTCGCACACAGCTACCATCTCCATGGCAACCTCACCTCCTCCTGCTTCCCTATTGGCTTCATGGAGCAGGATACACAAAAAGGTTTTTCCGTTTTCCCTCCACCACCCGCCCCAAAAGAAAATGATGCTTTCAACAGGAACCTGAGCTAAATTTAGCTACTTGGGATTCAGAGTCCTATGACTAAGAAAATACAGAGAACCTTCGTCCTTCCTGCAGTTCACCGTCCTCTCAGCCCCGCCCTGGAGTGGCTGCTTCACCTCCTTGCCCCCAACCCAAAAACCCGATGGCAGTACCTGCTGAGCATCGAAACAGCTCGACTGACCCACATATAAGGCTGGTGTACACAGAAAATTCGTACACCCACCTCTCCTCCCAGGAGAGAGGGCAGAAAAAGAGAACAAAAATAAAAGTATGCACCCGTCAAAAAAACAGTTGGGACATTTCATGTGCAGAGCATCAGACTTCTGAAATCCGGAGCCAGGGACTGGGAACTCCATGCCTAAAGGCAGAAATCTCTCAGCTCTCACAGCCAGATTCTCTTGCTATTTGCTCAGTATTATTTCCTCCACCAGAGGACACACGCTAAGCCTGGAACCACAAATCCTGGGTCCAATTTCCCATCCCAGGGACTGACCTGCTATGAAACTGGAGCAAGTTCTCACATCCCTCATCTAAAAGCAGCTCCCACACAGGGATGTTGTAAGAATTACTGACAAAATTCATGTAAAGTAGCTTAGGTCCCTAGGCCAAAGAGACTGAATAAAGAGAGAGTAAGCTGACATCATTAGTAGTGAAATTCCTGTGGATATTAACAGAAATTAATAAGCCCCAGAGGAAGAACATGAACTTCTAAAAAAATGATCCTTTCATGAGCATAGATATACCACAAAATATGCGTAATTTCTTGAACCACAGACAGTTCCCCCAACAGTGTCTATTTCTGGTAAAATCCAGCTTTACTCACCTCATACACCAGCCAATCTGTGACTGGTACTCAACTGGGGAACGAGCCCTACTCGTCCCCTGCTTAGTTCTAGCTCTGATTTTGAACTTGCTGCTCACTTTCCCTAAATGATGACTAAACAGGAGCCATGGCTTCATGTTCCAGCTCAGCTCCCCACTGCTTATTCTAGGAAAGTAATTTTTTTTCTCAGAGCCATATTTGAGAGCTCCACACAGAATCAACCCAGTGCCTATGTCCTGTATGACTCCGAAGGACAAAGCATCAATTGTAACCAAGTAGGAAAGGCTCCAAGCAGGTCAGAGCCCTGTAGTATGAAAGGGAGTGGATTAAAATAAGACACACCCAGGAAAACTATATTTTTGGTTTGCAGGGCAAAGACTCAGCTCCAGGGCACCAACTCTGCAGTGAAAAAACAGACAGCAAAGGAAAATGATTCTGTATAATGAGAAACAGTCATTTACCCGAAACAGAATTTAAACAATCTAGAACATTTAGCAAAGTCAAAATGCCTACCAGTTATCCGAGAGGCATCCAGAACAAGCTTTACAAAACTGCTGTGGAAAACAGCAAAGGATGCAATATTTGCTAATAAACTGAAACTCACATTCCAGGGGAAGGAGAGGGAGAAGGAACTCAGTCTGAGTAGCCCATCCTTGAGATATGTGCTTTCCTCTCTCAACTTTTCTGGACTCCTAACAAGTCATCTGTGTGTGAAACCCTTGCTGTATACACCTTCCCAAGGTCAGATGGTTCCACCAGCTATGATGAGCTCTCTTCTAAAAGACCTTTTTACACTCAAAGTCAAAAAGAAGGCCAGTCACCTTCTGCTACAAGGGGAAGACACAGCCCAGCGTCCAAGATGCCCATCAAATCCACAACTGAGCTTGGTTCATGCTAGTGATCGTTATGAAATCCACCCACAACAGCCTCGGCTAAGTGGGCCGCTGCAAACACCGCTCTATTCACCTGCTCATTTCGTTCATGTGAGCATTAGGTACCCTCACGATGTCCCAGGGAAGTCTTACAGGACTTGTCATCCATTCTCAGGATAAAACCAAACAACCGCAAGTGGTACACCTTCCTACCTCACTTTGCAAACAGGGAAACAAGAGTTCCAGAGATATCAGAGTGACCAAGGTTATATAACACAGTCTTTAATTTTTTAAAAAGCAGATCTGCTGGACTCCGAAGCCACTGCTTTTTCTACTTGGCCTCCTATTTATAGACAGTTGGGCCTGGAAAGGAACATTTAAGAATCATTTTGTATCTGTGTTTTCTTAGGTCATCAATAAAATGTATCATCAATATGTTGCTTGACATTAAGATCAAAATTATACTTTTCACATATTCCCGAAAGTATTAAACCCTAAGCAAGCGCTCAATACTTATTAATTTATTATTCTAATCCTATTATTCTAAACTTCTGGACAAATGGCAATGATTCTACTCAGATCTTTTTAAATGAAAATTGGCTTGAGAAATTACATGCTGAAGAGAAAGGACAAAACTTCAGATAACATATTCTGGAATTTAATTTTATGATATTTGAGATGAACAAAATCACCACTCTCATAATGGTGTAGTCAGAATGTCCTATCGCTGCTGGTTTTAATCCATAAACCCTAATGCAGTCAGGATCTATACATTAGATTTATGATTTCTAAATTCTGCATATAGAACCAGAGCATTTCAAAGTATTTCTCCAGGGATTCCACTAAAATTAAATCAGCTGATTAGAGAACCACGCTAAAAGAGGCCAAGGTCATGTGTCTGGTACCCACGTGAACCAGTTAGCATCACTCTCTCCTACTGCCACAATACGCACCCTGTTGTGAATATACACCCCTGGTCTTAAGAAATTAATGCAAAGCAACACTTCTTCTGAAAAAATTTTTTAAACATGTATCTACTGATGTCAAATATTATAACTGGCTTTTATTCTTTAGAAAGTAAATACTGTCTTTCAGAAAACATGCCCAATTGTTCATCTTTTCTTTCAATATTTACTGTGTACCTACCCCATGCCAGTTGAAGTTTTGAAAGGCTGGAACTGGAGGACCCAGAGTAATATGTGATGTAATATGTTCAGTGTAATATGTGATGTGGCCAAGGTATATATAGGTACAGGGAGAGTACACAAGAGGAAATGGCTAACTCTAGAATGTATCCTTAAGAATGAGCTCCAGGAGTTCATTAGGTAAATGAAGCAGGTGAGGGCCTTCCATGAGAGCAAAGATTTACAAAGGTATGATCATAATACAACACAGCAATCTTAGGAGAACTTCCAAGTATTTTGCTAAAGCCAGGTTAGGAATTGAGAGATATGGCCAGCTGAGAGAAGGCAAGGCAACATCTTTAGATTTTCTACCTCATCCAGGTTAGATTGTCCTAAAATGCCTTACTTCAAGTTAGACTTCCTTTGCAGGGGAGGGGATTTCCATGCAGAGAGTTTTTTTCTTTATAGCTTCCGTGATAAAAATAAAAGTCAATTAAACACTTCTGCATAGCAAAGAAAATCAACAAAATGAAAAGGCAATCTACAGAATAGGAGAAAATATCTGCAAGTCATGCATCTGATAAGGGGTTAATATCTAAAATATATAAAGAGCTCCTACAACTCAATAGCAAAACAACAAACAATTCAATTAGAAAACATGGAGAAGATGCGGACAGACATTCTTCCGAAGAAGACATACAGATGGC
Organism: Lutra lutra; assembly: GCF_902655055.1. Taxonomy (NCBI): domain Eukaryota; kingdom Metazoa; phylum Chordata; class Mammalia; order Carnivora; family Mustelidae; genus Lutra; species Lutra lutra. Next base: position 133,052,902 of record NC_062285.1, read on the forward strand.
CAACAGGTACATGAAAAGGTGCTCCACATGACTAGTCCGCAGGGAAATGTAACAAAACTACAATGAGGTATCACCTCACAGCTGCTAGAAAGGCTATTATCAAAAAGAAAGAACAAGTGCTAGCGAGCATGTGGAGAAAAGGGACCCCTAGTGCTCAGCTGGTAGGAATCGAAATTCGCTCAGCCACTATGGAAAAAAGTATGGAGGTTCCTCAAAAAATTGAAAATCGAAATACCATATGATCCAGCAATTCTACTTCTGGGTATTCACCTGAAAAAAACAAAAACATGGATTCAAAAAATACCTGCACCGCCATGTTCACTACAGCACACTTGTAATAGCCAAGACAAAGAAACAATCTAAGTACCTATTGATAGATAAGTAGATAAAGAAAATGTGCATATATACAATGGAATATTATTCAACCACAAAAAGAAGGAAATCCTGCTGTTTTCAACAACATGAATGGACCTTGAGGGCATTAGGCTAAGTGAAATAAGACAGAGAGACAAATACCATATGATCTCACTTACATCTGAAACCGGAAGGGAGGCAAGGGAGGGGCAAACTGATAGACACAGAAAACAGATTGGTAGTTACCAGAAGTCAGGCATGGGGAGTGGGCAAAATGGGTGAAGGCAGTCAAAAGGCAAACATTTCTGGTTATAAAATAAATTAAGACATGAAGACGTATACCATGGGGACAACAGTTAAGAATTCTACACTAGATACTTGAAAATTGCTAAGAGTAGGGGGTTTTTTCCCAAAGTTTATTTTTTTTTAATTTTTTGTTATTAAGTAAACTTTATGCCCAACGTGGGGCTTAAAGTCACAACCCCAAGATCAAGAGTCCTGAGTTCCACCAACTGAGACAGCCAGCACCCTGCCAAGAGAGTAGATCTTAAAAGTTCTCACCACAAGAAAAAAAGAAAAATGTACAATTTTGTATGGTGATAGATGTTAAGCAGACTTACTGTGGTGATCACCTCACAATATACACAGATATTCAATCACTATGTTGTCTACTTAGGGCTAATATAATGCTATATATAACAACTATATCTCAACTAAAAAAAATAAAGGTCCAAATGAGGTGCATCCGTCTGAAAATGAAGCCTTCAGTAGTTGGGAACCTTTAATGGAGAGGCTCTTCTGTCTGTAGAGTAAAATCCAAATTTGCTGCCCTATGAGGCAAAGTTTCCTCCTTCGTCTCAGAGAACTGGTTTGTAAACTCATCGGGGCAGTTTATTCACCAATTTTCTTTTTCCACTGATGTTTAAAACTTGGTAGGTTGAATAAGTGACAAGGAAACCTACATGAGTAGAAGGAGCATCTTCATGCCATACAATGCCCCAAACACAGAAACATGCAAGTTTATGTACACACCCACACTCCGCCAGCTTTGACAGGCGAAGGATAAGTACATGCCTAAGGGTAAAAGCTATCTATCCGCTGCAGCCATCACTGCACAAAAGCAGAATCTAATTTTTAAGCAAACTTTTTACTGAAGTGACTATATATATATACACAAAGAAATGGGAAACGGACAATGAATTTCCTCAAAGTGAACCCACCCACATAATCAGCAACTAGGCAAAAAAAAAAAAAAAAAAAAAACTCTAACACAATCAGCACTCTAGAAGCCTAGCTCACACATGTCCAAAGTCATTCCTATCAGCCTACAAAAATGACTTTAATTAACACCATAAACTCATTCTGCCTGTTTCTGAACTTTATATACATGGAATCAATCACACATCATACACTCTATCATGCTGGCATCTTACACTCCACACAAGATTTGTGCAACTGCTCCATTTGTTGAAGATAGCAATGGTTCTACCCACTGCCATCACTGTAGAGTACTCCACTGTATAAATGCATCACCGTTTCTTGAAAAACATTTCAGTCATACTGAAAGGCATTTGTATCCTTTACCACTTGGGGCTACTACTAAAAAGGCTTCTATGTACATTCTTATCCATGTCCTCTGGTACACCTGAGTACACAGGTCTGTTGGGTATATACAGGAACAGAACTGCTGACGAATGGGCCCACTTTGGCAGATACTGCCAAATGCCAGTTTTCCACACTTGTACCAGTTTACATTCCCACGAGCGGTGCGTGAGTGTTCCCGATGCTGAACAACCTTGGTGATGTCCACCTTTCCATGTTAGCCATTCTGGAGTTGGCGTAGTAGTATCTCACTGTGGCTATCTGCTTTACTCTGATTAATGGTGCTGACTACTTTTGGGGCATTTAGATATCACCTTTTGTCAAGTATCCAAATCTTTTGCCTATTTTTTAACTGGGTTGTTCTAAGACTGATAGGACTTCTTTTATATATTGATTTGTAGGAGTTATCTATGTATTCTGGATACCAGCCAGATACTTGTACTGCAAATATCTTTTCCTAAACTCTATGGTTTGGTTTGCCTTTTTGCTTTCTTAATGGTGTCTTTTAATGAATACATATTCCTAATTTTAATGTAAATAATCTATCTCTTTTTTTTCCTTTATAGTTAGTCTTTATGTCCTGGTTCAAGTAAGTATCATGAAAATATTCTCATGTTTTCCTCTAGAAAAGAAAATTTTTTTAAGACTTTTTATTTAGGGGTACCTGGGTGGCTCAGTCATTAAGCATCTGCCTTCGGCTCAGGTCATGGTCCCGGGGTCCTAAGATTGAGCCCCTCATCGCACTCCCTGCTTGGCAGGAAGCCTGCTTCTTCCTCTCCCTCTCCCCCTGTTCGTGTTCCCTCTCTCACTATGCTCTTTCTCTGCCAAATAAATAAATAAATAAAATCTTTTTAAAAAAATTTTTATTTACTTATTTGACAGAAAGAAGGGACGCTAGCAGGAAGAGTGGGAGAGGGAGAACCAGGCCTCCCGCTGAGCAGGGAGTCCAACGTGGGGGTCAATCCCAGGACCCCGGGAACCATGGCCTGAGCCGAAAGCAGACACTTAACGACTGAGCCACCCAAGTGCGCCTCCTCTAGAAACTTTAATAAAGTAGCATCTAAAATGTATATTTTTGAAATTCCCAGCATATCATGTATGTGTATATAAACAAATGAGGTTTTCTTCCACCAACCAAATCAAACAATCTATGAATTGAGCAAGATCACACTAAACTAAATTCATTAAGCACTTCTTCTGTGCCAAGGACTATCCTGTGCTACAAGAGAGATAAACGTGGTATGTAAGATCCCTGTCCTAAGTGAATATTAACCCTGGCTAATGATACGATATTCAGGTATTAGCTGTGAGGATTCTGACATCAGATCTGACATCAATAACTAATCCTCCGCCATCCTGAGCTATCCAAGCAAATCTCTATTTCAATAAGGAACAGCAGGCCAGAGGCATTACATGATTATTGCTACTCCTTCTTCAATACACATATCTAAAAGCCACATCATTTACCAATTTTCAGAAGAGTATACCTAAGATCTTAATAAGATAACAACTATAAAGTCAGCATTTTATGGCTCAACTACCCAAAAGAAACAGCTAGATTGGGAAATTATGCAATTCTTCCTGAAATTTAAAAAAAAAAAAAATTCTCACTCTAGCTTGAGAAGAGTGGGGCAGAGAAGGGAAAAAATATGTATGTATACACACATATTCTCACACACCCACAAAACCCTACATTTTTTCCTTAAATGTTTTCCAATTTTCTTGTCCATAATTACTTATCCTTTTTCTTCCTGGTCTTGGAGAGAGAGGTTACCTTAAAAAAAAGAAGAGCCAAGCTTAAGAAAGAGTCTCAGTGAGATAGGAATCAAATTATTATGACCCTTTTATGAGAGGTAAATTTAGGAAGATCAATTCTGAGATGAGAAGTTGAAGGGGTAAAACAAAAGAATAGTCATTAAACCAGTTCAGATGAGCAGAGAGTTTTTAAACCAGAGTCAGAGTTTTCTCTATTCTCCTATTTTCTAACAAGCCTCAAAAAAGAATCATGCTACTCTTCCAAACATGTAGAACAGGAGGGAAAAGAACAAGTCTGCTCATTTTAGAGGTCAAAGTAGACCAGATGCTTCATAGGTTGGGTTTCTAAGACTTAAGTGTATTTTCTGAAATAATGCAAGAGTCCATTAATACAACTTAAGGGATGACCTCAAGCTAAAATAGTTTACTACTTTGTTTATGAGATAAAAAGAAAAGAAGTCTATGACATTAAAATTCTTTTATCTAGAAAATTTTCAAAGTCAGTCCTCTGACCCAAAATAACAGGCAAAGGCTTGACCAGCTACAATTAAGCTCTTCAGCAAGAACCCTAGTTTCCCATGGTATTCATTCATTCATTCAACCAACTTTTACGACATGTACACTGACTATGGTCCCATAGCCTAGGGACCATGTGTAACAGTGTGAAAAACTGACACAGTCCCCGCCCTCATGAAGTCTGCAGACAAATTTTGGACAAGAACATTACACCAAGTAAGTATCTAGTTCCAGATCATGATAAACACTAAAGAAAACTGAGGTAAATGTACGTTAGGTGAAAGGTAGCCTCCTTCAGAAGATGACCTCTAACTCATGGAAAAACAATGGAAGGAGTCTTCCTGGTGATCCCAACCAAAGACGTCTGGCGGAGTCACCCTTAGCAATTCCAGCTCACTCTTCCAGTTTCTAAGACTGCCTCCCCCTCCAACCTATCCCTTCATTCTGAATGTTGTCTCTGCTCTAGCCAATCAAGATGTCACGGTACCGCCTCCCTGAACTAGAAAATGCAACCAAGGGCCTCTCTACACACAGTACTGACAGCACTGGACAGTCTTTGCAGCAAGCGTGCATCCCAAAGACAGCAGGGAGCTGCTCAGGCCAAGTAGCCGTCTCAAGAGCCCGGCATGCAAGCTCCTTCCACGCCGCCGCAGAGGATGAGCGGGGGCCTCTACCTGCCTCTGAATCAGAGCCTCTGCCTTTCTACCGTCTCAAAAGCGGCTGTTGTACAACTGCTTATGGGTCTATACTTATCCCAATAAAATATTCAATTTTTAAAAAAGCAACTTGCAGGGCCTCAAAGCCTCTCTGTAAACAGTAACTAAATGGTTCACCTCCGTCCTTTCTCCAGTACCAGCTGTTCATATATCAGAGGCATGAAGCCAGCAAGCCTAAAAAGGGAAGAAGAGGACAATAAAGTTTTAAACAATCTTAAAAAAAATTTCTAATCACTGCATTTTCCTTAGAAAATAATTTTTTTCTGAGAAGAGTTTAGGACTTATATGTTAACTCGGAGTGCGAGAGAACACATACTGCCTTTGGATCCAGAATGTCATGGACTGAAGCCGTCTCCGGCGCTTACCAGCTGTGTAACACCGGGCAAGAGCACTTTTCTCCCCTCCTGATGGAACTAAGGCCACCGAGCATTAAGTGAGGTAATAAGAGTCTGATATTGGCAAATAATAGCCAAGACAAACAAACACACCTTAGCCGCCCTCTCTCCTTCACGCCCACAGGGGGATTTTAAGAAATAAAGGGAAGAGGGAAGATCCTACTGGTAAACTGAAAACATTATTACAAGCAGCTAATGGTTAAAAATACCAACTAATTCTCCATTAGCTTCAATGCCATATTGCTAAGACTCACTCATAAGAAGGGCAACTATGTGATCTAGCTTAAGAAATCCCAATTTTAAACACTGATCCATTATTCCCACTAACATCAGAATATCTCAGAAATTCAAATATTTCCATTTCCCATTTCCCAACTATATCTCCCAATCTCACTATCAAGAAAGAGCACAAAAAAAAAAAAAAAAAGAAACAGCACAAAAACTGTTTACCGTACAATACATTCCACACATTTGACTCAAAAAGAAAGGAAAAAAAAGTGATCACCATACTTACATGAGGGCAAAAGCGGCACTGAAAGTACGGACAGATGAGGAAAACAAACCTAGGCTGCTGGGAACTTATGCCTACCTAGTATTTTTCAATAGTCTATCTGAATAAATTCACACTTATGCAACAACATGGATACAGCAGCCAAATTAATCAGAATAAAATTACAAAGACCCAGATAAAACCCTGGGACCATATTCTGCAACAGCAGGTAGATCCAAAAAAATGAGATTCAAACACCAACCATACCCTCAAGTCTAACAGGCATTTGCACCAAAATACAAAGTCAGATTTAAGCATCAACTATATCCCCAGGGGAGTCTGGAAGGCCCCTAAGAACGATTCACTGTCCCCGCAGTACAGCATCGCCAAAAATCCTCTCTTAACCTGTGCAGAGCGCGCGCAAGAACTGAGAAGCTGGCCGAATCTGAGCAGGCGCCAGAGCACAGATCAGACGCTCCTGTGGCAACCACGCTGGGATCTGAGTGCAACACCTTTCCGTTCTACTGGATTTAATATCATCATCACACTCGCCCTTTGGCACACAACCAGAAAGGGCCAGTGATTCTCAGTTTATAATATAAACAAACCACCCATTTGCAACATTCTGAACCTTTTGGAAAGAGTACAGTTGGGGGGGGTATGGAGAGAATGAATGAATGAATGAATGATGGCTTCATCTTCCAAATCTGCTTCACATTCTCATGTTCCCAATATCCACTGCCAGCAAATACCTCCCAGGTCCAGGAAAAAAGCCTTTCAGCATCTGCCTTTAATTTAGCCATTCCACCCTCCTCCCTCCCTTCCCACCCCCGCTTCCTTCTTTCCCCTCCTCCCAGCTCCCACCCCACAAGGAATAGGGAGGAACACACAAACATATATACATAAAGTGCTCCCTGCAAACAAATGGAGAAGAGATTAGAGAGGGAAGGGGACGAGGACGCGAGGACACGAGGACGCGGAGGTAGACCAGACAGGAGGAAAGGGCAGTTCCCAGAATGAGGTCCGAAGAGAACCCAAGATGGCTGCCCTTGAGCTCCAGCAGGCAGGGCTGTTTCTGATTAGGTGAGTACAATTGCAGAGCTGCACAGGAAGTGCTCAGGGGGCCCTCTTGGTCTGCCCCATCCCAAGCACACTGAAACCCTTTGTACTGTAGTAGGCCCATCTGGAATCAGTTAGGACCAAGCTCCTAGCAGGCCTTTCCTATAAAAACATAAAATGAAATGAAAACTCCCTAAAATCACTATGCTGAGCTTTCCCGCCTACAACCTTCTCAACCCTTCCCCCCAAATCACCCTTCAGATCACATTTCTCCATCTCCCATTCTGGGGTCACCTCAAACAAAAGAGTCCTATCAGAACATGAAGCATCCAGAGAGCTAGCATCCCCACCCCCGGGCCCAGGAACTCCCAGAAAATTACAGCATTTGTGCATCTAAAATAGCTCTTTACACAATTTTGGGATTTTTTTAAGTGTTATTTTTAGAAATACAAAGTGGCCTACTTTTTTCTGCATTAAGTGAAGCATATCCTTTATGAAACTTTTTCGTCTTATAACATCAGAGTAGAAAGAGTAGAGAGAGCCACTGTGGGATAGTTCTCCTAGCATTCAAAAGGGAAAATGTTTTTCCACTCACATTCCTAAGTGAAATTGCCAGTATTTGCTTCTGCAGGAATTCAATTTTTACTGATGCTTTCTATTAAAAAAGAAAAAAAAAAAAAAAAGACTTCAGACTTCTCTGGTAAACGCCTAGACCTAAGATCCAGGAGATCAGGAGAACAGTCTCGATGGCCGTGAAGTACCCACGTGGCTAGGAATAAAGCACTTAAACCTTTCTGGGTCTCTCTTTTTTCACTGGCAAAACGTGAGGGTATGGCAGACTCCCTTAAGATTATTTCCAGCACCACTACCTCCTCAAATTCCACACACCTAACAAAAATAAAGAGTACATGCACAACCAGCCACCAGCTTCACCTGGGAATCCGCACTTCAAAGCAACTGGACCACCTGGGAAGGAGTTAGGTGTGTGGTGGCAGAGAATGGGCAGAGCCTGTCAGCTAGTACACTCTATAAGCCACATCCCCGGTGTTCCTATCGCTTAGCGACAGCAGAACCAAGGCAGGGGATAAAATGTTTAAGGGCAAGTACCAGGCTAGTCTTCTGGGCCCCGCAACCTAATCGGAGAAGTACAGCACAGAGACCTGGAGAATTCAATTCACAAAGAAACCGAAATACAACTCTGTTCTTTGTACTTAACAAATACAACAAATATTTATTGAACCTACCAAGAAGGCCAGATTCTCTGGGGATTACAGGAAAAAAAAAAAAAAAAACTACCCTATCCTCAGGAAATGTCTCATGTACTGGACAGACACAGAGCTGCTCAAATATAATTTTAGTTCAGGACTTGATAACTACTAGGTAATTTTAAAATCCCTGACTGCCGCTTCCTCCGTGAACCTCATTCTCTTATTTTCTTGCGTCTGTTAAACTCTTAAGAGGGTTCTAATAAATCTGAAAATTATCCAAATTATTTCACCACGAAATGTAAAGGCTGGCATTATAAACTGCCTAAACTTAGCATGGGGCTCATGCAATGCTGAGGAAGTTTCTATCCGCAGAGTGAGGAGCGGACGGACAAACGCCAGCCCACACGCGGCAGCTGTCACCCTGCAGGGGCAACGCAATCAGGAACAAATTCTTGACCCTGGGCTGCGTCCTAGGGGTTAAGAACCAGCCAAGCAGGGAAAAGGTTCACGGTTAGAAGGGTTATTTGTCAACCGCCCTGCCTGCAGCCACGCCCTCAGCCACAGCCAGAAGGGCCACAGTACCGCAGATGACAGGTAAGGTCTTAGGCAAGAGGTCAGAGTGGGCAGTACCCGCCTTTATCACAGGTCAAGGTCACTGAGGTTTCCTTCATAACTAAAATGGGTCACCAGCGGGGGTCTAGTTCTTACAGGGTCTGTTTTGCCATTTCAGATCTGGAAGTGGAGAGAAAAACCATCCTGTAAAACTGAGACCACTTGCCCTAATCTCATATCCTAGCTCACCTGAAGGATGAGGGGGCTGCTTCCCCTGCGCCACTGCACGCGGTGTCCCACTCTGCGCAGGCTCCCGAAACACATAACCCCTTCGGTGAGCTGAACGTGCCCCCTCCCTAACCTGGCAGGGCTCCAAAGGCATTCGGAGAGGAGCACGAGTCTCTGACATGCGCCTCCAGAAACAGCAGGGTCACATTTCCTCCCGGCCCCCCAGGAAAGCCGAACCCGGGGCCCCGGCCCATTCCCTGAACACAAGCGCATTTCAAATTAGGTACAGACAACTTGGCAGCTGAGTCCCAAACCAGCTCTAAACAAAACCGGACTGGTCAGGATTCTTCGTGGCCGACAGCGGCGGAGGGGCCAATGCAAACTCTCGGCCCTGCCAAAGAACCGCCAGTCTTTCCCTTAAAGGGAAAACACCAAGGTACGGGTTCACGTGCGTGTACTTGGGAGGAGAGAAAAGGAGGTTTTCGATGTTCGGAATTTCTGCCTTCAGTTTACTTTATTTCTGTAAACCCCGTCTCCCGTTTTTGCCCTCCTCTAGAACAACACCAGCTTCGCCGCAGGGTGACATAAAAAGCAAAAACTCAGCAGGAAGCGGACCATCGTCCAGACACATGTCACCAAAGGTGTGCCTCCTCAAGGAGAGAACGGAGATTCACCCTTCCTCATGGCTACCGCTTAAGGGCACTTTGGAGACTTCTCCCAAAGATCCTTTGCCTAGCTCCTCACCTTTCCCTACTGCCTCTTTCCCCTTCTCTGACCCTGTCTCCCCTGCCACTGGGAACGCGGAGTGGGCAGGAGTCCGCCGCAGTACAACAGCTCACTGCACCCTGATGCCAAGCAGCTGGAGGGCAGAGACGCCGCCCCGTACGGGGCAGGGCTGCGCCAACTGACCTGCTGCACTTCTGTTTGTGAAGCCTCCAACCATCACAGAATGGGACTTTTATAAAACACCACAACATGGATTACGAGGAAAAAAACTGGAATTTTAAGAAACAAAGACATACAAAATACAAGCCCAAACTTGTTATCATTAGATTTGACACTCATAAACTACTCTGTCAAATTGCTATAAGTTTCTCAGTGCTCACGATCAATTTCTGTACTTATCTTGCAGTGTAACTGGTAAGAAACCACTGTGGGAGAATGCCGGTACACAGAACACCATGATTAGCCCCAGCATAGTGAAAAGACACAAAGCTTTGGTGCCACACATGTCCAGGGATGAATCCCAGTTATGGCTTTGGACAGGTTATTTAATTTCTCTGAATCTTAATTTCTGTGTGTACAAAACAGGAATGTAATATCACCAAATACTTTGCAAGGTTATAGAAGAATCAGGAAAATGTAATGGCAAGGAGCCTAACACAGTGCCTGAATTAGAGCAAGAATCCAGTAAAATAATAACTATTATTATCAGGTTTCTCCAGATACTTCCTTTCACCATTCTCTTTTAATCCAAAGGCAATTCTAATTCCAGTAAATCCTAACCTTGAGAGTTAGTATTTTCATAGCTAATTACAACAGCAAAAGCCAGATCCATGATCTCTCATTGTACTTTTAGTGTCCTTTCCCCTTGGGTGTCAGAAAGAACGAAACATTCCTGGTGTGCCAAAATGCATTCCTATTTGATTTCTTTCTCTTTTTTTCTTTAAAGATTTTATTTATTTATTTGAGAGAGAGATCACAAGTAGGCAGAGAGGCAGGCGGGGGGGGGGGGGGAGGGGGGGGGGAGAAGCAGGCTCCCCGCTGAGCAGAGAGCTCGATGCGGGGCTCGATCCCAGGACCCTGAGACCACGACCTGAGCTGAAGGCACAGGCTTAACCCACTGAGCCACCCAAGCGCCCTTCCTATTTGATTTCTAGTGTTTACTGTTTAAACCAAAATATATTCCAATTGCATTTATAGTCAAACTCTTACCAATCACCAGTTCCGCTGTCATTCCAGTTTTGTTGTTTTACTAAATACTGAATAACATGCAAGAAGAGTTTTCATAAATTATGTAGAAGACATGCAGATAACAAAAACAGGTCGCCCCAGTTTCGTCGGAATTCTAGTTTTTCCCCCTCCCTCAGATGTGCTGAGGCCCTTCCTCACAGCTGTTCTCAAAAATCTGAATTTAAGTCTCAGCTCTGCCAATTTACAACCCCCATAATCTTCAGAAAGTTGCATCCCCTTGTGGGGCCTCTCTCTTTTCTGGCAAATGAACCCCCCCCCCCCCTGCCCCCGGCTGGATCTCACCCAGGTTCAACACTTTCAACACAATCCATGTCAGAGTTCCCTGGCTCCTTTCATGATCCGTACCTTTCTACTGTGAACAATTCTAGCAGCCATTCTCCCACCCTGGAATCGGCTGCCCTGGTCTCTACCACCAAAGACTCCAGCCACCACCACCGCTCGTCTTATTTTTCGTCAGTCCTTCCTTTCTTTTCTCAACCAAGCACCCTCAGTCAGTCACCAGGAGAAGGCAATTAATTCCACCGGATCCTCCAGGATCTCCAACTCCCCTCAAGCCTTGATTGGTCCTCTTACAAAGATCTCTCTGGGGGTATTCACAGCATAAAGACTATATGGAAAGCCACAGAGAATCCAGTCCAAAACTTTCTACATAACTATAGTTATATAAAGAAGCTGTATTTATAATTTAAAATGACAGAATGGGAAAAGATATTTGCAAACACATAACTGATTAAGGACTAGAAACAACAATATATAAAAAAAACTCTCAAAACGCCTTAAGACAACAAACAACCCAGAATATCTTGGGTGGCTCAGTCAGTTAAGCGTCTGCCTTCCCCTCAGGTCATGATCCTGGGATGGAGTCCACACTGGGACTCCACGCAGGGAGTCTGCTTCTCCCTCTCCCTCTGCCCTTTCCCACTCATTTTCTCTCCCTCTCTCTCTAATAAATAAATAAAATCTTTAAAAAAACAGAGACAACAAACCACCAATTTCTAAAATGAGCAAAAGATTTAACAGAGCCATCATCAAAGACATATGGATGGGAAATATGCAAATGAAAAGATGCTCAACACCATTAACATTTAGGGAAATTATATTTAAAACCACAAAGAGATACCATTACATACCTATGAGAAGGATTCAACATTTTTTTTTAATTCACAATATCAGATAGTGGAAAGGATGTGGAGCAACTAGAACTTCCTCATACATTCAATGCTGATGGGAATGCAAAAATGGTAAGCTACTTTGGAAAACAGTTTGGCAGATTCTTAAACATGCTTAAGATATGACCAACAACCCTACCCATAGGTATTTACCCAAAAGAAATTAAGATACATGCCCATACACAGAGAGAGAGAGAAAGGAAGGAAGGGAGAGACAGAGACAGAGACGACAAGAAAAGAAAAGAAAAAAAAGATGGGACGCCTGGGTGTCCCAATTGGTTAAGCTTCCAACTCTTGATTTCAGCTCGGGTCATGATCTCAGGGGTCACAGATCAAGCCCCTTGTTGGACTCTGTGCTGGGCATAAGCCTGCTTGGGATTCTCTCTCTCCCTCTGCCCCAATTCTCCACTGGCATGCTCTCAAAAGGGGGAAATACACACACACACACACACACATACACATACGTATGTGTGTGTGTGTGTGTGTGTACACATATATACATAAATATACATACATATACATGTATGTATATATATATTTCCACACAAAAACTATAAAACTATATACAAATATTTATTGGACCTTTATTCATAATCCTCAAAAGCTGAAAACCCAAGTGTCCATCAACTGGTGAACGGACAAACAAGTTGTGGCACATGCATATATAAATGTCAGTATTAAAAAGGAACAAATTACTAATATATAAAATAGCATGGATGAATCTCAAAAGAACACAAAGCAGAAGCCAGACACAAAAAGCTGTGCAGTAATTCCATTTATATGACATTTTAGAAAAGGTAAAACCATAGAAGAAATCAGATCAGTGACTGCCAGCAGCTGGGGATGGGAAGACAGCTTGACTAGAAAGAGAGCTCTTTGTGGTAACAAAGTATTTTATATCTTGACTGTGACAGTCCTTACATGACTGTACTATGTCTGTCAAAATTCACAGGTATGTGTATCTCTCAAAAGGAAGAACTTCACTGCATGATATAAATTATACTTCAAAAAAACAAACAAAAAACACAAAGTCTCCCTCAAAAAATAAGAGCCCCCTACCCTTTCCCCTTCCATCATAGAGGAGTTAGCTAAGGAGGCAGGTGGGGCAGGAGAGAAAGAATTATAAGGAGGCACAGGCCAGCAGGCCCACAGACTAGGTCACAGAGTGTTTGGGGAAGCTGAAGGACTTTAAGGAAGCAGGAAGGCCATATGGTAAAACAGGTCAGAGAGCCAAGTGGCGGAGGATTCCAAGTCATGAGGAATGGGGTACAGAGGTGAAGGAGACAACTTCTGTGGCTGGGAAATTGGTTACACCAAGCAAATTAACGAAATAAGTAAATGTACCGAGGATAAAAGGAGCCAAGTTTTTCCCTACTTGAGAATATTTTACAAAACTGGAAAGAGGTTGGCTGGACTTAAGATAGAGTTATCAATATGAATTCTGGTTTTATGATCTAAAACTCAGGGTTTTACAGTATAAAATCTATAATATACATATGAGGAGATATATATATATATAATGTATATAATATATATGATCACACACATACAAACATCACACATTTGCACACTCACATAGGAATATAGAAATAGTCACAGATGTACATATATATGGTGTGTATACATATATACATATGTATATTTTCTGTCTGCTGAGAGAGCCTAGAGGCAGTGACACCCCAGCAGCAATGTGTACACCTTAGCACCCAGATTTGGGTTTCTAATTATTATGCTCCATTTAAAAGAAGCAGGGTTCCTAGGAAATGGCTGATTCCAGGGCTAGAGTAGGAAAAGAACAAAATAAGCTTGGAAAATCTTGTGCCAGCAAGTCAAGAAATGTCCCATGAAGGATGGGGTCAAGCTGAAAGAACACAGGAGCCAGCGGGAAGCAGGTCCCATTGGCTAAACTGGCGAAAGCTAAGGATCAGAATATAGAATTTCAACTTACTACAAACTATTGAAGAAAACAGGAATCCATGAATCTCTGCTGACAGAAATAAACAAATGAGAAGAGAAAACTCTTCCTTATGGTGGAATGCCAACTAATAAATACAGATAGATGGACAGAAACAGAGAGTCACCACCTGGCAACTGTCCCAGGAAGGAGTGGTCAGTGGATGCTAAGGCTCTGAGGCAGAGGCCTGGGGAGCAAGAGGATCGTGGTATAATCTCAGAATATCTTTGCACAAGATAATAATCAGTAACAAAGGGGGAAATGGTGAATTTGATGTGGAGAAACCTGGCGAACACCAACTTATCCAAGTGATCAAGGTTCACATCACAGGTAACGGGACAGGTAGACATCAAGTGCCTCCAGGTGACGCACTAAGGGCACAGCATATTCCTGACAAAAATGAGACGACGGCTGTCATGAAGAAACAGAAGGACCCAGATCTAGATACTTCAAAATCTCAAGGCCAGGAAAGAAAGGCAAAAACTCAGAACTGTTCCAGACTGAAGGAGTCGGAGGAGAGGATCCTGGACCAAAACAGAAAAAAGACATCACGTGGTCAGCTGGCGAAATGTTCACGGGCTCTGTGGATGGATGGTGACGGTGCACCAATACTGCCTTCTGGATCTGGAGCGTGGGTCCAGGTTACGTAAGACAGTTCTGCTTGGGGGAGTACACACTGAAGTGTTTCCCGGTGAAGAGACCAAATCCGTGGCTTGCTCTCAAAAGTTAGGAAACAACAATAGACGATGCATGGATGCACACACAAAGAGAGTGACAGTGGCACCTGCGTGGCTCAGTCTTTAAGGGTCTGCCTTTAGCTTGGGTCGTGATCCCAGGGTCCTGGGATGGAGCCCCACATCAGGCTCCCTGCTCACCAGAGAGTCTGCTTCTTCCTCTCCCGCTCTCCCACTTATGCTCCCTCTCTCAAGTAAATAAATAAAATCTTTTAAAAAAGAGAGAGAGGACAATGGAGCACACGCAATAAAATATTAACTGGGAAATATGAGTAAAGGGAAATAGTTTTTTTTTTTTCAAAGATTTTATTTATTTATTTGACAGAGAGAGATCACAAGTAGATGGAGAGGCAGGCAGAGAGAGAGAGAGAGGGAAGCAGGCACCCTGCCGAGCAGAGAGCCCGATGCGGGACTCGATCCCAGGACCCCGAGATCATGACCTGAGCCGAAGGCAGCGGCTTAATCCACTGAGCCACCCAGGTGCCCCGGGAAATAGTTTCTTTGAGAGTTTTTCTTGTTTTTTTTTTATTGTTGTTGTTGTTTAGTTGTTTTGGCAACTCTTCTCTAATCGTAAAGTTATTCAAATAACTAATTGGGGAAAAATAATAGCCCTCCAGTGCCAGGTAGTGTGCAGGGCACAATGCCTTTATCTTCACAAAAAAAGCTGATCCTAAAGCTCAGAAAGGTTAAAATCTGGTCCAAGGTCCTCCAGCTAACAAGTGCTGGACCCACTCTAATTGAGGACCCAATCTAATTTCAAATTTGAAAGCCTTCCATCTTCTACTGCACCATGCTGCCTTGTTCCACAAACAGCCAACCACTGTGTACTAAGGGACATGCCAACGCGGGTGCTGACCACTGAGGATGTAAAATGAATCAGGCCAGCCCTGCCCTCAAGGAATGCAGCCTAACAGACACGCAGACCTATCAAGTGACAAAGAGATAGAAAGGCCATGGTCAGCCTTTACTTCCGTAGGGAATGTTGGCCCTCACTCCATCCTAAGTTCCGAGTGACCCATCGGAGGGTCACAATTTGCAATGTACAGGACAAATAGACCAATGGCCACCATAGAATGTATTTAAGTCATGTGAGTGAGAGGTCCCTAACAAACACACACACACACACACACGCACACGCACGCGCACACACACACACTCTCTCTCTCTCTCTCTCACTCCTCCAAGGTCTAAAAAGGAGGGTGGGGTAATACAAGGGTTTTTGAGGAGTCCCAAGCTACTATTCCCCTTAGGTTAAATCATCTCCAGAGGTAGTCGCTGTTTTGTTTGAAGGCGTCCTCTTCTGGGAAGTAGTGGTTGTGGTGGGATTAGGACTGTTTGCCCCAATTCTGACAATGGATTCCTGCCAGAAGTCATACTCTTCATTTCTAGTGGTTTTCTCCTCAAAGCAGAAAAACAACTATTATTCATGAAAAACAGCAAAAGGTCTGAAGCTCTACCAAAGCACCAAGAATCGGGTTACTTGGCTCGCTGCTTCAATGACTCTGAAAGCCAAATTACCCCCAGAGGAAGTAGGTTTTACCATCAATTATGTGTAAATTAAGTGGGTTTTTTTTCCGTTTATAAACCAACTGGGGACGGGGGATACAATGCCTCTCGGGTGCTGTCCTGAGTTTTGCAAACAGCTTGGGTTCGGACCTTACGTCGTCATCTCAGTGAAGGGAAGGAGGCACAGGCTACAGAGTGACAATGCAATGGCACACGTGACCGTCACTGTCTCCAGAAAATGTTCAGTTCTACAACTGAGACAGACAAAGAGTGCTACGGAACATCCTAGAAAGAATATCTTCTGGACTGGGGTGAGAACAGGGAAAGGTTTTCTTAATAACAGAACACCAAACAGCTGAGACCCAAGTCACAGGAGAGGATTAACCTAAACTCGCCAGGTTTGTGAATTCGTGTGGGTTTTACCTGGAGGCAGATCTTCCGAGCAGGCGGGTAAAAAGCCATACAAGAAAAGATGTATCCAAAGGCAAAAAGGGGAAAGAAACAGCAAGCCACTGTGTCTTGCTAAGACATAAATACCAGGAAAGAAGCCTGTGGAAGGCCTTTGGTAGCAGAATAATAAATGCTTAATTGTCACAACAACACTCAGCGACGGCTATTATTAGCTCCAGTTTACTAATGAAGAAAAGTGGACCGGACAAGGTCACACAACAAAGAAATGGCAGATCGGGGGTGCCCGGGAGGCTCAGTCGGTTAAGTGCCTGACTTGCGATTTTTGGCTCAGGTAGTGATCTCAGGGTCAGGAGATCAAAGCCCACGCCAGGCTCTGTGCTCAGCAGAGAGTCTGCCCGAGATTCTCTCTCCTTCTCCCCTAACTCATGCTTTAATAAGTAAGTAAATAATAAGTAAAATCTGTTTTAAAAAATGGCGGATCAGCCATAAAAACCATCCTCTTTCTGTTTCACTCCCCCTCCGTTTTAACCCAGACCCTAACTTAGTTTCCTCGGATTCCCAAACAAATCACCTTCTCCCTGGATAGCCAACCCTTGGTATCTAACGCTTTTGAAATCCAAACACTCACCAAGTTAATTTAGCTCCATTTAGAAGTCATCCTCACTAAAATTTGGTGTATATATGCATTTTTTCTAGTGTTTTCACCAATGTGGATGTTCTATTAACGACAACAGCAACAACAAAAATTGTTCTCCCCCTGATGCTGCAGAGGCCCCAAAAGTTGACGGCTGTGAGAAGACAACAGCCCACACAGAAGCCCTCGTTCGCTCTGTAATGCACAACACATCAGCATCTACTTTAGCTGGCAGCAGGAAGAGGACAGGAGTTAGGACCCCACAATTATCCCTGTAGAGAAGCACACGAACGGGAATGCAGGCATAAGAGCTACAATAATGGTAACACAAATAGCCATCCGCACTTATAGCCGGTCATGCCAAGAGCTTTAAACACCCACATCCCTAATGCCTCCCTCTCCCCAAATGCAGGTGGTCCCATTTCTCTCCATTCTTCTCCACCCACGTAGTTCCAGAGAAGAGATAATCCGCTACCAGGAGTGGGAAGCAAAGAAAGCTGCTATACTCCTGTGCACAAAAGACCACAAAGGAAGGGTCCTAACTCCCCTCCCTGTGCTCTATCCATTAAGCCAGTATTTCCCTGTTTCTACTACTGTCTAAACACACGGAAACGTCGCTCCTGCTAACCCCCAGGCCTGGTCCCTGCCACCCATGCTGCTCAGGCTGGATCGGGTGCCCCCTCCCCCATCTCAGTGCTCACTCACCTTTCCCACTGCACTCACCACGTTACACCTCTGCTCAGCCTCAGTCTCCCCCCTCTCTACTGAGGCTCCCAAGGGTAGCGACTGTCTCTCTGCCTTCCCCAGCATCGGGCACTCAGGCGCTGAGAAGGCTTATGTGGCGCATACAAGAAGGGCAGACTGAAAGGGGAAGTGGGCAGTGGGAGAGGAAATGGTTGGAGAGTAATCTGAGGTCTGAGGATCCAGGATATCGAAATAGAAATCATGGTACAGCCTCCTCACTGGACCAGTATGTTGAGCGCAACATTTACATAAGAAAATCATCCTTTAACAGTTGCTAATAATTTGCAACAAAAGGTAAATCTGAGAGTATCATGAAAAAATTAAAAACTAACCATAGTTATTACTAGTGTGACGTCCCCCAAAGCAGGACAGCAGTGAGAAGGACCACAGCCTACGAAAGCACCACAGCCCTCCCATCCAGCTTCAGTTCTCACAAATAACTTTTCAAGGCTCTTTTTTTTTCCCCCTTTTCTGGAAACTTTTTTGCCTCCCACCTTGCCTTCCCCTTCCCCTCTCCACTCTCCCAACAACCTCCCAGGGAAAACAATGAACGCTGCAATTCCCAAGAAGCCTCAGAACGACACGTGCCCCCAGTTCTCCTAAGTTTATCCCGAGAGCTGCTGGCACGAGGAACGCTTTTTTCCCAATTTCAGACTTCATCTGGGTGACAAATGTAGCCAAGAAGTCCTCAGCAAGGTGCCAGGGACAATGGAGGATCTCAAACACATTCTTGGGGGGCACACTTCGCGGTCCGCCTGCAGCTCTACACCAGCAAGGCTTCCAGTGGGCTCTCGCGGCCTCTCATCCTGCCGCTACTTCCTTCCTCCCCTGGGGACATCCACTCTCCACTCTCCCTTACCAAGTGTACTCGTCAAAACCCCACAGAACCTGACAGAAAGGTAAGATGGGGGAAAGGATGCGGTAAGGTCCTGGGATTCTTTCCATTTAAACCCTTAGCTGTACTTTGCTTTGGGTTGTTTTTTCTTTTTGTTCATTTCCTACTGAGGACAACCACATCATCACTGTGAAGAGGTGCTGATTTTTACTAGGATTTTACTTCAAATTACTGCAGTATGATGTCTAAGCTGAAAAGAACCTCAGAAAAAATTTCATCATATTCCCATATTTCACAGATGGAGAAAGGCCCAGAGAAGTTAAGAACTGCCTAACTACAGTTACATAAAGAACTCCCCAGAATCTCAGATCCTGAGTGGGCAAGAGTTGTTACCTAGTCCATCCCCAGAATCCAACAGAGTACAGCCTTACTAAATGGCTCGTAACCGGAACTAAATGAACACAACTAATAGTGGGAAATTAGGACTATGACCCACAACGTCTTACTTCAAGAACAGTGTTTCGGGATGGATGGGTGGCTCAGTCAGGGTTAAGTGTCAGCCTTCAGCTCAGGATCCCGGGGTCCTGGGATCCAGTCCCATATCGGGCTCCTTCCTTGGCGGGGAGCCTGGTTCTTCCTCTGCTGGCCACTCCCCGTTTGTCCGCACCCCACTCTCACACTCTCTGACAAATAAATAAAATCTTAACAACAACAACAACAACAAAACAGTGTTTTTTCATCACATGTGACTAGAAAGCTGGAGTCTCTGGATGATAATTCATGGTGGAGAGGGGGACAGCCAACCCCATGGAATTCAGACTCTCTCCCTCCTCAACAATTAGGTATACTTCCTTTATCTCTGACACCACCTATAATTCCAACCTCTCTACATTCTAATTGCTCTAGAGATCATGTATTTCTAAACTGATTTCCTAAAATACCCCTTCTCTCACACTCAGAACATCTTTTATCTTCAATTACTTTTTTTTCCCCCAAGTTTTTATTTAAATTCCAGTTAGTTACCATACAGTGTAATATTAGTTTCCATGTACAATTCAGTGATTCGGCACTTCCATACGACACTTGGTGCTCATCAAGACAAGGGCTCTCGGGGCGCCTGGGTGGCTCAGTGGTTTAAAGCCTCTGCCTTTGGCTCAGGTCATGATCCCAGGGTCCTGGGATAGAGCCCCACATTGGGCTCTCTGCTCAGCAGGCAGCCTGCTTCCTCCTCTCTCTCTCTGCCTACATGTGATCTCTGTCTGTCAAATAAATAAATAAAATCTTTAAAAAATACAAACAAAGGGGCGCCTGGGTGGCTCAGTGGGTTATGCCTCTGCCTTCAGCTCAGGTCATGATCCCAGGGTCCTGGGATCGAGCCCCGCTTTGGGCTCTCTGCTCAGCAGGGAGCCTGCCTCTCCCTCTCTCTCTGCCTTCCTCTCTGCCTACTTGTGATCTCTGTCTGTCAAATAAATAAATAAAATCTTTAAAAAAAAAAAAATACAAACAAAAAAAAAAAAGTGAATCCCGATCACCCATTTCACCCGTCCCCCTGCCCCCCTCCCCTCTGGTAACCATCAGTTTGTTCTCTACAGTTATGAGTCTGTTTTTTGGTTTGCCTCCCCCTCCCAACAATGTTCATCTGTTTTGTTTCTTAAATTCCACATATGAATGAAATCGTAGGGTATTCATCCTTCTCTGATCTTCAATTACTTTCTTAATGACTGTCCTCTTTGGGTTCCCTCCTTATACTTCAACTTGCCACAAACTACACTATCTTCCCTTGTGCTTCCCTAAGTCAATGGTTCTCAACCTTGGCTGCGTACTGGAATCATCTGGGGAAGTTTAAAAGAATAAAATTCTGGTGGCGCCTGGGTGGCTCAGTGGGTTGAGCCTCTGCCTTCGGCTCAGGTCATGATCTCAGGGTCCTGGGATCGAGCCCCGCATTGGGCTCTCTGCTCAGCGGGGATCCTGCTTCCCCCTCTCTCTCTGCCTGCCTCTCTGCCTACTTGTGATCTCTGTCAAATGGATAAATAAAATCTTTAAAAAAAAAAAAAAAAGAAAAGAAAAGAAAGTCCTGGGTCCTACCCTCAGAGTTCCTGATTTAACTGGCCTGAGGGCGGGGGGATGGCCAAGGAATGAAATTTTTTTTTAAAACTCACTAGGGTATTCTAATGCACAGCTCACTAATGTAGAGAGCCTCTGCCTACACCCTCAGAAATTCACTGCTTGGTCCATTATATACCCTAAAGATAACCTATTGTTCTGGATATGCAAAATCTTAGACTGAAGACACATCAAAACAACACCCTTAATTTACATCTGTCATATTTAGTAAATATACCAGTGATGTTCTATAAATCACTAATTATAATGAATGGCCAGTATCCTGCTAAAAGACTATGGAGGAGACAGAAAAAGCTACACTGGAGTTTTCTGACTCAGAAACACATTTAGTTTATGATTTTTTTTTCAACCAAGGATCCAGGGTCTTTCAAATCCAGATGGTCTTTCTGTTATCAAAAACAGCTTTTTACGGCCAACCCCAAAGAAGCACAAGAACACATCGTGTATTTTCATGACTCTGTTCATACCAGTATTTCTGTGTGGAACACGCTTGCACTGTCTGCACAGAAAACTCCTATTCATCCCTCAAAGCCCAGTTCTATGTATTGCCTCCTTTAATCATTCATCAAAAATAGAATCTACTCAGTGTCAGGGATTTTTCCAGGCAATGGAGATAAAACGCTGTTCAAGACATACTCACTGGTCTCACAGTGCTTACGTTCTATTTAGGAAGCCATACAGTAAGCAAGGAGGCAAACTAAAATAATTCCAGATGGTGGTTAAGTGATAAGAAGAAGATAAAACAATCTAACAGGACAGAATAATGTTGGGTATTAACTTTCCCCAAAGGCAGACTCATTTGGTCTTTGAAGACTGAATCAAGAACAGGCAGATTTACCATATATTCCTTTTACATTCCCAGCATTTACTCTTAGTACCGACAAGATGAATATTTTGAATGAACAGAAAACATATGGTAAGAAAAAAACTTGTTAAAAAAATAAACCTGCAGAAATAATCATCATAATCAATTAAGAGTCAGAAGCATGACTCTTTACCTAAGTTCTTCCTGTTACCTGTAAGATAGGGACCATTGTCTTACTCTCCTCTGTAAAATAAGTAGAGTGGTTTAGAGCGGGATTATAATGCTCACCAGAGGTAAATAAAAACTGAGGTGCACAGGCAGAAACCGTGTGGTACTGGAGCGAACAGGCACTCCTACAAGAGCCACTGTGCGGCTCTAAGCAAGTGCACCCCACAGGAATGCAGGCCCCCTATTGCCCTGAAAAGACAAGAATCTGGATTTCATGTGTGGTCTCCCAGTGTTTAAATATTAAATCCATATGCCTGCAAAATAGTGTGTAAGCCAAACAAAACCCCATATGTAAGGGCCAGACCACAGGCCTCCAGTTTGCAGCCTCTGGATGGACCATTCTGAGCCCTTCTAGTCCTGATAAAGCTCTTCAAGGAGACATCTTCT
Source organism: Lutra lutra (assembly GCF_902655055.1). Classification (NCBI taxonomy): domain Eukaryota; kingdom Metazoa; phylum Chordata; class Mammalia; order Carnivora; family Mustelidae; genus Lutra; species Lutra lutra. Next base: position 133,075,282 of record NC_062285.1, read on the forward strand.
TAAAAACACTGAAGAAGAGACAACAGCATTAGAGAACAAAAAGAGAAAAGAACAGTCTCCGTCCCCAATGTTCCAATCAGATCACAGAAGACTCCTCTTCATAATTCCCCAGCAGTAAATTCTTGTTGCCTAGAAAGCAATATTCTGTGTCCTGGACAATAAAAGATCAACCCCCGGGGCGCCTGGGTGGCTCAGTGGGTTAAGCCTCTGCCTTCAGCTCAGGTCATGGTCTCAGGGTCCTGGGATCGAGCCCCATATTGGGCTCTCTGCTCAGCGGGGAGCCTGCTTTCCCCTCTCTCTCTGTCTCTCTGCCTACTTGTGATCTCTCTCTCTGTGTCAAATAAATAAATAAAATCTTTAAAAAAAAAAAAAAGATCAACCCCAACTTCTTTAGATTATAAAAGCAGTGTGTCCACTATATTCTTAGTGATCTGGAGTAAACATTTGTGCTTTTGCCCACGTGTGCTTACTATATATTCCTCTCCTAGGCAATCAAGAATGCTTCAACAGAGGCACAACTCATGTGCACGCACACAGACAGACAGACACACACACACACACACACACCCCACAAAGCAAGGAAATCAATTATGCTGAAGACTGGCAAGATGCCCCAAAGACACAGCAGGAATTTGATATGAACAGCAGGATGAGGAAGAGAATGAATAATTCAGACTCCCGGATTCACTTAACAAAGTTCTGTCTAGCGAAGCTGAGACCCATGGCTTGTGGGCTGAGCTCCCTCACTGAATGGAAAGCCGACAGTGCCTGTCCTGAAGCTGTGAGAGGGAAGAGATGACAAACTTGCACCGAGAATAAGTCAAGTTCTTTTGTGAGAGCCAACTCATCATGAAAGACCAAACCTGACAACAGATGATGTTTCCTTACCATCATTAGCAGAGAAAAAAAGAACATGCATATTTTATTTATGTCCACCCTTTAGGCAGTCCTCCATTAGACTAGAAAGCCAAAGTAAACAAGATAATGGGAAAGGTGAAAGAAAAGATACCAGCCAGAACAGCTAAAACTGAACAGACATCCTCCCAACCCCTACTGTCCTCCTTCCAAGGCTGAAGCAAGTTACCAGCACTATCTTTACACTAGCAATAATGCCTGATTTACCAACTATTCCTCAATTGCTTAGCCTAAGTTCTACATTATTTATATATATTTTTAAGATTTTATTTATTTGACAGCACAAGTAGGCACAGCAGCAGGGAGAGGGAGAGACGGGCTCTCCACAGAGCGGGGAGCCCGATGTGGGGCTCGATCCCAGGACCCTGGGATCATAACCTGAGCTGAAGGCAGCCAATTAACCGGCTTAGCCATCCAGGCGCCCCTCTACGTTTTATTTTTAGACACAGGCAATTCTGAAAACAGATCCAGATCTATCCTGAGAATTAATCAGTCCTCATAAATTCAGTCTGTTGGAAGCAAAGGGTTTGTAAATATCTATTAAAAAAAAAAAAAAAAAAAAAAAAAAAAACACCAGAGCTGCTACATAAACGGCCTGGTGAGAAGAAAGGTGAACAAGCTAACCTTGTCTCCTGTGCTTCTATGACAAGGTTGGTGTTTTATCTTCCATTCTTGGTTTTCAGTGACAAGAATGAAATATTTGTTAACATTCAACATTTAAATCTCTCAAATCTATGGTGCTCACTGATCCAAGTAATTCCTTCAGCCTCACATCTGTGACAATGTTACTTGTAAACCTCATACCAGGAATGCGTTAACTCCTAAGGGCCCTAGTACTAACATTGCGTTGGAACAAAAATCAGGGAAAGAGAGCAAATCTGAGGTGCTCCTCACATCCTTCTAAGGCTGTGAAGATAGAATCTCTATGCAATAAATAGATCCCAAGGGGCACCTGCGTGGCTCAGTCAGTTACGCATCAGCCTTTGGCTTAGGACTAATCTGAGTCCTGGGATCGATCCCAGTATCAGGCTTCCTGCTCAGTGAGGAGTCTGCTTCTCCCTTTCCCTCTGCTCCACCACTCCCACCCCTACCCCCACCCCCGTTCATATGCGCATGCATGCACTCTCTCAAATAAATAAAGAAAATCTTTTAAAAATATAAAAATAAGGGGCGCCTGGGTGGCTCAGTGGGTTGGGCCTCTGCCTTAGGCTCGGGTTGTGATGTCAGGGTCCTGGGACCGAGCCCCGCATCGGGCTCTCTGCTCAGCAGGGAGCCTGCCTGCTTCCTCCTCTCTCTCTCTCTCTCTGCCTGCCTCTCCGCCTACTTGTGATCTCTCTCTGTCAAATAAATAAATAAAATCTTTAAATATATGTATGTGTGTATACACACACACACACACACATATATATATATAGATAGATATATAGGAGCACCTGGGCGGCTCAGTCAGTTAAACATCTGCCTTCAGCTCAAGTCATGACCCCAGGGTCCTAGGATCAAGCCCCACATCAGGCTCCCGGTTCAGCAAAGTCTGCTTCTCCCTCTCCTACTGCTCCCCCTGCTTGGACTCTCTCAGTCAAATAAATAAATATATAAAATCTAAGAAATTAAAAATAAATAGATCCCAAATATTATACCAGTTGAGTAGCAGAAACAGTATCAAGAATTACCATCACAAAGAAATGCAGTCAAGAGTAAGCTCACACTTTTTTAAAAATATCTTATTCATTCATTTTGAGAGAGAGCGAGCATGCACACAGAGGGAGGGGCACAGGGAGAGGAAGAGAGCATCCCCAGCAGACTCCATGCGGAGTGCAGAGCCCCACATGGGGCCTGATTCCACGATTACAAGATCATGACTGGAGAGGAAACCAAGAGTTGGACACTCAACCAAGTGAGCCACCCAGGCACCCCAAGAGTAAGCTCACACTTCTAAAAGTCATTTTTAAAATCAGCCTGATTCCAGGGGTACCTGGGTGGCTCAGTCATTAAGCATCTGCCTTCAGCTCAGGTCATGATCCCAGCATCCTGGGATCCAGCCCCGCATCAGGCTCCCTGCTCTGCAGAAAGCCGACTTCTCCCACTCCTACTCCCCCTGCTTATGTTCCCTCTCTTGCTGTCTCTCTCTCTCTCTCTGTCAAATAAATAAATAAAATCTTTAAAAAAAAAATTAGCCTGATTCCTCAAAGTCATCAAAAGCAACAAACAACTCCAAAATTCCAATGGCTAGACAGGAGGTATTTCAGCCCTAAAGGCAAAGAAGAAATAGCATTTTAAAAAATAATAAGGGGCACCTGGTGGCTCAGTCCACTGAGCACTCCCTTAGGTTCAGGTCATAATCCCAGGGCCCTCCCCCGCTGTAGGTCTCCCTGCTCAGTGGGAAGCCTGCTTCTCCCTCTCCCTCTGCTGCTCCCCCTGCTTATGCTCTCGCTGTGTCAAATAAATAAATAAAATCTTTAAAAATAAATAAGTAAATAAGTAACGGCCTGCTCTTTCTGGTTACAATAACCAAATTTTCCTACCTGCTTTGGGTCAGCCCCTAGCAAATTAACTATCACGCCATCATGAAGGGCCGTGTGATCTAAGAGCAGTGACTCCAACCAGACACCCCCACGGAGGAGACAGTGATTACACCAGATGGAGACTGTGTGCCCATGTTCTACGTTACAGATCATAATTCAAGAGTTTGTAAGTCAAGCTTCTAAGGGTCACAGATAGAAAAGAGCCTCTAATTTCCAAATGCTTAATGACAGGCACTTCTAGAAATCAGGTAATATAAAGACCTACCTGCTATTTCTTTTGTCAAAGAGCAAATAAGACTGCTGCTGATCAACTTTAACAAAGTAGAAATGGGGGACATCCTCCCAGAATAAGAAAAAATTTTATTTGGTCAATTTGGAGCAATGAGGATTTAAAAAAAAAAAAAAAAAAAAAAAAAGAACCTCCCCAAACAATGTGAATGGGCAGCCAGAACTGAGAAACATGGTCCACCTAAGTTTTGAAACAAACTAGCTAGGGCTGCTTAACTAGTGAGATAAGGGTAATATATTCAAAGGAGGTTGTGGCCTTTGCATATGACAGTTTGAAATGAGTATCTCCAGCAAAAGACCAAACATTACTCAGTGATCATTCACCCTGAAAATCTGGGACATGTATTCTATACAGATAAGGTTCTTTCAGTTCTAAAAGCCTATAATCTGTCCAACCATTAACGATCCATTAAATACTGGGCCAACTATGTATCAGGCACTGTGCTAGATGATAGGAATTTACAAAGAAAAAGATCAAAGCTTAGTCCTTACCCTCAAGAAACTTACAGTTTGGTAGGAATTCAAGGTAAAGAGGCACTTAAAAGACAGTGAGAGAAATGCTAGAAAGGGTAAAGTGCAAGGAGCTGTGCTAGCAGTTAGGAGAGTTCTAAAGCCCATCTGCGATATTACGCATAAGGTTTCCAAAGAAAACTGACCTGTAAACCAAGATCGCAAAGCTGAAGGATAGTGTGTAAAAGGTGGAAAGAGAACCATTCCAGAAATAACTGCCAGTAAAGGGGCAGGCTCTGTGCATGAGCGGGTCAAGCGTTGGAGATGAGGCAGGAACTGGGTCACCAGAGCCGCCTGACAGGACTAAAGGGCACTGATACGATCAGAGCTGTTTCAGATGATCACTTCTAAGAAGTGCGATGCAGTGACTCGGGATGGGAGGGACATCAGATGGGTAAGCGGCAGCACCGGTCACTGAACTACACAACAGCAGAGTTTTGCCAAGAGGGTGATGAGGAGAGGTCAAGCGCGGAAATGGTGGCTTCGCCATGACTATGGGGCCCAAGTGAAGATGCCCACCAAGCAGCTGGACACAGACACATGAAGCGCAGGAAGGAGATCTAGGCTACGGATAACAATTTGGAAGCTGTCAATATAAATCTACCTTTGTGTGTCTTTTACACAAAGATACACAATAGATGATATTGTGATATATAAAGATTAGATAGATAGATAGATAGATGATAAATAAAGCCTCCGCTGTGCATAAGCTGGCCCAAGGAGAGCACATGTAACAGAGGAAAACGCCTAGAACAGAATCCTGAATAATGGCAATTCTAAGTGGAGCTAAGAAAGGGACTAGGAAAAGGTCCTGAGGGGTGGGAAGTGCACTTTAAAAGGATGGTGCCATTAAAAGGATGGTGCCAGGGCGCCTGGGTGGCTCAGTGGGTTAAAGCCTCTGCCTTCGGCTCGGGTCATGGTCCTGGGGTCCTGGGATCAAGCCCCACATCAGGCTCTCTGCTCTGCGGGGAGCCTGCTTCCTCCTCTCTCTCTCTGCCTACTTGTGATCTCTGTCTGCCAAATAAATAAATAAAATCTTTAAAAAAAAAAAAAAAAAGGATGGTGTCAGAGAGGCATTTCAAGGGCAGGAATACCTAAAGGATAGCCACTGGACTTAGCCACAGGGGTTACTGGTGACCTTGGGGGAATGGAGTTTAAATGTCATAGCTGAGGAAGAAACCAGACTGCAGTGGGTTCAAAGGATACAGACAATTATTTCAAGAAGTTGATTTGTAGTTTATAGAAGGGAGAAGAGTAAAAAGCAGCTAGAGGGTAGAGGACACTAAAGGACTGAATATGCCAGATTTTATTTAAGTTTTATGAGAGAGACATGTATAATGTTGATAAGAAAAGATACACAAAGGCAGATTTCGGGGCACCCGGCTGGCTCAGTCGTAGAACATTGTGACTCTTGAGCTTGGGGTTGTGAGTTCCTGCCCCACAAAGGGTAGAGAGATTACTCAAAAAAAAAAAAAAAAAAAAAAAAAAAAAAAAATCTCTTAAAAAAAAAAAAAAAAGGTAGACTTAAAAATCTAGGAAAGAGATTGGAACAGACAGTTGATAGGGTTAATGGCAGGATGTGAAGGCTTCCCAATCCAGTAGCTTCTGTTCCATCTATACATTAAGAAACCAAAATTCTTACTTAAGTGAAGGGAAAGTGAATGCAGAACAATGACAAACATTTGAAACAGCCTTAGTGGCAAATCCCCAGGATGGGTCACTCAAAAACACAGAGGTTGGGGCGCCTGGGTGGCTCAGTGGGTTAAGCCTCTGCCTTCGGCTCAGGCCACCATCTCAGGGTCCTGGGATTAAGCCCCACATCAGACTCTCTGCTGGGCGGGAAGACTGCTTCCCCCTCTTTCTCTGCCTGCCTCTCTGCCTACTTATGATCTCTCTCTGTCAAATAAATAAAATCTTAAAAAGAAAAAAAAAAAAAAAAAACCGACAAAGGTTGCCAGGCAGGAGTCAAGGGTCCAGGAAACTTTGGAAACCATGAAGGCAGACAGCCGTATCCATCTAGGCCTAGGGTTTTGCTAGGTAGGTAAAACAAAATGAAAATAAAGAGAGAATACTGGCCAAAGAGCAGTTTAAGCAAAGAACTGTGAAATCTAAAAAAGAAAGGGAGGGAGCAAAGACGGGAGGTTCACAGGAAGGGAGAGAGCACAGAGAGGTCCAGCACAGTGGACTTCTCCATGACACTGAAGACGCAACGCAGTGACAGTCACTGAACAAGAGCACTGGGAGGGCACTGAAGAGAAGATACGATCCCTCCCATCTTTAAATTTTCAGAAATGAAGCAGTTCCAGATGGACAAGACAGAGGTTGTGTCCTTAGAACAGGAGATACAAGTGCCTTGCGATTGCAGTCAGGGAAGAGAAGCGGACTTCTGAAGAACAACGAACGGAGAGGACCGGCCCACTGAGGTGCGGGATCAGTCCTCCACACAGACCCTGGGGTCTCCCGTCTCTGATGACAATAAAGGAAGAAAGAAAGCCCACAAACCAGCGCCACCCTTAGGTGGTTTGGGGTTGCGGTTTTTGTTTCATTTTTGTTTTTATTGTTTTTTAACAAGGGAGAGAAGCAAGGTAATGGACAAATGACAGCACTGAGCAAGGGAAGAGGGTTGATGAGCCAAACTGTAAGAGCTTTTAAGGAGCAGGGAATTTCGCCCAAGGGTAAAAGATTAGACAGGTGTACTGGAAAGGAGGAGGACAGGATAACAACCTCCCTAAAGTAGCAAAACAAAAAACCACCAGGTAGGAGGGGGATGGAATATCCTCAGAAAGAAACTGAACTTAGTTAAGAGGAAGGGGTAGAAATAATGCAGTGAAAACGCTGAAGATGAGGAAAACTGTACTACGCAACAGGAAAAATGGGACAGTCTATGAGGGGTCGGGCCGCTGGAAGGTCAGGTCAGGAGAGAGAAAACACAGCCCGGCCTGAGATCACAGGAGAATACAGATGACCACAGCTGCTTGGATGCTGACCAAGGAGTGCAGAGTTGAAAGGGATGACTGGTTTGGCTACTGCAAGGAAAGAGAGGAGAGAAGAGAGGAGCGGAGGGAGAGAGGTGAAGGAGAGAGGAGAAGAGGGGGGAGGAGAGGAAAGAGGTGAGGAGAGAAGAGAGAAGAGGAAAGGAGAGGAGAGGAAAAAGAAGAGAAAAGAAAAGGAAAAAGAAGAAAAAAGAAAAACAGAAAAGGAAAGAGAAAAGAAAAGAATCCCAAGAGTTCCTTAATAGAAAACCGGCACCGGGCAGGACTTGGGCCTTTTGATAGGAGTCAGCATCAGCCGGGTTTAATCGATCCGGAGGGGCCAGGGTCAGCCAAGACAGGGCTACTGGAATCCCACAGGCTCCACCCTACATAAAACAATGGCAGCCTCTGGTCTCTGGAGAGAGGGGGGCGCCCTCAGGCTCCGCGAGGAAAAAGCCTAGAAGACCTGCCGGGCCACAGCAGACAAGAACACGGAGCCGTCAGTCGTGACCTGGGCCGCGCTGACCGGAACGCGCACCAGTCAGGCTTCCGGTACGGGACCAGTGACTGAGCAACCAGTACGTAATGGCAAACAAATAATGAGAGGCTCAAGATTCAAGAAGTCTCGTGCCTCTAATAAAAAGCATTAATAAGCTAAACAATTACGCTGCTACAAGTCTAACATATGTAACTGTTCCTGTGCTAAGTGCCTTGCGTGCAGTATCTCATTAGTTTTCACAACTCTATGAGGCAAAAACTATGATTACATTTTACAGATGAAGGAACTCAGCCTCAGAGAAATTAAGACACTTGTCCAAGGGTATAAATGTATTAAAGCAGCAGAGCCGGTAGGAGTCCAAACCCCAAACTCTCCGTCACCACGCTCTGTGCCTCTCGCGGTGCCAGCAGACACCGCCAACCTTTCTAAGCACACGTCCTCTTGAACACACAACTCCAAATGGCTGCTGTCGGGCAAAGCACAAAGAAATAAAAGGCTGGTCCTCAAGAAAACGAAGTCCGCTTAGAGAGACAAGAGATACACACACACGCGTGCGCACGCACACACAGGAAAGCAACAATCCAAAGACTACACTTAAGTACCAAGATTATGCTAATGATAACAAGGGCTGAGAAGACAACGAGCTTTGACAGATTTTTAATTTTCAGTCCAAAGAAACGAAGTGTCTAAGAACCCATTCATCGAAGCTTTCAGATGTCTCAAATGGAAAAGATAACGTCAAATTCCTTAGCAAATGCCTGAGTAAATCACAGCGAGATGCCAGAAAAAAATGAAGTCAAGTGGTCTGAAACGAATACCTGCTTCCTGAGTCCTGAGCCCATTCTTTTTTTTTTTTTTTAAGATTTTATTTATTTGTTCGTCAGAGAGAGAGAGTGCACACAAGCAGGCAGAGTCAGAGAGAGAAGCAGGCTCCCTGCTGAGCAAGGAGCCCGGATGTGGGAATCCATCCCAGGACCCCGGGATCATAACCTGAGCCGAAGGCATCGGCTTAACCAACTGAGCTTAACCAACTGAGCCCCCCAGGCGTCCCTCTTGAGCCCATTCTAATCCAACCACTTTCCCATATGTGCCTTGTTTCCTTGACCTGAAGCTCTCTTCTGATGGAGACCAGACAAAAACTGGCCCCACTGATTATGTCCACCGGCTCCCGTGTCCTGTAGGTCCTGCCTCCCGTGTCAATCTCAACTTCGGAAGTTTGAGGCCGAGCCAAAACTCAAACAGCTACAGGGAGGGGAGACATGCACGAGCCCACCTTCGGACGCCCAGCCCCAGTCTGCTTCCACACTCCCGTCTAACAGGACCTTAGCTCCCACGCTATAGTTCAAGGTCCCGAGTGCAACATTTCTGTCTCTGCCTCACACGCCTCCTCACCCCTCGCCCCACCTTCACTCGGCCTCCCAGACAAGTGAACTTACCTCCATTTCCCTTGCAGTAGAAAACAGAAGGATACCCTGGCTTTCCTTTCAAACCTCTCTCAAGGTAGAATGAGATATACAAATTAGTTCTTAAGTGCTCTGAATCCTCATTGAGAGAACATGACATGCATGTAACAGTAACACATTGACCATGGAATACCCAAACAGCCTTACTCCTCTACTAAAAAACCAACTGAGGCACAGAAATGCCACACATCAACACAGGCATATACCAGCGTTTAAAGCTCAAGCAAAGCTGGAATCAACCTTGCCTCCCCCAGCTCTCTGCACCACCAAAAAAAAGACAATTTTGATCATAGGTCAGAGCTGGCAGCCTCAAAATGAATAAACCTGTTCCAGATAACACTGCTGAAGTAGCAGGGGCAGGGGAGTCAGACTTCAGCCACTGAACTCTGATATTTCTAGAGGCGGTCAGTGAAACACAGGTACACTAATGGGAAAGCAGCAGAAAATAGGGAGGCATAGCAGTTTCCAAATAGGTCCACAAATTCCTTTATACTACTCCCTTCAAGAAGTGGAGCTTAAAAAAGAATAATAAGTGACACTTAATTCTCCTCCCCTCAAGAAGAATTAGACTCAGACACTTGCTTCTAACAAATAAATTAAAGCAGAAATGACAGGGTATACCCACACACTCCATCATGAAAAGCATGCAACTTCCCCTTCACCGGCTCTCTCCCTTACTCGATCGCTCACTTGATCACTCACTCTAAGGGAAGTCAACATGAGGTAGGGAAGACACTCAAGGAGCCTAAGGAGAGGTCCTTAGGTTTCCCACCAACGGCCAGCGAGGAACCTACAACATGCCGACAGCCGTGAAATGAACCACTTTGGAATCTCCCAGCCCCGGTTTAGCCTTCGGATGAGTACATCCCCAGCAACAGCCTCACTGGAACTTCATGAGGGATCCTAAGCCAGAACCACACAGCTAAGCTGCTATCAGATTTATGAACCACGGAAGCTGGGAGATAATAAATGTCTGCTGTTTCACGTCTGTAAGCAGAGGGGTCATTTGTTGCATAGCACAAGAGAACGACTATCGACAGCACGTGGTTGTACACTGGGTCCTGAGTCCCAAAGTATCACTTGGGTTCTGGGAACAGACACTACCAGAGAGGAGCACACTGGGAGTTCAGTAACCTCCTCTTCTCCCTGGAGCAGTGATGGCTAACAGAAATATAATGAGAGAAGAAATACGGGCCATACGTAATTTACAATTTCCCAGTAACAACATTTGAAAAAGAAATTGGCAAGATAAATCTTTTTTTTTTTAAGATTTTATTTATTTGACAGAGAGAAATCACAAGTAAGCAGAGAGGCAGGCAGAGAGAGAGGAGGAAGCAGGCTCCCTGCTGAGCAGAAAGCCCTATGTGGGGCTCGAACCCAGGACCTGGGATCATGACCTGAGCCGAAGGCAGCAGCTTAACCCACTGAGCCACCCAGGCGCCCCAAGATAAATCTTAATGTACCTTTTTTGCACTGAGTTTTTAAAACCCAGTATGTATTTTGCCCTCGCAGTGCATCTCAATCTGGACTAGCCATATTTGAAGCCCAGGATAGTCACAGGTGGCTAATGGCTACTACGTATTAGAGGAGGCCTAGAGAATTTTTTTCTGCAGTTTGTTACCCTTTTAGAGATATGAGTCCAGAGCTCAAAGAGGTAAAAGTAAAGAATTTTTTTTAATGCCTAAGGAATTTTTTAACATTTTCTTTACTGAGATACATCATTTGTATAGGTTCCCAAGCTAGGAAGAAGTGGCCTTCGTGGAAGGAAAGACGGAGGGAGGGTAAGGGCAGTGCCTGCTGTTAGGAACTGGAGAGACCACTTTGAAAATAAGAATCAGGGCGCCTGGGTGGCTCAGTGGGTTGAACTACTGCCTTCGGCTCAGGTCTTGATCTCAGGGTCCTGGGAGCCAGTCTGGTGTCGGGCTCTCTGCTCAGCGGGGAGCCTGCTTCCCTGTCTCTCTCTTCCTACTTGTGGTCTCTCTCTGTCAAATAAATAAATAAAATCTTTAAAAAAAAAAAAAAAAAAAGAATCAGAGGGAATACAGAGAACATCACCTGCACTTTTTTTTTTTTAAGATTTTATTTATTTATTTGACAGAGATCACAAGTAGGCAGAGAGGCAGACAGAGAGAGGGAGAAGCAGGCTCCCCGCTGAGCAGAGAGCCCAATTCGGGGCTCGATCCCAGGACCCTGAGATCATGACCCGAGCCGAAGGCAGAGGCTTAACCCACTGAGCCACCCAGGCAGCCCCGCATCACCTGCACTTTTAACCAACACTTCCCTCACTGTGCACTCATCTACCCATTTCACACAGCCCTACATCCATCTGAAAAGGAAAGCTACAGTTTGTTCCGAAGCGTATCTGGAAGGAAAAGAAAAAAAAAAAAAAAAGGCAAAGTAAAAGAACATTTGGCTTTCACAAAAACAGTTCTCCTCCAGCTAACACATTTGCCTCCCCTCCCCGGTGATGTTATCTTCTAAGATCACTGCTGTGAGGAGGAACAAATCAAAACCAGAGCCCTGGGCAGACAGTAATCACAAGCAAACCTCCAGTGCAACCAGAGGCACCCTTTTTCTCCTCTCCACTCCTACTGCTTGAGAAGCTAGATTCAGGCCACTCTGGAAAAAAGTCAGTTGTGTGAGTCACTGCAGCCATCCCAAGGGGCCTGGGCAAAATCCAGAGGACAGCTGGAAACAGCTGTTGTGAGATCAACTGCAACTGGGGGGGAAGGAGGAAAAAGAGAATGAATTCATAGTTTATTACACATGATCCCATTCTGGCCTCAGAAAAGCTGGTTTTTATTTCTCTCCCAAACAAAAAGTTGCTTCTCCCTTCTTACTTAAAATTCTTTTCCTAATGAAGGAAGCAACAACAGATTCACCACTCAAGCCCCCGAGACCATCACCCAGTGTGGGATACCACTCCCACTGTGTGTCCCAGGGGAGGGTAAACAGGAACCCACCAGGTAAGAAAAAATTATTAAAGAACAGCAGTAAAGGCAGACACCTTTGACTTGAACTAAACTCTTTAAAAAAAAAAAAATCACCAGGAAATATGAGACTGCTGAAATTTAGCAGAGAAAGGGCCTCAGGGAAAGGAGTTCCACTCTCATTCCTCGCACGCTAACGAGGTTACAAGCACGGTCCATTAAGGAAAAAGGAAGATATGCCTGAGAGTGTTTCCTTGCAGGACCAGAGGCAACCAGTCTCTAGACTTCTAGTCTGCCCTCCTGTTAGCCAAAAGAATGTCAGTCTTCACACATCAACCCTAGAAATCCTGCAGAAAGGTGGCTGACGTCTGGTCCAGATATTGTACTAAAACAATGAGCTGTGTAACAACAGCTACCTTTCCCACACAAGAGCTCCTCAGAGTGTGATAAGCGAGGGAAGAATGGGGATTTCCTGGCACCTGACACAAACTAGTCTAACCGGGCTCTGGTAATATGAGACACAAGGAACTGGGAAGCATGCTCCTCGCCAACGGGTCTCAGCACACCCAGACAGCCACGCTTGAAAACCCCGTGCCTCCAGGTCCGGTGGCTTCCATCCACACACACTCCACGGTGCTCAGCTGTGGATTCGACATCATTCTAGACACGCACGTGGTAGAAGCAGTCCCCGTTCCTCAAATTCACCAGGGAAACCACCTAAGAGAACAGCAGAGTTGCTGCCTTCACAAAAGGTCTAGAGAGATCTTTAAAAGCCGGTGAAAAATCCCTCCAACTCTCCCCCCGCCCCTCTGCCATGGGTGACACCGTTCCTCAAGTTAAGATACGAAGGTTCAAATCTCATTGCCCTCCCTTCCCCAAAGTGCTGTTTTTCACTACAAACTTTAGTTATTTCTTCCACAAATGTTTAAGTATTTACTATATTACATCATATAGAGGACCTCTTGCAATGAACTTCCAAAGCCGGCCGCTGGAGATCCTGCCAAGGGCAGAAGGGACTGCGAGATGGGGAAGGAGTGCAGAGGAAAGTCTGAGTCAGCTTCCAGGGCCAGAGGAAAGTTTCCCTTGGCCTCCCAGGTTTAAGATTACAATAATTAATGACAACTTGTAAAAGTCATAAAAACTTTTTCAATCGCCGGAGCTTACATCCTGGATCCCTTTATTTTTTTCTCCTCTATGTCTCACCTTTTCAAGTGTCCAGCAAACCTAGAAAAACAACTGTGGTACAATTCCATCCGAAATCCAGTCTTGCTCACCAACAAATCAGCAAGGTTTAGGACCCTTTACCGCGTTTCACATCATCAACTTAAACTGTTCAATTTAACTCTGGCTGAGTTTATACACCATCTACCCAACTAAACCAAAAGCCTTTACGGATCCATCCCCTGGATTTTACTCTTCCTGCCCAAACCCCCTCACACTGAGTAGAATCTAGAACAACACCTCTTGGTTAGCTTTTAATGTATGTAAGAGTGCAGGGATGAGACAGAGAGACTGGGTCTAAAACGTGCAAAATGAGGAAGCAATGAGGGACACCTGGGTGGCTCAGTCAGTTAAGCGTCTGCCTCAGCCCAGGGTCCTAGGATTGATCCCCGAGTCAGGCTCCCCACTCAGTGGGAAGCCTGCTTCTCCCTCTGCCTGCTGTTGCCCCTGCTTGTGCACAACCTCTCTCTGAAAATAAATAAATAAAATCTTAAAAAAAAAAAAAAAAAAAAAAAAGGTGAGGAAGCAATGAAGTTGAGTCTTTCCAAAAGAAGGCACGCCCCAGAAACAAAAAAAGGGTTGTTTTTTTTTTTTTTATCAAGTCTTAGGACAAGATGACATCCGAGGCCCCTGCATCTCCTCACAACAGCCAACTTCTGCATAACACAGCTCAGCAGCCAAAGCCACTTACACTTTCATCCCCTTTTCCTCCAGAAAGTACTTCTGATAACCCCAATAACTTCCTTTCCAATGAGCCCATGGTGGCTGGCACTGCAGGGATAACCAGCAAGGATTTTAGTAAGTCTAGTCATCTGTGTTGAAAGGCAACTTGAGGAAGCCAACAGATAAGCATGTCCTAGGCCCAGCCTCGGGGTGGGGGGCCCACCGGGTTGAAAAGGTAAGGAGGCTGTGAGAGGAATTTACCACCAGCTGTAAGGTCAGACTGTATTCAACTTAGTATGTTCATGGTAGTAACCATACTATTTCCTTCAGAGTTTTTATTTTCCCAACTGAGGCAACAAGAAAAAAGAACCATAATTACCGTCTAAGGGCAAAGTACAAATTGCTTTTTAAAAAAGTAAGTAATGGAGGAGCACCTGGGTGGCTCAGTCGGTTGGGGGGGAGAACTCTTGATTTTGGCTCAGGTCATGATCTCAGGGCCATGAGACCAGTTGAGCCCTGCTCAAGCAGGGCTCATTGGGCGTGGAACCTGCTTAAGATTCCCTCTTTCCCTCTCCCTCTGCCCCTCCACCCTCTAAAAAAATAGTAAGTAACAAAAATAATTGAACCTTAGACTGCAGAGGGTCTGGTCACGTGAGAATTTTAGTTACCTACACATTGCTAGGTGCATACTATCATCCATGCCTAGCACACAGGGAAACCCTAAGAGGGAAGCAGTGGAGTAGCCCAGCCCAGATCTTCACAGGAGACAGGTATCCACAGGCAGAAGCTAGTCCTCTTAAGGGTATAACCTGTGGGGAGAAGTTGTCTTAGACATAAAATAAAAAAAACACACAGGAAGGCACTATTAACTTCACAGATTTAAAATCTAAAAGCAGGAAATGCAGAAGTTACAGTTCTTACAGAAATGCTAAAACCCATACACAATATTTAAACACAGAATTTTAGACCTGCAAAAGGGACTGATTGCTAGACAATAAATCAGTATTGTAAGAACAATTCCAACACACCACTTGTGTCCAAGGAGTTCAAAGCACCTGGCCCTAAGCATTATGTATGTGTGGCATGTGGAAGATTGAAGCTTTGACTTTTGCTCTTTAAGATTTGTGCTAATTCACAACTTTGTATTACACTTATCTTTATTCTAAGAAGGAAGGAAGGAAAACAGAGGGATGGAGGGAAGGAGAAAAGGGAGAGGGAATGAACAAAGGTACCCAAAATGTGTTTCACCTCCTACGATACGAAAAATGCATTCCACTAAGGGTCTCAGCTATACCTTCCTTGTGTCTGTTTTCCTATGCTTTTCCTTAATCTTCTCTAGGGCCGTTTTGGGTTTTGTCCACAGTCCTGGTTTCTCTCTCTGTCCCACTTTGTGCCTTTTGCCTATCTTCCTTCCATGTCGGCCTGTCAACCTCTTTATCTCTTTCCCTATCCCTGTCCCCTACTCACATCTCTACACAACACAAAAGTAAATTTCACTCAAAAGCAAACAAATGTGGGGCGCCCGGATGGCTCAGTCAGTTAAGCACCTGCCTTGGGCTCAGGTCATAATTCCAGGGTCCTGGGATGGAGACCCGCATCAGGCTCCCTACTGGGTGGGGAGCCTGCTTCTCCCTCTCCCTCTGTTGCTCCCCCTGCTTGTGCCTGGTGCTCTAATAAATAAATAAAATCTTAAAAAAAAAAAAAAAGGCAAACAAATGTTATAATTGAAAGTTCCTTACAATGTTACAAATCATCTGATCTGATCCTTCCAGTTTAGGAAACTGAGGCTCTGAGAGATTACATAACTTCCCTGATGTCACAAAACTAAATAAACAACAGAAGTGAAACTAAAATCCAGGTTGTTCCATTAAAATACTAAAAGAAAGCACAGAAAGCTTTTGTTTTGTTTTGTTTTTTTTTTTAATTTATGTATTTACTTGAGAGAGAGAGAGAGCACACAACACAGGGAGAGGGAGAAGGAGAAGCAGACTCCCTGCTGATCAGGGAGCCCAATGCAGGGCTCGATCCCAGGACCCTGGGATCATGACCTGACCTACTGAGCCACTTAGATCCCCTAAGAAAGTTATTTTAAAGCTCAGAGTGTAGAAGCTCTTTCCCAGGAAAAAAAAAAAAATCCGAAATTTTGAAAATACTTTATATATTCAACTACATTCCAAAACACATGTAAACACATACATACTTGTAAGCTACAAACAAATTCAAAGGACAATGACAAAAGGAATGGGAAATTGTGCATCATGAATGACAGGAGCTAATTTCCTTAATGCATAAACATTATCAATTAAAGAAAAATTCTTTAATTCTTTCAAACCTGAGTTCATGACAAAGAAATACAAATGAATTTGAGGCATTTAAAAAAAAAAAAAAACCCTTATATTATAGACATAAAAAAGATCAAGACACCATTTTTCACTTAAGACTGTTGAAAATCAAAGTATGGAAACAGTTTGCCAAGAGGACAGGTAAAAGTCACTCTGCTTTGCCATTCACAGGAGGACACAATTTTGGAGGCTGCCTGGCGATACCTATAAAAAATTTAAACATACCTGCCCTTAGAAACCAACAATTCCACTTCTCAGAATCTTTTCTCATGTACTTACCTATGTGCACAGAGGAACACACATAAAGCGGCATTGCTTATAGTAGCGAAAGACTGGAAACAATCTACATGTCTAGCAACAGGAATGTTTAAACAAATCATGATTTTAAAAAAACAAAAAACTTTCTATGGAGTACTATGTGGTCATTTCCAAAGAATGAGGTTGATCTGCATAAACTGAAACAAAATGTTCCCTAAAACATTCCGTTCACTGAAAAATGAAGAGAAGACTTTAGGTATATAAAGGAGTACGCATCTCTAAGTACCTAAATAAACAGAGTTCCTCTAGAACAGAACAGAAACTACCAAAGCTTCTATCACGCCAACACTCCAGAAGGAACTCTAGGACTCTTCCAATTCTGTAAAAAGCTAAGTTCTTCTCCGCTACTAACATGCAACAACCTTCTTCCAAAGACTCGTCCCTAATACCTCTCCCTGAACTCCTGAACCCTATACAATGAAGCTCTCTGTTCCTGCTCAACCCCTTCTTTGCCAATGCCATTACCTGGGCTCCTGGCAACCTTTTCATAGCCTTACAGCTTTGAATTTTTCTTCACTCTCAGTATTTCTCTATATTAGCATTAACTCATTTTCCCCATAAACCTGCCCTATAGCCTTCCAAAGCCTAAAAGCCACTACTAGGACTGGCACTGTCTTTGTTCTCCCCACTGCTGCTTTTCCACCAATTCATTAATTTCTCATCAAACCCTTACTGGGTGACAACTGTATACCACGTATATTATAGTAAGAAGTCAAAAAGAGAAACCTGACACCTGGTCCCTGTTTTAAGAAATGTGCAGCCTAGGACAAATGTTCCAAAGCACACCTCAAAGCATCCAAGAGAAGGAAAGAAAACAGATGCAGGGGAGGCACCCTAATGTCCAAACCGACAGCTCTGGCTACCTCTAGAGAAGGAATTGCAGGTGGTGGTCAAAGTCACCACTGGCTTTACCTGTTTGTTTCTGGGTTTTTTATTTGTAAGAATATATTTACATATTAATTTATAATTTAAAATAAACTTTAAAAAGGAGGTGATGTCTAACTACTCTTTACGTTCCTAACGCCTACTAGCACGCTGTCTTGCATATAAGCGGAGCTCCATAAACGATCACTAAAGAAAAGCACAAATGGATGTGCAGAGTTCTACAGAGCAGAGTGGAAGGGAGGAAAAACAATCAAATTCTGTTGCCTTTACTCAACAAAGGTAATGCGGGGTTTGTCTACCTTGGCACTACTGACTTCTCAGATTGGCTCACTCGTCATGAGGCAGCTACCCTATGTGTTTTAGGGTGTTAAACAGCACCCATGGCCTCTACCCAGCAGACACCAGCAGCACCGTGACAGCCACAAAAATCAAAAACGTCTCCAGACATCACCAAACGTTTGGGCTAAAATCTCCCCAAGTTGAGAACAACCGAGTTAAACTGCCATGACCTTCTGTCAACCCGCCCAATGATCCCAATGCTTAGTCCCCAGTGATGTCAGTCCTCGGGCTGACAACCCTTCCAAAGCCTCCAAGTTCAACTATTTATTTCCAATGGGCTTTCCTCCACCATAATCATCCATCTGATAACTATTCCTTGGGAATGGTCACTACCCAAACTCTTCCAACATCAAGATCTCAAATTCGTATCACAAGCTCCTGTCCTTCGTCTTCGCCCACCGGCTTACTGCCCCTGAACCTGTCTGTTCCGGCTTCCCTGTGCCCCACCCAGGGTAACAGGCACTAGGCTACACTCCTGCACTTCTCAGTACAGTCTGATAAAGAAATCATCAGGACCACCTCAATTCAAGCTGCCCCTTAACTGAGACTTAATAATCCTTTTATCCCACTTTTTGAGGAATTCTTACCATACTTTGCTTCAACTTTCTCTCCTCTCCTCAAGGTGCCAAGAACACCCTGCCTGCGGGCTACCTTTCTCCCCGAACTGAAGGAAGGAGGTCCTAGGACCTGAGCTTAGTCACCTGCCTTCTCCTTACCTCCTAGACATTTGGTGCTCAATAAACAGGTGTTCGATTCAGAAAGGAAAAACATCATGGCTTTACATTTAAGAGTGCTTTCTACGAGGGGAGAAAAAGCTCTAAATCTCATTCTAATTCAAGATTTTATTTTGCAACTCTAAGCAACCTCAAGGAAAGTCGACATTGCCTCTCCAGTTCTCAAGCTATCCCCGCCAATCGACGGTACACGCCGCTGCTGCAAATGGGTCCTTGGGGTCATCATTAGAGCACAGAGAGGTGTGAGAATGAAGAATAAAATGTAAGTGCCAACGGTAACCGGCCATACCACAAATAACGAAGTGCCACCCGTAACTGTGAGTGACTCTCGACGCCAGATCTCGGGGAGAGGCAGAGGAGTACCTGAACGGGCTAAAAGACCATCGACAGCAATCCCACATGCTAAAGACCCATCCCTTGGTTCTCTGTGAAGAATGAGCAATATTTTCCGAGAGTACAACTGCTCTGCAACAGGACACAAGGACTTCAAGTCGTTAATCAGCAGAAACCATGGTACAATATTTTTAGAATTAAATGTCCCGTTTGCACCCACCCTAATGCCTTCCGCAGGTACAAGCTTACTGTCAGAAGAAACAGGCAGCATACACATTTCACTTAAAGAACCTCGAAGTTCCTATCGAATCGAAGGCATAACGCTTTCCACCAGCTTTTGTCCCATGAGATAATTATGGAATAAGAAGCCTGGCAAAAGCTTTGGCAAAATAGAGCCAATCATTTCTCAAGACATGTTCTAAACATTTTTCTTGACCTTCAGCTTATGGTAGCTTAGACAAGTATCTTAAAAGCATTTCTAGTGAGCCATTTTTGGTAACTTGGGAGCAAAATTATTTTTAGCTAAAAAAGTTTATTTCAATCCCTCTCCCATAACTCAGAAGCATTTAACCAGGTTTAGTTCAAACTTTCCAGAATAATTTTTCTTTAAGTGAATTCAAAGCACAGAGGACGTCCCAGCTTCAAAGGAGAAACTTTCTCCTTAAGAGGCGCTGACAACCAAAATGGGCTAATATACAAGATATGTAAAAAACAGAACAAAACACAAAAATCACTTGCCTACCTGCCATCTACCCTGGTATAGTGTGAGATCAAGCACATTAACATTCATAAAATTTTTTGGACGCCTCTGACCGACAAAACATTGTTGTTACAGCATTCCAAACTATGAAGAACAAAATGCGTGCCTGCACGGTAGAAAGTACGTCACATAAACTTAAATGTGATGAAAGGGAACATCAAGTTCAAGTTGTTTCCGTGCAGCACTCAAACCGTGATTCCAAACAGAGAGAAGGCCTCTTCAAAGGTGAAGGCAGCTGCAGAAAAATAAGGAATTCTGCTAGAAGACAGGTCAACCACATGCATACAACATTAACCAAATACAGGTTTTCTTTGTTCTCTCTTGTTTTTCTTCCATGAACAAAGAGCGTCACTACTCCACCTACCATGAGGTTATGTTCCTTGAGCGGTGGGAGAATCCAATCACCATCACCATCACGTCAACTTCAAGAACAACGGTATACATGATTGCAGGAGGACAGCAGTCTGTGGGTGAACCAACCGCCCAAGACTTTGGAAAAACCACTATCCTCACGCCCTCCGTTCCCACCCAATGACCTACCTGTGGTTCCTCTCTCACCTTGTCCTTGCACATGCTGCCACTTCTGCCTGGAATGGCCTGTCCCTCCCTCTCCTCTCCCTGCCTAGCCCCTACTCACTCACTCAGTCCTCAGCAACAGCTCCTGCAGAATGTTCTTCCTGGGCCCATGCCACCCAGCTGGATAAGAATCTCTTTATTATGCTCCCATAGAAACACTGCACTCATTCCTATCAGGGTACAGAAGCTCCTCTATTACCCCAGGTTGGGTATGGAATGAAAGGCTGTTCCTAAGTCCACTAGTCCATAAAATTCCAATGTGAAAAAATCCAAGTAACCCACTGGGTGTCCATCTAGCGAGGAAACACTGAAGAAAAATAGCTTATGGTAATGGTTTTAACTTGTTTTATTTCTCCTCAACTCACTTCATGACTTGCCCTTGCCTCTTCACAATTGTCTGTGTTGTCGAAGAATTCACCCTGTACAAGTATTCACCTATCACTGCTCACATGACTTCCATTTGAAATCGTGTCTACATTTACCCACCCCATCGTATCAGCATTGTGGTTATAATCAGAGATTTTAGCCTTATGGAATAAGACACAGTTAATAATAAATATAAGCACCAGCAACACCCTATATACTAATAAACAACATGACAGACAAAATTAAAATGGCCGTGTGCCACCACCGGCACTATTTTTTTCTTTGTGGTAAGCAGAATCAGCACACTTCGGCTCTATCTAACACACGACTTCATTTTTCTATAAAAATTAGCAAATTCAATTACAAGTAAAACAGCTCCTATACTTACTCCTACATCATTTTAATAAATTATTTTTAAAACAACACGAGCATGTAACAGAAAACTCTAAAGGCACAAAAGACTACAGTAAGTCTTCACCTATACCCCTACTTCTCTGTCACTTAATAACCCTCCCCAGAGACAACGCACTATCGGAATCTTGTGATTCCCAGCAAAGAGAGTGTGTGTACAAGAATACATGTTCTTCATTATTATATTAATAATATAGTATTATTATATTATCTTTATTAACAGCAGCAAACTATACACTTTTCTGCACCCTGAATTTTTACACTTGATGTATTTGAGTCTTCTGTTTGTTCATGGAGAGCTGTCTGATTCTCTGTAATAACTGCATGATATCCCATCCTACGAATGTACCTTATTTTAGTTCACAGATTTCCTGTTGAAGAGCATTTTCTTTTGTTCAATGGTTTGCTACTTCAAGTAATTTTGTAATGTATATTCTCACGCACAGATGCAGAAGTATCTGTTGGATAAATTCCTAGAAACAGAGCTGCTGAGTCAAAGAATACACGCATTTTACATTTTAGCAGATATTGCTAAACAGCTTTTCACGAAGGGTATGTGGCTTTTCACCCCACCAGCAACCTGAGTACCTACACACTTAGCAATACATTGTGTCTCTAAATTTTTGTTTCAATGTATAGTCGGTTCCAGAAACCTCCCATGATACTCTTCACAGGTTCCATTATAATGTTCCTTTTACTCTGCAGCCCCACGGTCTAGCCTATTGGATGCATTTAAATGTTGTTAAATGAATAAATGAAGCGCCAAGCGAAAGAGCAGGGGCTTTTGGGGGGTCTGCCTGGCTGAGGCAGAGGAGTGTGCAATCTTGATCTCAGGGTGGTGAGTCTGAACCCCATGATGGGCAGAGAGATAACTTTAAAAAAAAATAAAAAGAGTAGGGGTTTTTGCACAATGAGAGGTATACCTTTTTTTTTTTAATATTTTATTTATTTATTTGAGAGAGAGACAGAGATCAGGAGAAGGCAGAGGGGCAGAGGGAAAAGGAGAAGGAGAAGCAGACTCTCCCCTGAACATGGAGCCTGGTGTGGGGCTGGATTCCAGCCAGGATCCTGAGATCATGACCTGGGCCGAAGTCAGATGCTCAACCAACTGAGCCACTCAGGCACCCCGAGATTTACCTTTAATATAAGGAAAAATGAAAGTGACTTAAATATCAGCAATGTTTCCCTTGTAGAAGGGGGAGGTAGGTAAGAAAGGATGGATCAATGGATAGATTCTGATCTAAAATAGTTTCTCCTGGGGGGTTTAAAAATCAAGAAATACTTGCCCAAAATAAAGTATTATCCTACCTTAAAGATATATAGCCTATCTTTAAAATTTCAAGAAAGCAGAGGGCCTCCCATGCAACTCCCAAAGGAACAGTAAGGTTCTTTCTCTGAAACTGCCATGGGATCCTGAAGCTTCTCACATTATTTTTCTTACCCAACCTTCCAAATAATGGACTCTCATCGTATACTGTACACAATCACAGAGTTGGTTAACATTTCATTCATTTGCTTCTGTACAGTCCCTGGCATTGTGCTAAAAATCTTTCAGGGGATACAATAAATCCTGAACTCTGCGCTGTCACTGGTCAGCACATGTTTGCCATGGTCTCTGGTGCCTCTGCTTGGTGCCACAACCATCATCATAACAACCAGTGACACATACAGTGTTCGTCATGGACCAGGCACTCCTCCAAACCCATTTTACTGTACACACTCACTTAATACTCACAACAACTTTGCCAGGAGAAACTATTTTCCCCATTTTACAGATGAACAACTGAAGCACAGAGGAGGTAAGTAACCTGCCCGAAGGACACACAGATAAGTAGGTAAACAGACAATTTGAATCTAAGTAGTCTGATACCAGAATGCCTTTTAATCCAGGATCTTAATACAATGTGATAATCACTCTGATAGAGTTGTGCAAAGAGTCTATGTTCCAGAAGTACTAGGCTTTGACATATATTCAGTGTATACCTCTATCAGAGCAACTATCACACGGCATGAAAGTTACCGGTGTACACATCTACTTCCCCACTGCAAATTCAAGTCTTAGGCATCACTGTGCCTGACGCTACCGGACTCGATAAAATCTTTAACTGGGTTTTAAGTTAAAAGACTGAATAATCTCATTTCTATTGCTTGGGGTAGTACTTCCTATTTTCTATGTTGGTTCTCCTTCTGCTCCTGTGTGTCACCATTTCCTAAGACCCATCTCCTCTAAGGCAAGATCTGCCTCTCAAACTGCACTGCTTGCCTAGAGATGCTGGCCAAACCTCTCAGGCTGCCTTGGGTACACTGTTGGGAGTCCTGAAACACCAGACGGACCCGCACCACCATTCCTGCTGGGCCGGGCACTGGCAGTAAAGCTCCTACCCCCCCACCCCACCCCCAGCAGCCACCAGTACGGATCAACGGCTCTTATCAGGAACATGGGAGTAACCTGAGCCACCTGCCGACCCATCTCTGGACTGCTAAGACAGGCGCTTTCTGCGATCGGGTTGCACAAATGCCTGGAAACCTTATACCAGGTAGGAAGGAAGAAGCAACAGGGGAAACAACAGAGCATCTGGTGCCCCGCCTGCTTCCATTCACTGCGTGGGGCCAGAGACTGAGCAGGCCTCATTCACTCATGGCAAAGCCTTGGGACCATAAAGGCTGTTTGGTGAGATTCGCATCGCCATATAATGGAGGTCGGCATGCATCTAGAGTGCAAGACACATCCTCACTGGCCTCGTTCTCCAACCGGCTAGAATGCTACCTCCTCTCTAACACCCTTGAGGAGCCAAAGGTCCACTGCAGAAGCTAACTACGAAAAGCACAGTTTTACTTCAGACCTTTAAATGCATAAATCTCTAAAGGTTAACAGAGCTAGACTCAAGCCTAAGCATGCAATCCTTGATGCCATCTTAATGTCTGAATCAGAATCCACCATCTACTAAACAGGAGAAAAGTATTCTGTGTTTGTGGAACCGTATCTCTTTACTCCCCATCAGGTCTCAGTGGGAGAGTGGTCATATCCCAATGGTGATGACCATTCCCTCAGTCCTGGACTGTCAACAAACGCAGTGGTTATGTGAAACCAACAGCAATTATGGCTGCTGAGACACAAACACCTACTAGGAACTAAATCTTCCTTTCTCACAATTCAACACCAAACTTGGTTCATTGACCAGCCTCCTGACAGCAGTGACATTCAATCAGGATAAGCTGGACATTCTGGATGCATCTGGTATAGAAAGTGTCATACCAAATAAAATCACACTGCAGTTAGAGTCTATGTGCAATGACTCAAGGCAAATCCTGAGTATCATTACTAACTCAATGACAAACAGGATATCTGACCCAAAAAGAGCCCTTCTAGTGGATAAGGACAGGATGGGGAGCAGCTGACTGGGACAGGTGGAGAGCTAAGGACGCCTATCTTTTTTGCCCAAATATCTTTAAAGGTATCCTCAGTCAGAGATTTGTAGGGTATTCACAAGAGAGACTGGAGATGCATATCAGGTCTCTGAAAATAAAAACAAGAAACATTAAAAAGAAAGATTAGGTTTCTGACCCCATGAGTCCATGAAGACTCCCACTTTCTGAGGTCTTGTACTAATCAGGGTCAGCCTTACCAGAGACCTTTAGACTTAGTTTTATCTCAGTAGCCCAGGACAGAATAATCCTAATTCCAGAAACCTAATTTAAAAAAAAATCTACAAAAAATGTTCTGATCTCCAAATACAGAGAAAAAGAAAAGCAAAGTACAGGGAGCATGCATATTAATACCACCATTTGAGTTTCTAAAAGGGAGTAGAGAAGATATTATGTAGGTACTACCTCTGGAAGGATAGCCAGAAAACTAACCACAGTTACCTCCAAGGAGAAAACTAGGTAGTTGGGACAAGGCAGAGACTTTTACTTTTTTCCATCTTTTGAATCATTCACCATGTGAATATATTCTATGCTTAAAAAATAAATGACAAGCCGGGGGAGGGGGTATACTCCATGTAAGAAATTCTCAGAGAAACTGTACCAGAATAGTAAGAAAGATGAAGAAATGAAAGATTCTAGTTAGCCCTAAAGCCAAGGTCTGAGCTTACTGCTTGCCGTCATACACAGTCTCTGAGCCCGAAATAACTGAAATGAGCACATCATCTCCCTTACCTGATTGAAGCAGGGAGCTGGTAGGATGACTTCTAGATGCCTTCGACCCTCATTTCATACTACCCACCATTATCAATCCAGTGATTTATCTACTGCTGATCTACTAGCTGATAGCAAAATTACAGATGGGATAACTTTGAGGCAAATAACAAGCAAACAATAATAACAAATTACCATATACACAGCAACTAACTATCCCATTGAACCTCCCCCAAATATGAAGTACAGGAAAGTGAGATAAACACATGAAGCTTCTAATACAATGCGTGGCACATACAGGCACACACCAAATCTTAGCAAAATCCCAATTCAAAACACTGGCCACTTTCTGTGCTCGTGGTGGTAGCAGAAGGCGCGCCTTCGACATGCAGACCGATGCCGGAAAGTTTGTGGACCTGCTCATGCCGTGCCTCGGGACATGCTCTGCCAGCAATCACACCATTGGCACCAAAGACCACACTCCCCTCCAGGTGATCGTGGCCAACAAGGCCACAGGCAGGTTCAACTGCCAGTTGAAAACCTAGGCTATCTGTGGGGCCCTTCGCAGGATGGGTGAGTCAGACGACTCCATCCTCCAACTGGCCAAGGCCGACAGCATCATTTCAAAGAACTTCTGACTGGAGAGGATCATGGATGTGGAATATTTGTTATAAATAAATAGTAAACTGGAAAAAAAAAAAAAACCCACTGGTTAGATCCAAATTACTGAAGAAACTGAAGTCTGTGTTGACTTCTACAAGACTCAAGAATTACTGTAATTACATGAATTACTGTTAGGTAATAGACAAAATACTTTCAATATTAAATATATGTCACGTGAAGACAATGAAGTTCATGTTCAGTATTCATTCTTTCTCAATCATACCCTTTGGTCTGAGGAGCACAAGGCCCAAAGGAAAAGGCACTGAATAAAGAGCCACAAAATCAGGTAGAAGCATCAGTTTTGCTACTTCCTAGTCATGAGGCTTAATGAAGTATATCTTTACCATATGAAAAATAGGAAAAAGAATCACCTATCTTTTGGGGTTGTTGTAGGGAATAAACAAGAACCTATATCAAAGCATTTTATACACTATAAAACATTACATAAATTTAATTACTGTACATTTTGTACCATTTTAGTCACCAAGCTACAAATGCAAAGATGGTGATTACAGAAAAAGCAACAAAAATTATTAAAGAGATTTTTTACAAATAAGCCCTATAAAGGCTGATTTTTTTTTTCCAGCAAACATTTACTGGCTTCTTATTATACTATTTCCCTGACATTCATGGAGAAGCTGAAGACAGAAAGACTAAGAGACTGTTCCTGCCTTTAAAGAAGTCAAGGGGCAGGGCGCCTGGGTGGCTCAGTGGGTTAAAGCCTCTGCCTTGGGTTCAGGTCATGATCCTGGCGTCCCGGGACAGAGCCCTACATCGGGCTCTCTGTTCAGTGGGGAGCCTGCTTCCCTTCCTCTCTCTCTTTGCCTGCCTCTCTGCCTAACTGTAATCTCTGCCTGTCAAATAAATAAATAAAATTAAAAAAAAAAAAGAAGAAGTCAAGGGGCATCTGGATGGCTCAGTCTGTTAAGCATCCGACTCTTGATTTTGGCTCGGATAATAATCTCAGGGTCCTGAGGTTGAGCCCCGTGTCCAGCTCCATGTTCCTCTCAGGGTCTGAGATTCTCTCTCGTTCTCCTTCAACCCCGTCCCCCCATGCTCGTGCTCTAAAAAAATAAACTTTAAAAAAAAACTGGGGTACAAAAAAATAAGGCTTGATAATTACAACAAATATGGCTATTATATACTGAACACCTATTATGTGTCAGGCCATGAATAAGCACATTCTATATATCATCTCCTTCAATTCTTACAGAATATATTTTACAAGGGAAGAAGCTGAGGCATAGAAAAGTTAAATAACTTCGCCAAGATCACACAACTGTTATACGGAAAAGCTAAGGCTCCAACTCAGCTCTGCCTGGCAGCCTATTCTATGTTTTATAATCTTGGAGCGGGAAAAGCTTTTCTAAGCAGGGGACACACGCGCACGCATTTGCGCATGCACAGCAGAACCAGTTCCTGAAAACATCAGGAGACCTTATTACATTAAAAAAAAAAAAAATCGGGGCGCCTGGGTGGCTCAGTGGGTTAAGCTTCTGCCTTCGGCTCGGGTCATGATCTTGGGGTCCTGGGATCGAGCCCCGCATCGGGCTCTCTGCTCAGCAGGGAGCCTGCTTCCCCCCCCCCCCCCCCCCCCCGCCGCCGCCTGCTATTCTGCCTACTTGTGATCTCTATCTGTCAAATAAATAAAAAAGATCTTAAAAAAAAAAAATTAACCTTCGGGTATCTGGCTAGCTCTGTCAGTATGGCTTGCGACTCTTGATCTCAAGGTTGTGAGTTCGAGCAGCCCCACGCTGGGTGTAGAGACTACTTAAAAATAAGAAAATCCGCCGGGCGCGGTGGCGCGCGCCTGTAGTCCCAGCTACTTGGGAGGCTGAGGCAGGAGGATCGCTTGAGCCCAGGAGTTCTGGGCTGTAGTGCGCTATGCCGATCGGGTGTCCGCACTAAGTTCGGCATCAATATGGTGACCTCCCGGGAGCGGGGGACCACCAGGTTGCCTAAGGAGGGGTGAACCGGCCCAGGTCGGAAACGGAGCAGGTCAAAAATAAGAAAATCCAAAAATAAAAAAATAAAAATAGAAATAATTTTTTAAAAAATCTTTTTTTTTAAAGATTTTATTTATTTGACAGAGAGAGATCACAAGTAGAGAGAGAGAGAGAGAGGAGGAAGCAGGCTCCCTGCCTAACAGAGAGCCTGATGTGGGACTCGATCCCAAGACCCTGAGATCATGACCTGAGCTGAAGGCAGAGGCTTAACCCACTGAGCCACCCAGGCAGCCCTTTTAAAAAATCTTAAAAAACAAAATTACCTTCTGATATAGTCATTGAAAGTAGCAGTATGCAAAGGCACCAGTTTGCTGGTGTCTGTGGGGAAAAAAGGAGAAGATAACACAAGAAACAAAAAACGGGGGTTAGCTGTTTAGTGAAGGGGTACAGGGCACCTGGGGACAGATGCTTCACTAAATACATTTTTATAAATGTAGGGTTGCATCTGCTTATGAAGTAATATGTGATAGTTTCAAATTTTCAAATTTTGTTTAACTCTATTTTGTTTCAAATTTTGTCCAAATTTTGTTTAACTCTATTCCAAGTGATTTGATTTTTCTTTTCTCAGCAGAATGACACCTATTCTCCTCTCTCAAAGAGCCATCGATGGAACAGCCTGGGACACTGAATTACACAATTTCCTCACCTGAAACAGGATGCTGGACCAGTCAGGCGTTTCTCTTGTATTGGAACTGATACTTTTTTTTTTTAACTGAAGTATGGCTGACAAATTGTTTAGGGTTTGTTCAGACTCTGGGACACCACTAAACCAAACAAGCATGTACTATTTACCTAAAACTCACACTGAAAAAACAATTCATCGTGAAGCTCAAATCCAATAAGGATAAATGATCCTCACAAAAGCCCAAGAAAATCAAACACAGAAGTTTCCTGAAACAGGCCAAGATTAGAAAGCAAAGGATAACACTTACTCCGAACTACTCCTAGAGAGAAAAAGAAATGCAAAGTAAGCATAAAGGAAAACTGCACATACACACAGATACTCGGGTATCTGTTAATCGCAGCATTTTTACACAGCTGACAAAAATCGCTAATGGTGTGTGATAAGCACCTTTCTGAAAGACTTCTGCTGTATGTATGCAAAATGCCAAAATTAACCAATTGATCTCCAACACTGTAAAACACAGCCAGATCAAAGCCAAAATGTTACAGCAAAAATGGGGAATCAAATTTTTGGAACCAAAACAAGCAGCTAGAGACCTGTAACACCAAGCAGAGGGACCAAAAAATGCGTCTGTAACACGTTTGAGTAGCACCTGGGGCTGGGGAGGGTCCTGCCAACAGAAACAGTAACTTCTAAGCTGCCACACGGACCTTCTAAATATGACCAGCATCACTCAAAGTCCAGGATGATATCAAAATCAACCAAATCAGCTTATTCAAAGTCAGGAGTCAGACCACGGCTTCAAGTACGAATACAACACCCAGAACACACGGTAAACCGTGCAGGTCAGGATGGCACAGGCCGACGTGTGTAAAATGGCCCCACATCTGACAGCTGCATAGCAGCTCTCCCCATTCTTCAAGCAAGTCTGCCCTGCCTTTCTCACAGACACACAGGAGCGTTAAGACCAGAGGCGCACTCTCAGAACAAGCCCTACCAACTCCCCGTAAGCCCTGCCAACGCTCCCACTGTGAGAGGGAGCCATTGTGGAGACTTCCTGAAGTTCCAGCAAAGTCCTCAAACCCATTGTGCCGGCTAGTGACAGGGACAGTGTTCCTGCAAGTTTGTATGAGGTGCAAACCAATGAGTTTAAGCTTTGTGGGCGCTGGGAGCCACCACAAAACGTCTTCCAATTCTGCCAGGTTTTGCTTTGAAACGGCACAATCCCACAATCCCATCCCCTGGAAACCAAGAAACAGCAGGTGAAAGCGGTCAAAGCCACAGATTCAGCGCATCAGGGGACAAGACAGTCTGAGGAGGGGATAAGCGACCTCATTTGCAGACACTTTTGCAAAGGACTGGAGGTGGAAGGGGGAGTAAGAAAAGAGGGGAGAGGGAGCTAAACAATTCCTGTTTTTTACCCAAAATTATTTTACTTTTTCTTAACCCAGAATCATGACCCACCCTCCTCAGAATGTTTGTGGCATACTGAACTGCAAAAGGAAAAAAAAAAAAAAAGGAAAAGAAAACTTAAGGCTGTAAATGTAACTGTATAAAAACCCCCGAGAGGATGACCTAGGAAACTAAGCTCCACGCAACAAGGACCCACTGTGCAGCTGCTTTTCTTCTGGCCTAACTGTCCAAGGTAAATAGCGCAGGCTCATGAAGCCTGGCGACTTCCAGGAAAATGGAACCAAAGTCCTCCTGACTCAGGACAAACCACATACTCCTGAAATAAGTCCCTAAATGAATTCCATATAGGTCCGTTTTGGAAATCGTTCTGGCGGACAGCAATTAACGTCCCCTCCTCCAGACAGCTGCCAATGTGCGAGGGAAAAGCTGCTCAAAATAAGGCAAATGGAAGAACTTCCCATGAGCCTCTGTTCCCAAAGTGTTCCAACTCCGGCAGTAGCTGGAGCTCACACTCAAAGCCCGGAGTGCCCCCAACCAGGTCTGCTCTTCCTCTAGTTCCACTAGGACAGTTTCCGCCCCCAGCCTTGCAAAATCCCATCCCTAAGAGAGTCCCACGGCAACCCTGCCTACCCTTCATGATAAATCATGCCTTGCCGCGATATTTACGATTAGGATCCGACAAAGTCGATTCAGCCAAAAAGAAAAATAAATAGTATGCCTCCTCAGAAACCACATGCCTGGAATGAAACATCCAATACTCAGTGCAAAGTTTCTTTTCCTCAGCAAAGGAAAAACCAAGGAACCAGCCATCCCATGGGAAAAATCCCACATACCAAGGTATTATCTGAAGACTTAGGTCCCTAAAAAAACCAAGTATTATGACTGAACACACCCAAGCATTATGGGAAGTCTAAACTTCAAAGGCTGTTTCCACCCTGGGGAAAACGGGTTTCTAAGCAGTTACTCAACCATTATCATTTAGCAATTCAAAATTGTCATCTCTTTTATAAGCGGTATTTATCATGTGTCCCGTGCCTTGAATCCTCAGCGGAAATTTCTAGATGCCACGTATGTGCAGGACACATCAGAAGGAAGTGATATTATTACTGGTTGCTGTCTCTCTCGTTCCCATCTTAGAATCTGCTTTTTTCATTCAGAACCCAAAAAGCCAAAGGCATTACAAAGTCCATCTGGTTGCCTGGAAAGGGGCCCCGACTGAAGAAGTAAGGGAAGTCTCAAGGTTAGAGAGAACAGACTAGGATTATAGAGCAGCAGAAATCAGAAGCTGAGAGGGAAGGAGGCAGGGAGAACAAGGGACGGGAGGGACGAGTCCTGTAAAATACATCTATGAATCTATTTCCAAGGTTGCGGTTTAAAGGAACTCCATCAGGCTTCCTCATTTTCAAGCACATCCAATGGGCGATCTGGAAAACAGCCTGCATTTTGTGAGGTGTCTCAGTCGGTATTTTTCCTGTGGCCACAAAAGAAGCTATAATAGCTTATGAAATTCATTCGTTGGGAAGGGAAAGGTTAAGGTCCACCGTTGATCAAATGGGCTTAGTCCCAGATGATGGTAATATCTCTGAACTGCAACACTCCAGCATCTCTCCGCAGCGCTGTAAAAGGCAGATCAACAGACTGACTGCTCCAATGAACTGGAACAGGTTAGCTCTAATTGCTCCTTACTTGTGTGGGTCCTCTCTTCTCCTTAACCACACCATCACAAAGGCGCTTTTTACACATACACACGTGTACTCAATTAATATCTGAGCACAGGAAACTAAACATTACGTTGCCATGCCCACCCAACACATTCAACAGTTAAATTCCACCCCTGCTTCTGTTTTCAAAGACCCCTTTCTCACCTTTAACCCTGATATCAATGGAAAGATCAGGTACCATTCACAAATCCCACAGCTCCCAGTCTTCACACGAGCTGGAAAGCAGACCAAGGGCCAGACCCCCCAGGGAAAATCTGGAGAAACAATTAAAGCCATCTGCAGGCCCTACTGAGGGGCAGAGAGACAAAGTTCAATTCAACAAAAATCCTAGTTTCTTGACTACTGGGGCGCAGGCACAGTGCTAAATTCTAGGGATCCCAAAGGCTCCCTCGATCTCACAGTTTGGGCAGGGGTGGAGGGGCAGACACTGGTACTTTACCATTTGGTAAAGTAATATGTGCTAAAACAGAGCTTTGGACACCATGTTTTAGAAACCGGCAGGATGTGGGAGGGATGGGAGCAGACACAAAAGGCATCCAGGAGGAGTCAGTATCCCAACTGATCCTGAAGACTGAGCCTTACGGATGAGAGAGAGAGATGCTGAGGCAGGAATTTCAGGTAGAAAAAAACAGAAACAAAGGCACAGAGGTACGAATGAGCCCACGTGGCACAGCATGCTAAGGAAACTAGAAGCCTCATACCCCAGACTCAGAGGTGGACCACAGAAAATTCAATGAGGCTACAAAGACAGGCCAAAGTCAAGCCAGAAGGAGGCCAAATGAGAGAGAATGGACTTTATAAGTCAAAGACAAACTGTCACGTGTTTTTAAAAATTAAGCTCTTTCAGGTGGGTGACTTAGTAGTTTGCAGGCAGGTTTGAAGAGACTGGGGACAGACCACAAGAAGCAAAGGCATCCCAGCTCAATTTCCACAAACCAGAAAGAGAGCAAAAGGTGTTATCTATTCGATGTAATATTAACTAGCAAACCTTGTAACATCTGAAACGCAACCAACATTCTCACCACTCCTGCATCCCGGGTACCACCCGAACGGCCAGTGCATCTGTCATGCACATTCCCAGTGGAGATCCCACAGGTTCCACGAAAAGTCCTCTGCTCGGTGCAGGCACTGTGATAACTCACTAGCTCTTTCAGTGCTTAGCAAAGAAGCAAACCTCTCCTCTTCCTCCTCCTCCTCTATCTAGAAAGCCCATTCACCTCCTCCACCCGGAGGCCGAGCAAATTCAGTTCAACACACTGCTCATCTCTAGTAGTCGCCAACTCTGACACTTCATCAGTCGGAAACACATTAACCACTCCACGCTCATCAAGCAGTTAGCAGGACCTCGCGGAGCGCTGTACGGCAGCCTATAAGGGAGGCGAGGAATAAAAAGGTACTGCTGGGCTCCATGATAGACACTTCAGATCATCTCGGTTACTCATTACAGCAGCTCATTAGAGTATGTATTAATTCTCCCAGTTCACAGATGTGTAATCAGGAGCTCAGATGTTAGACATCCTACCAAAGGTCATTCATCTGCTAAGTGGAGGAGTCAAGAGTCAAACCCAAAATGAGAAACTCTAAACAGTGTTTCTTTCACCACGCCATACTTGACGTATACGTGAATATCAAACATAATTACGTACGTTAAGGTCAGTCGTAATAATACTAACAACAACATCTCCCTTTTAAAAACTAAGAGGGGACTCATGACGTACAGTCTCAGACCAAGGGTTCACTCAGAATAGTCATAACTAAGTGATGACAACTGGGATCTCCAAATGCTACTAAAAAAGATTACTACTGACCATTGGTGACCCAAAAAAAGGCAGACCCAAATAATTAAAGCAACTTGGCTATACTCCAGAGAAATAGATCAAATCTTCCATACACTTTCCCCCCGGAGTCCCTACAACAACATCTGAAAAACTCATGGCTGATTGTTCACTTGCTCTTCTCTCTCTCTCTCTCTCTCTCTCTCACAAGTGATTTTCCAAACATCTCTACCCACCCAAATTACCGAAATATGTCCAGGATTCACATGGCAGTTCTGATCCGATTTGCCCCAATCCTGGCTCAAGCAGCTTTGCACTACCCTCCTAACTAGATCAGCGCCAGCCAATGGGTTTATTCAAGCTGATCTGTGATGGATTAGATAATGAAACCTTAGCCATGTAAGCCGCCTGCTCGTACTGGGGCTGGAGGGGAGAAGAATAAGAAATTCAATACTCCTAGGGGCCACCTAAAACACCAAATGCACTCTCCGGCCCTCGCTCCATCTGCCCACTCATCCAATTACTGTCATTTCCTTCCCATCATCCCTGATGCTCTTCCCTTCCATCTCTGAAGGGAGTGCACATAGGCACCAGAATAAAGGCATTTACTATGCTCTATAAATGCATATCAACAAAAATTCAAGCAAAGCCACTCACTAAAATGACTGCCTTTACTGTCGTACAAATTGTGAAAACCTGGCATCAAACTGATGGCCTGAGAGAAGGCAGACCAGAGCTGCGCGGGCAACACTCCGGTTTACATGTAGTAGAAGAGCAAGCATCTTTCTCCCCAATCCTGTAATCTTGAGGCCTGTCTGCACCAGTCTGTTTTATACCAAAATTAAAGTTAAATCTCTGGTTAGCTTCTGTTGTGTTCACATGTCAGCGTGAGAGAGAAAAACATGACAAGGTGACTAGAAAACGGGGAGCGGGAGTTGGGAGACAAATTCAACTCAGGCTTGTCTCGTGAGTCACCCTAAAGAATAGACCTACTTTGAATTCAGATCCGTCCTCCTCCTTCTCAAAGACATTCCGAGTGTTACATTCACAGGCTTTCCTTGTGAGGCTTGAAAAAAATTAGTAATTTTTAAAGTGACTGTGCCTCAGTTTCTCCATCTACACTGTTTACAGATCTGGTGGCATTATACGTTGAACATCTGTCTCCCCACGAAATTAGTATGTTGAAGCCCTAGCCCATAGGGTGATGGTACTGGGCAGGGGGGCTTTGGAAGGTGATGAGGTTTAGTGTAGGTCATACAGGTGGGACCCCCATGATGGGATTAGTCCCCGTCTAAGAAGAGGCAGAGAGAGATCTCTCTCTGTCCAGGAGCACACACTGAGAAAAGGCCATGTGAACACAGTGAGAAGCCAGAAAGAGAACTCCTCAGCAGAAACCGAATCTGCCAGCGCCTTGATCTCGGGACTTCTAGTCTCGAGAACTGTGAGAAATAAATTTCTGTTGTTTAAGCCACCCAGTCTTTGGTATTTTGTTATGATGCACTAGGAGACTAAGATAAGTAGAAACAAAAAAATTCCCTAATTTTTGTGAGACAGCATTCATGAAATTACTAGAAAGGAAAGCACAATATTTTTATAGCTCTACTCAAATAGTAGCACCATGTCCAGCATCAGCACCAAACACCCAAACA
Source organism: Lutra lutra (assembly GCF_902655055.1). Lineage (NCBI taxonomy): Eukaryota > Metazoa > Chordata > Mammalia > Carnivora > Mustelidae > Lutra > Lutra lutra. Next base: position 133,110,318 of record NC_062285.1, read on the forward strand.
AGAATCCAAAGAGACATGCACCTAAGAGGAAAGAAACCCAGGAAGAAGCAAATGGGAAGATAAACTATTTCAAGAACTGTAGCATACGCATAGAAATCACAGACTACCTGGAACCTCTACCCTAAGACCAGGAAAAAAGCTTTCCTACTACCAGAATAACAAATGCCGAACCCGCTTCACTAAACTGGATTTACGACTCGAACCCACTTCACTAAACTGGATTCACGGCTCGACGGTCAGAAGCAGTTAGCTGGCCGTATAATAATCACATACCAACATCTCGCAGCCGTAAAGGATTTTGCTGAAAGCTCTAAGTCATAATTAAGGTGCACCTTGCCTTATTTATATAGCAGCTAAGTTCCTAGAAAGTTGCGCAAAAACTGAATTTTTGATCATCAAATTGTTTACGTTCACTAGAAGAGCTGACGGAAGGAAACGGACTCCCCAGGATGTTTTATAAAGCCCAAGTTCCACACATATCAGACTTGCTCACAGTGAAATGAACCGCCCACACCTACACATGTAACTCATTCCACTTTTCACCAGGTTAGCATTTCCAGCACCCTCTTTGACAACTAACTACATTTCTCAAACCATACTTCAATTTTCAGGTTGAATTTGCTCTTCCCTCCTCCCCCGCTCAGGGTTCTCGATTTCTATACTGTTTCCAGGGCTGTGCTAACTCCTCTTCTGTCCACATGAAGCGAAAGGCACAATCCTTCCTCTCACTCCTCTACGGTTCCTTCTTAGCCGAAGAATTGTAAGAGAAGCACCACAGACTCTCTCGTGTCCTCTATGCCCACTTTGGGAAGTAATGATTTACTCCAAAAGCTTCCTGACTATAACTCAACAGGGTTCAGCTTTGGAATCTACAGCTTTGAGCTGTACTTCCATGTAGTGGTCAGCCTTGGGAAATTAACCTCAGTAAAGGACTTCTGTCTGTAAAAAAAAAAAAAAAAAAAAAAAAAGTTAATCCTCTGACACTCAGAAGATTGAGGAATTTTCATAAACTCTCACCCCTGGGGCGCCTGGGTGGCTCAGTGGGTTAAGCCGCTGCCTTCGGCTCGGGTCATGATCTCAGGGTCCTGGGATCGAGCCCCGCATCGGGCTCTCTGCTTGGCGGGGAGCCTGCTTCCTCCTCTCTCTCTGCCTGCCTCTCTGCCTGCTTGTGATCTCTCTCTGTCAAATAGATGAATAAAATCTTTAAAAAAAAAAAATAAAATAAAAAAATAAACTCTCACCCCTAAATTTCTTGATTTTTTTCCAACCCCTAATCATTCGTGAAAAGTAAATTTCAACTTCACAGGAAGTGTGCGTTTATTTTGTACCCAACACTGTCAGGTATCACAAAGGAGAGAACAAAGAGAATATAGTGTCTGTCTTCTAGAAGCTTACAGTCTCACTAGGGAAACATGAATAAAACAAGGAACACCACAAGATGATGTACAATTAAGCATCCATATAAGAGGAGGCCAGAGGAGAGTCTGACTGGTGTGAAAGTTGTCAGGGAAGGCTTCCTAGAAGGAGCTATGACCTCAGAAAAACTCCATTTGTATTAAGCTATAAGGAAAACAAACAAACGTGCTTTAAGACCAACCCATATACTAAAAAAGTTGGCTACTCTAGACTGTTTAAGTGCCTACTTGCACAGGGCCCATGGGCATTTCTACACTGCCACAGTCATCTGCCTCTCCGCCGCTCCTTCTGCTCCAGCTGCACTGGCCTCTGCTCTCAGACACATCAAGTATACCTCTTTCTCAATGCCTCTGCTCCCACAGTTCCTCCACCTGAACCCCTTTCCCTCAAGTATGTGAACGGTCCATTCCCTCCCTTCACTTCATTCTAAGGTCATCCATCAGAGAGGTCTTTCCTAACCATCTTCTTCACTCTCCATCCCCCTCCCTGCTTTATTTTGCTTCTTGGCACTTACCTCCCCTTAATAACAGTTGTTGCTTTCTTTACTGTTTCTTTCTATGAGATTATTAGTTACATGGGAGCGGAGTCTTTGTTTTATATATGGCCATGTCTCCTACACTGTGAAACAGAGCCTGGCACATAGCAGCTGCTCAATAAACATTAGTTAAATGACCATTAACTATCCTACCATTGTTGTCAAAATGATATAGCAAAGTACTCGAGGTGTGGGTCACCCAGCATTAAATTTTATCTTTTCGGTAGCATTACTTCTCTTTTACTCAGAACATACCACAAATGTCAACCTTGCCTAAAGCCTTCCTTGACCATTTCAGCAGGAATGATCATCTCCTTCTTCTGGACCCACTGGCACAAATCCTTGGCATACTTTGGCTCTAAATTGTGCAGTGACTTGTGACATGCATCCACCCCATGGTATCTCTGCTCCTGTTCTCTGGAACTTTCTCTCTCACACAGATACACCACACACGCGTGCGCGCATACACACACACATATACATAAGTGCATGCTGTTTTTTAAATTTTTCACCATTTTTGTCTCTCCACCCAGACTGGAAACACCAGGCACCTTAAGGTCAGGGAACTTCTTATACTTTTTAGAAGATTTAGAAGTCCTCCTATACAAACCCTTTATTTTACAGCTAAGGAATCAGAGGCCCCAAAAGAAGGGATTTTTCTCAGAAGCTTACAGCTAGCTGAAGGCAGGGGGCTAGATCAATGATGATCTGAACACCTATGTGACATGGTGTGTGAGAACTACAGCAATGAGAACGCATGACCTGAAAAATAAAGATACACACACACACAGAGTGAGAAGAAGATTCTCTGTGGGATAGTTCTGCACCCAAAGGGCCTAATCCACTCCTTCCTCTGAATACTCCAAAGTCCCTACACACTGCTCCATTTCCAAATACTATTATCCTTGGCCAATTTGAAGGCAACAGCAAATAATGGGCCCCAGGAGGAAAGGAGAGGAAAGAGAGGGGGGTGTCTGTTAACCATGATTGACAGAAACAATGAATGAATACAGACATATACAGATTTACCCAGGCACCAAACAGACAGTGCTCACCAGCACCCACCTCCAGTCACCTCTTCTGATCAGCCGATGTTAACCCACATCACCCGAAGTCTCCCCGTGTTCCTCAATATTTTTTCCATAGCCCTGAGCTTTTAATTCTCACAATCACTCTGCCTGACAAGAGTTCTGATGGAGAACAAGAGCAGACAAACAGAACAAAAGAATTCAAAAATAAACAGCAAGAGGGTCACTTTACCCAAATGAACACAAGTAACTGAGTGGCCTCTGCAAAGGAGACCCAAAAGCGCACAGCAAACATGCCAGCTTAAATACAGCTCGGTCTCTAACACAGGAAGTCAGGCAGAGCTTTCAAAAGCTGGGAGCGGAGCACAGGAAGTCTTTTAGCACTGCAGGGATTTCCAAGAGTGGTGTAATGGAGAGAGCACAGGAATAGGAATTAGAAGACTAGGCTTCTAGTTCTAGTTTTGCTACCAGCTAACTGGGTGGCCTTAGACAAGTCACTAGTCTTCTCTGGACTTTTGAGTCCCCATCTACACAATGGGGTGGTTAAAACATTTGGAGACTTGAATCCCCTCCCAAAAAAGAAAAAACAAAAACAAAAAAACAAATTTAAAAAAAAAAAAAAAAAAACCACCCACAAAGATGAAAGCTACTGACTTCCCCACCAGCACCAAAAAGTGCATGTAAACTACTCAACGTAAGACTCTTCCAAGGCTATCCAGGTGAAGAACCCCTGAAAAAGATGATGTCTCCGGTCCCCTCTATCTCTAACATTCTATGATTCTAAGAGAATTAGGCAGGTCTCTAAACAATTGCTCCACCATTTCACAGCAACTCTTCTCCCAACGGAGACCAAATCCTAAAAGGTCCGAAGGTTTCAGCTCTTCTTCAAACTACAAAGCCAACTGACATCATCACTACCTTTCCCATTCCCTACCCAAAACAACAAGCTTATCCTTGAGTCCGCAACTCAGAATCCAGTCTCCCAACGGCCCCACAAATTTTATTTTATACCCCAGGACATTAAAGAGCGGGTCGGCATCCTCGGCCCGCCTGTAAGAAGTAACTGGCAAAGGAAGGAGGGGCCCGTCCTGTGTCTCTCTCCAGACTCATTAGCATTGCTCCACAAACTTAATGAGACCGAGCACCACGGTGTCCCCACACCACTACCAAACTCCTGGTACTTCTCACAGGCCTTGTGTAACTGATTGAACCCACAAGCTAAGCCACATCCCCTTTGGGCTCTCGAGGAGTTTTCTCGTTTTTCACTCCCTCCCTTATAACGCCGCTCCCCTGCCCCATCTCCGCGTGTGTCTAGAGCTGCCAAAACGGTGTGATTCAAGTCTCTACCACTACCCCCACCTGCCCCCCGCCCCGTCCTCGACTCAGTGCAGCGGCTCTCTGGGCAACAGACCCAGGATCTCCCGGCTTCCACTCCACCCCAAGGAACTAAGGAAGGGGCTGAAGAAATGGAACCCGCCTCAACCATGTTCGATTTCCCCACCAAAACCTATTCACGCGTCGAGCCCCTCGCACCCCCAGGAATCGGGACCCTCTTGAACACCCAGAGATCCTCCTGCACTCTTCGTCTCCAAGCCGGGGGAGCCCGCCCCACCTTCCCCACCAGGCCCCGACCGGCCCCCTCCCACCTCCAAGCCAGGACCCCCGGAGGCCCTCCCCCTCCCGGCCCCGGTACCCCCGCCGCCCTCGCGGCCCCCGCGCCGCACCCCCGCCGTAACGGGGCGCCGTCCCGCGCGGTCACCTGCATCCCGCCGCCGCCGTCGGCCGCCGCCTCCTCGGTGCGCGGCCGCTTGCTCAGGCCGGGCTCGGCTCCGTCTCCTCCCCCTCCGGGCACCGGCAGCTCCAGCTCCGACTCCCGCTTCATCCCCCGGGCAGCGGCGCCGGGCCCGAGCTGAGGCGGCTGCTGCGGCTGGGCGCCTTCCGCCATCCGCCCGCGCCCCCCTCGCCTCCGGGAGCCGGGCGACCCGCGACAGGCCACCTCCCCCTGGGCCTCGGCCCCGACTGTCGCGACAGGCGGGCGCGCGCCTGCCCCCGCCCCCGCGTGCGTGCGTGCGTGCGCGCGCGCGGGCCCGGCGCCCCTCGGCGGCTGGCGGTGGCCGCTCGTCGCTCGCCGACGGCTCACTCGCGGCGGCCGGCGGGTCGCGACGGGCACTCGCTCGCGCCCCCACGCGCACACGCGACCCCGGCCCGGCCCGGCCCGCCGCGCGCCCCGCCTCTCGCACTCACGGAGCTCGCCCGCCGGCCCGCGCTCGCTCCTTCACACTGTCCCTCGCCACACGCCGGGCCGAGGGAGGAAGGGGGCGGTCCGGGCTCCCGAGGCGTGGGGAGGGCTGTTTGTTTGGGGGGTGGGGGAGGAGGGGCCGGGGGCCGGAACGAGCTGACTGGCCGGGAGCCTCCGACCCGCCACTGTGGCAGCCCCGGGAAGGCGGGCGGAGAGAAAGGAGGAGGGAGGGACCGGGATCTGGGACTCCAACCCGCGCGGGAGGCCGTGGCGGGGCGGGGGCGGGGCCAGCGCCCCTCGGCAATCTCCGCCGCCTCCGCTCCGGGCGTCCGAGGGAGGCCGGGAAGAGATCGGGGGAGTTCGGGAATCTCCGGCCCGGCCGAGGGCTTGTCCTGGAGGCTCCGCGCCGCTGGAGTGCCGGCCCGCGCGGAGGAGGCGGAGCTTGCGCTTTCGGGGCGGGGCCACAGCCCAGGGCGGGCGGAGCTTGAGAGGCCTAAGGGTTAGGGAGGGCCAGTGGTGCGAAGCTGCGACCCGAGTTCGCTCAGGTGGCCGCGAGGGTTCCAGGCGAGGAAAGCGGCGCCGTGGAAGGTTCTTAGCCTGCTCCTCTTCTCGCAGAAGAAAGGGGACCTCGACTTGGAAGGTCCAGGAATGAAGCCACCACTACACGGCTCTCCCCGGTTCTGAAAGACTAATCATAATTATTACCGCATTCCTAATCATGGTAATAACACCTGATGCTTTAAGAGCTTTACAGTTCGCACAAGGCGTTCACAGACCCCTTCTGAAGTTGTTGGTGTAGGCAGAGTAAATACCATGATCTCGGTTTCATTGATGATGAACATGAACCTGAAACTTGGTTAAGTACTGCCCCTAAAAAGTGTTAGATCCAGAGCTCAGTACACCATATCATATTTTCTGCACCTTGCTGCCTGTGCAGCACTTTGTCGCTTCTCGACGTCCTGCAGCTGGAGATATATGTGCCGCAGTAGGTTTTCTCCTACCAGACTGTAAGCACCAAGAGCGCATCTACCTCCTCTGAGTTCCACGTATGCTGTGTACATTACAGGGATATGGTGATGCTGAGTGAATGACCTGGATTCTGCTACCCAGCTTGACCAAATGACTTCTCTCTGGACCCCTGCTCCATCGTTTGGAAAATGAGGAGCTGGTTTAGATCGGTGGTTGGCAACCAGGGCAATTTTCCCCTTCCTCTCTCCCCCAGGATGTTTGTCAACATCTGGAGACATATTTGTTTGTTAAAGCTGGGAGGGGGATGGGGGGTAAATCTGGCATCTGGTGGGTAGAGGCCAGGAACGTTGTCCAACATCCTGCTATGAACAGGAGAGTCCCCACAACAGTTATCCAGCCCAAAATGTCAATAATGCTGAGGTTGAGAAACCCTGGCTTAGATGATTTCTAAGGTCATTTCCAGATGGGTCTATGATTTGTCCTTTGAACTGGGGTTTAACCTGGCTAGTGCTATAATAGTACAGTGGTCAAGATCCTTGCTTTGGAGTCAGACCAACACAAATTTGAACCCAAGCTTTACCACCTACTACCCATGTAATGTTGAGCTAGTGATGACAGAATAATTCCTATACAAAAGGGATTTAGGGCCTGCACACTGCTTGGAAGGCAAGACTGAAGGGATTGCCTTGAAGCTGAGTTTTCATAGCAAGTACATTTTTTAAAATCTAAGCTGTGTTATAGATAAATAAAAATAACCAAGTTTTAGCTCTGCCACTTGCAAGTCTCATTTGCCTTGTAAAACCTTCCTTTCCTCTCTATGCCTCACTTTCTTCATATAAAAATCAAGATGGGGCGCCTGGGTGGCTCAGTGGGTTAAGCCTCTGCTTTCAGCTCAGGTTGTGATCTCAGAGTCCTGGGATTGAGCCCCATATCAGGCTCTCTGCTCAGCAGCTCTGCCTCTCTGCCTACTTGTGATCTCTCTCTCTCTCTGTCAAATAAATAAATAAAATCTAAAAAAAAAATCAAGATAATAAAAGTATCTCCCTGGGATGCATGGGTGGCTCAGTCGGTTAAGCATCTGCCTTCGGCTCAGGTCATGATCCAAGGGTCCTGGGATAGAGTCCTGAGTCAGGCTCCCTGCTGAGCAGGAAGCTTCTCCCTCTGCCTGCTGCTCCCCCTGTTTGTGTGCTCTCTCTCTCCCTGATAAAGTCTTTAAAAAAATAATAAGTGTACCTCCCTGAAGGGATTGTTGTGACGCTTAAAGGAGTTATCACATACTAAGAACTTCAAACAAATTGCCCAACAGTGAGTCCTCAATAAATGTTAATTATTATTATTACTATTACCATGGTCATTTTATTCACGTTTTAAATGAGAGTGAAAAAAGTTGATTATCAAGATCAAAGACTGTCAGTATCACTACTATCGGTTTTTAAATTTACATCAGATGACCTCAGTGTGGCTGCTAGAGATTAAGACAGGCAGACAGAGTTCAGAGTTCCCCAAATCACCCCTCAGTGTTGGGCAAATCATTTATTTTCACTAAGCCTTATATTCCTTGTTTGTAAGATGACAACAGCAGTCACAGTGTTTTTCTAAGGATTAAATGAGACAAAATAATGCACTTAGCATAGCCCCTGACATATAGCGACTGCTTAACAAGTAGTAAATATTTATCATCCAATTTGTTTAGTGATTGTAAGCTACTGGCCAGGGGCCCATAGGGCTGGAAGGAGAAGCCTAGCATCTCTTAATACTGCTACTTGGGCAATATTCAGGATTCCATTAAGTTGGAAGTATAAATGCCTGTAAGCTTCTTTTTTTTTTTTTTAAGATTTTATTTAATTATTTGAGAGAGAGAGAGCATGAGAGAGAAGCATGAGAGGAGAGAGGTCAGTGGGAGAAGCAGACTCCCTGCTGAGCAGGGAGCCCGATGTGGGACTCGATCCCGGGACTCCAGAATCATGACCTGAGCTGAAGGCAGTTGCCTAACCAACTGAGCCACCCAGGCGCCCCTGCCTGTAAGCTTCTTGAGCTGAATTAGGCAACCACAACTTAAGTCAGGGGTCCCTGCTGGCAGCACCCCCACAGCTGAGGGGGCTTCAACCCATCCAACCAAGCATTCTGGCTTTGAAGAAAAACCAGGATATTTCCTTGTGAGGCTGTGGAACAACGATTTTTTTTTTTTTAAACCTAGGGACATCAGTGGTGGGCTTTCTGAAAATTTTACCTTCCAAATTGGTATCTTAAAAATTATCCTCCTGTCCCTACCTGCCTTGCCAAAATACTGGAATCTAAATGATGCTAGCTAGGTCCTTCCTGGCCTGCTCCATGACCCAGCAAGAAATGAGATTTGGGATTGGAGCTACTTGTGACTCAAATCAGTGTTATTCAAGTAGTGCACCTGCCCCTAAGAAATAGAGTGATGTAGTATAGGAATGTTTGAATGACCAGGCAGAACAAAGAGAAATTGGACCCTGCCCTGTATAGAAGCATGAAGCATTTAGGGAGAGAGAGACTAGAAGCCTGTAACTAGTGGAAGAGGCCAGAGGCACCCATGGTGACACAGAGACCAGATTCTTTCTTGCATATCACATCTACAGCTACCTATCTGGATACAGACTAGAAAACATTACAGAGCTTCGAAGAGGACAATTAAAGAACATTTTCCTAAAGAGAATTTTTTTTTAAAGATTTTATTTATTTATTTGAGGGAGAATGAGTGAGAGAGAGCATGAGAGAGGAGAAAGTCAGAGGGAGAAGCAGACTCCCCAAGGAGCTGGGAGCCCGATGTGGGACTCGATCCTGGAAGTCCGGGATCATGACCTGAGCTGAAGGCAGTTGCTCAACCAACTGAGCCACCCAGGCGCCCTCTAGAAAGAATTTTTAACTGCAGAAACTACTGAAGTCCTAACATTTATTCATTTATCCACTTAACAAACTATGGGCAAGAGTCTAGGATACCAAGGGGAGTAGAATTGATTCCTGGTACCAAGGAGCTCCCAGGCTAGGGAAGAAGGGATGGACAAATATAAAGACAATGGCAACACACCGTGCTAAGGAGGTCATCTCTCATAGCAGTTAAGGATATAGCCTCTGGCATCAAGCAGACATGGGTTGGAATCTGCCTTGGCCACATATCTGACCTTGGGCAAGACCCTGAGCATCTCTGATGCCTACTTTCTTCATTTGTGTGACAAGCATGGGTAGTTTCTAATCCAATATCCTCTTCTTTCTTACTGGCAGGACTCCAGCTTTGTTCAGAACAGAAACCTGCCCAGCTTTAAGAGGGAAAAAAATGCAGAATTCTCGGGTTCCCTGGTAGCTAAGTGTGGCCACACAACACAGATCTGGCCAGAAAGATGTAGGTTAGCGACTACGTTCCCTTCCCAACTAATAAGACAAAACCCCAGGAAGAAGAGGCTCTTTGCCCTTCATCATTTGCTATTTGCCCTTCCTCCTGCCTGGAACACAGATTGGGAAACAACAGATCTCTTGTTTCCACAGTGACAAAAGCCACATGCTAAGAATCGTATTATAGAACCACCATAGCAGCCTTACCCATCTACCTCTAATTTATATATTTGAGCAAAAATAAGTTCCTGTTTGGTTAAGCCACTGTGAACAGGTTTCTACCTGCAGCCAAACTTAATGCCTAATTCATATAACCTATAAACTGAGGGTAATAATAGTACCTCCCCTTAGGGTTCTTCTGAGCATTAAATAATGCATGCAAAGCACTTAACAGGACACCTGGCTCATAGATACACTCAGCAAATGGTAACTTAAACCTTCTTACTTCTATTATTACTCCTATTATCCTTATTAATATGATTACTCTATGTGCCAGCATCTCGAGGAGCATATGGGAAGATGGAACTCCACCTGCCTAAGGGAGCTAGGACAAGCTTCACTGAGAATGTTGTGTTTCCTGTAGGTCTTTAAAAGTGAGGAGGAGTTTCCCAGGATACGGGTTCTAATCAAAAGTGGGGAAATTCTTTTGTGCCTGCAACGGCTTGGGAGGGATGCAGTACCGTTTACCAGGAGAAACACTCTGCCAGGAGGTCCTAGCACTGAAGTTGGGGTCAGATCACTGGGACTGGAACCAGTTCTGGAACCAGTTCTGGAACCAGTTCTGGCTGTGGTCCTCAAACGGAGACTGGAAGAGCTAAGAGGGTACCCGAACACCTCACCACAGGGTTATCATGGGGCCACGGGAAAGACAGTAGTCCCCACTTATCCATGGTTTTGCTTTCCCCCAGTTCAGGTCTTCATGGCCTGGAAGCAGATGGTCCCCTTTCTGAGAAGCTGCTGGAAGGTCACAGTAGCCTGATGCTCCATGACAACACGTGCACCATTCATCCTTCAACACACTCCGTCTCATCGCGGTGGCCTTTTGTCATTTCCCATCACCACAAGAAGAAGGGTGAGTAGAGGACACCAAGATATTTTGAGAGAACTAGAGAGAGAGACTACATTCCTATAACTTGTATTACAGTTATTGTTATAACTGTTTTATTTTATTATTGTTGTTGTTAATCTCTTTCTGTGACTAATTTATAAATTAAACTTTGTTGTAGATATGTACAAATGGGGGGGGGGAAGCATAGTATATAGAGGGTCCGGTACTCTCCGCAGTTTCAGGCATCCACTAGAGGGTCGTGGAAAATATCCCCGGGGCATGAGGGGGGACTCGGGTAATACGTCTTATGGAAGATCTAATCAAATGCCGGTTATTGTTAACCTAGTACTCTGGTAACCGACAGCCATCAATCAGACAAGCTGGGGGCATCAATTTCTCTATTTGTAAACTCTTTGAGAATATGAGCCTTTTCTTTCTTTCTTTCTTTTTTTTTTTAAGATTTTATTTATTTATTTATTTGACAGAGAGAGAGAGATCACAAGTAGGCAGAGAGGCAGGGAGAGGGGGGAAACAGGCTCCCTGCCTAGCAGAGAGCCCCATGTGGGCCCGATCCCAGGACCCTGAGACCACGACCTGAGCCAAAGGCAGAGGCTTAACCCACTGAGCCACCCAGGTGCCCCAGAATATGAGCCTTTTCTAAATCCCTTACTCCATTTCTGTGTCCCTAGCACTGAGCACAGAGCTTGGCACATATATTCAAAAACTCAGCCCTCACGCTCAGATCACCCCTGGAAGAACAGAAAAAGAGACCCAGAGCAAAGCAGATCCTCTTAGAAAGTGCTGTCTTCACCATGCCCTCTTCTAAATAAAGACAGAGCTTGGGGCCTGACTTCTTCTCCAAAATTTATCATCTCTCTAATCAGAGAGAGAAGGGTAGATATAAATAGAAGAGAGCATTTTCTACTCCAAAGCTTTCTTTTCCCAAAAAAGAAAGGCGGAGAATACCCTTGATAATTCCTCGGCCAGAGGAAGTGAAAGCAGTCCCTGCCATGTGGCTGGCTGATCCGGGAGCAGACACAGAGCCTAATGAGAAACTGAGTTCAGCAAAAGAGGAACGTGTGATCCTCAAGCCTCATTAGGACTATAAAACCAGCCTTTCCAACACAAACCCCGTTATTGACTTTGACCTCACTTCCCTACCTCCCTCCGCTGGTGGCATTATTGAACCTGGGTTTTTCCTATAGGCCAGAACCTTGCCAACTCTTTTGCCCTTCACATAATGTGTTTGTCTGGTTTCTATTTCTGTAGTTTGATGAAGGATGATAGCAGGGTATTGAGTTGTTGTTCTTCATTTAGTGAAGTCACCGCGCTCACCCTACCCCGACCCCCACCCCACCCTCAAGTCGGGCTTTCGTTGTCTATTTTGTGCCTTGTCCCAGGTCTTTATTGCGTCCTTACAGAGCAGGGGAAGGCATTTTCTTTTATTTTCCAGGCCCCGGTACATATATAACCTCATGCATCCATCTTTCCCACGGAGATGTGTGGCGTTTAGGCTTGGAAATGACTTCAGAAGGGAAAGACAGGGAAAGTTCAGATATCCACAGAGCCCCTGACATGCGCTGGGGTTCTCTCCTTTTTCTTTCTTTCTTTCTTTTTCTTTTTGGATTTAATCTTCACAGCACATCTGCGAACACAAGTAGTATTATATCTCATTTTACAGATGAGAACACTGAGATCCAGAGAGGTACAAGGACAGACTCAAGGTCACACAGGATGTTTGCTGCCAAAGGTCCCCCTACTCCAAGTCCCCTGTCCCTCTCCCATGTCTCCCTATGTCTTTATGGACATTTTAGGGTGTTTTAGTGTGGGTGGGTACAAATCTTGCAAGGAAGAGGGCACCAAAAAGTTTAACTTTTTTGTTCACTGAAACAGAACTTAACTGTCATGATCCTGCATTCTACGTGGACGTGTAAGCTCCCCGCCCTCTACTGCATGAAGGCATCAGGTTTTCACAGTCTCTGTGGGCACCTGCTTCGGCATCTTCCTCCAGGACCCTGTCTGGCATTGACATTGATCTGGGGGACCTCCACTGAGCTGCACTGCCTGCCAGAGTGCAGCTTACCCACGGTGTCTCCAGGAAAGGCTCTGTGTTAGGCCTTGCACCTCTGCCAAGGTCACGGAAAACTCTACTCCCACACCGCTCTGGGGCCTTGGGAATCTCTGAGAGGCTGTTTCTGGCCCCCACTCTGTAGGCACACTGAGGAGGCACCACCACTTTTCGTGTCCTTGCTGCATCCGTGTCCCCTCCAGGGCCTCTGGTGGGTATGGGAGGAACAGAGCTCCTCTCCCTACAGATGTCCCACCCATCTGGAGCTCTTTGTCCCCCATCCCCTCCCTGGGACTCCTTCGAGGAGGAGGCAGGAGACTGGGACCCTCCAGAGGCCCAGGTCTGTTCCCCTCGGCAGCTCGCCTGTGTCTCTCCTCAGCCTTTGCCACATCTGTTCTCTTGGGATGGGAGGCCAGGCAGGTCCCAGCTAATTCTGATTCTGGGAAAAATCTCTAGGTGGTGTGGGGCATCGATGGCATGACCAGAGTCACGGAGGGGTTAGACTATGGGAGTTCAAAGACCAGTCTTTCGAAACACAGAGGCTTTTCTCTCAAGCCATGTGTTTCCAAAGTCTATTGTGAAATTCAAAAGCTCGGTCCTGACTCTTCTCTCTCTCTACAGTTCCACCGTAACAGCTTTACTCCTGAAAGGAAGGGAGGTTGGGAATAGTGGAAGTACCTGCCAGAGTGGGAAGAGAGAACGTGAGCTAACGTTTCGGAGGCAAAGACCATCTGTGCATGGTTTCCTTCTCCTGCCGACAAAAGGAGAGTTTCCCAGTGTCCCCTGCTGTAGGGATGGCAATGTGTGACAATATATGAGTCAAAGTGAAGGAGGCCACTTATAGCCCTGGCCCCTGGAAACATCCCAGACGACCCTCGGGCCCTCTTTCCCATTCTGCAGCAGCTGTGAAGACCACCAGCTAAAGACAGTGAAGGAGCCTGGGGCCTGAGTCTTCGACTGGAGGAGAGCTTCTTACATAAGAGGCTGTCCCACCGGCAACAGACAAGAAATGAAACTGAACGGTGTTAAGCCACTGAGGTTTAGGTTGTGCGTGTATATTTTCTAGCGAGTTATACTACTTGCTCTGAGAAAATACCTAAATAGTGTTCTATCTCATAATCAATGGATTAAAGATCAGAGAATGGGCATCAGAAGCATTAACCGTTCTGATTAAAGCCTATGAAGCCGAAGGTGCATAAAATGACACCAATTCGGAAAACAGTGCTAAGTATTACCTTTGGACAACATTCAAAACCTGATGTCAAAAGAGAGTGATGGGAAAGGAACAGGAAAGACATCTCAAATCCCTTCTTTCAACCAGCCTGTCATACTACCTGCCATACTCAGATGCTTGGTAAGTAATGATTGAATGAATAAAATATCCATTAACCTATCGACTCCGATTAAGCCCAGAACATTGACTTTATTGGGTTTTATGGGGAAGAGCAAAGGAGACAGAAATGAAGAATAGAGAAGAAAAGGAAAAAAATAATGAAAGGCAAGGTAGAAATAGGCATGTACCTCTCCCATTTCCCTCTTTTGTGACTTAACCCAATGCTTATCAGCCAGAACCCCTGTAATGTTGCCGTCTGCATAGTCACAAAGTAAACACACAAGTGAAGTTGCCATTGCTGTTTGTTACTCATGTTAACACAGAGCATGAAGCCAAACATGAAAAAAGCCACATTGTGAGGCAGGCAAAAGCCAGTAAGTTGGAGAAAGCCTTTTGGGGATGGAGGGACAGAGATGACAGCCACTGACACAGATGGAAAACCAGCAGCTGCCCCCGCAGGGACAGGGCACTGGCTGCAGTGCAGAGAGCTAACCAGAAACCCTTGCTCTCAGGCAGAAGCAGATCTACAGAAAGAATAAGAAAGGAGCTGAGCCAAGCCTATGTCCAGTTTTTCTTCCCCAATCCCCAATCAGATAAATCACTCCTTCTACTAGTCGGCTAAGGCAGTGGCTTACAACCACGGCGATTTCTTGTTCCCATATCCATTCTGGACTGGCTGCCATATTGTCTTTGCTCTGGGACCCAGGACGATAGGCTGGTCTGTGTCTTGGTCATTACTGGTCTGTGGCAGAGGGAAGAGAGGGAGGGCCATGGGCCACGTGAAAGGGGAGGCACACCTGTATTCTCTTCTTAGTCCATCGACCAAAGCAAGTTACATGGCCAAGCCTGCCCTCAATAGCGTGGGGATGTTTAATCCTCCTGAAGGGAGAAGCAATAAATATTTTTTAATGAGAATATAATTACTATTCTCCTTCTCCCTAGGGGAAAATGAAGACGTGGGATTCCTTTTCCCCAATCTGCACCCAAAGGCCACGGAGAAGTAGCAGATGCTGTTGCTGCCATAAAAACATCCCTTTGGCCACAAAAGTCACCTGTGGGATCTGCAGACAGTTCCCATACATTCCACACATGTTATTTGCTCCCTAACTGGGGCAGCTGCCAGAAGGGCAGGAGCATGGCTACCTCGTGGACCCAGGATTTCCAGGAGCAACCCCAGGGACACCCCTGACCCAAGGAGGAACAGAAGTTGGTGTCTAAAGTTCCCATCCTCCCCGCCTCTTGGTAGGACAATTTTGAGGCATTTCTACATAATCTCTCAAAGAACCCACAATGGGAGTGAGCCCCAGTTGCCCACAATGTTGACTTGTTCATCAATGTACCTTTTCCTCTCTTCCTTCCGTGTCTTCCTTCCCCACGGCCTCACTGTGCTTCCTGGGATCACGAGCCCGATAAACCACTGTACTCATATCCCTGGGTCAGGGTCTGGTTTGAAAAAACAAAACAAAAACAAACCAAACAGGGATGGACGTTTCTCCTATGAAAAACCTATTTCCTAATCTCTCGTGATTCTCCAATAGTTCTTTTGCCTACTTAGACCCACAGCACAAAACACAGTGCAGAAGCGATTTCATCCTGAGCCGAAACGGGCACCTTCTTTTCGTGGGGAACTGCCATCTTCTGGGAATGCACCAAAATGATCAACGCAAAGGTAAAGAGGTGAGGCGCCGCTCAGTGTTCTCCGGGCCTTTGAGAAGACCTGGAATTGTTCCTTCAACACGTACTTGTGAAAACAGCAAGGAAGGGGATGTTGCAGACATCAAGGGAATGGACACTGTTCAAAAGGAATGGCCCCACCCATGTTACCACGGCAAAGCGGGAAGGGTCCGCCAGGTTGCCCAGCGTGCTGCCGGCATTGTAGTCAACACACTAAGGGCAAGATTTCTACCAAGAGAATGGATGTCTATATTGAGCATCTTAAGTGCTCTAAGAGCCGAGATAGCTCCCTGAAACGTGGGAAGGAAAATCATCAGAAAAAAGAAGGAAGCAAAAGAGCAAGGTGCCCCGGCTTGACTCAAGGGCCCGCTTGCCCACCCGGGGAAGCACGCTTTGTGAGAAAGGAGCCTGGGTTGCTGCTGAGATCCATTCGCTATGAAGTCATGGCTTCCTAAGTGTGAGCACATACCTCCATACATCCATACCAAACCAACCAACCAACCCCTGGACTGTAAAAAATAAATAAATAAAATAATTAACGTCTGTATACCAAGCATTCTCCTGTACTGAACCTCTCTCACTTATTCTCAAAATAACTGCCTAAGGTTGGTATCGTATTATCATCCCCGTTTTGTGGGTGAGCCAACTGGGGCTCAGAAAGGACTCTCCCGCAGGCACTGACACATCTGGCCAGCTCCCTTAGCCCTTGTGGGGAGACTTCTGGCTCCTTGTCAAACCACCTTGATGCTGTGGCCAATCTCAGCTGGTGTCAGCCAGCCCCTCCTTAGACATCCCGGTGCCTCTCCTTCTTTCCAGCCTGTCATTTAGGATTTCTCAACTGCCCCTCTGTCTCCATCATCGTGTATCTTGTACACAGTTCATTCACGTCCAGCAAATGTCGAGCGGCTCCTAAGTGGCAGGACTGTGAAGAAGGCAGACCAGGTCCCAGCTCTCACAGAGCTTATTTTCCGGTGAGGAGAGACGGAAAATACACCCTATGAATGTTGGATAGTGGTAGGATCAGAGAATCAGAAGAGGAGGACAGGATTGAGGGGGAGCGGGTGGCTCTTCATCATCAGGAGAACAGAGAAAGCTTCTTCTCTGAGAGGATCACTTTGAAGCTAAAAGCTGAATAACAAGAAGGTGCCAGCCGTGGAAAGAGATGGAGGGAGAACATCCCACGCAGGGAGAGCTGCTATGGAGAGGGCTTCAAGGGAACACTGGCTTGAGGAGATAAAACTAGGAGGGTGTTAATAATAACGCTCGCCTCCGGTCGTGTACATCTGTAAGAGGCAGGCACGCTGGAGGTCTGCGCTTTGAAGAGTCAGTCCGGAGTGGGGACTGATCTCACAGCTTCTCCTTACTCCCCACCTATTTGAGCTGATTCTCTCTCAACACGGCTTGGGATCTGGAATCTGCTCCACTCCCAGAGTGGGTGAGATGAACTGCTCCTTCAAGACCCCACAGTTGGGGTGGCTCAGCCGGTTAGGTGTCTGCCTTCAGCTCAGGTCATGATCCCAGGGTCCTGGGATTGAGTCTGCTTCTCCCTCTGCTTCTCTCCCTGCTCATGCTCTCTCTCTCTCTCTATCTCTCAAATAAATAAATAAATAATCTGGGGAGGAGGGGAAGACCAGCACTGTAATTCTGCATAATTCTGCATCAGCGGTCTGGCTCCCTCCTAGACGAGGGACTCTCCGGAAGCTGGGATCCCTCTCTCCCATTCTCTCCCCAACTCGAGCCTTGGGAAACCGTGCAGGACACAGGGCGGATGTGCTAAGCACGCCCCCTTAGCACTCAGCAGCAGTTCCAGCGCAGTGTTTCACACGTTGCTCCCTATTAACATGTCTGCCTGCCCCTCCAGCTGTACATCAAGGCGCAGACTCAAATGCCCACCGAGTCAGGGGGGGAAGTTAGGACTGTAGCAAGTGAGGACAGCTGGGGAAGCGATGGAAAACTAATTTTCACATGATGTCGGAAAATTTGGCTTTTTATGTGAAATCCCCAGATACTTAAACGTTGGCAGCTAATTATTTGGAAAAGTTAAATGAGTTCTCAAGTGCATTTTAAGTGCATTTGCAATAAAAGGCGTCCTAAGTGCATTTTATTCCCACTGGTATTCTCAGGATCCCACATAACAAACAACAAAGAAATGCTGCTCGGTAATACTTGTTCAATGAATGAATAAAAGAAATAAACTTTATGGGAATCCATCATATCAGCTCTTCTCGTTGGAGTCTCTCTAAGACTTAAATGGCCAACGCTTGGCTTTGCTGAAACCAGATTCCAGATGAAATGGAGGGCGGACTTCATGCTCTTCATTACGTCATTACTTCGTGCATTGGGATTCCAGTTTGTTTTCTTTATGGCTCCACTATCCCAGATGTCTCCAGTGGCCCCGGGGTTTTCTGGGCAGGAGATCAAATATCTTCAACGCAGGCTCAGCTGGGTTCCTGTGCTCATCAGACAGACAACTCATGAGTAAGTGCTTGGAATTCTACATTAGTAGAACCAGAGAAGTTTAACAGCAGAAGCACTCTTAGCCATCTCCTAGGGACTAATCTCTGGTTGCATAGCCCCAGTGAGCCGAGGGAGAAACTGATTTGAAAGTGACCCACCCAAGGTCATGTGACACCCCCCCCCCCCCCCCCCCCCCCCCCCCCCCCCCCGTCATGTCTCCTCCTCCCCAAGCTGCTTGCTCTGGCTCCGCTCAGAAGAGGCCATATGTACTCATCTCTCATCATGGCTAAGGCAGTGAGCAGCTTTTGGGAGAAACACCCACATGTGTCAGAAAGTGCTCCAGACTGGCTAACGGTGTGGGCTGACTGCACAATCTTGGACTCACACCAGGACTGCTGCCCTGAAAGGGTTTCTTGAGAAACAGAGAATTAGGTTGAGCACGAATATCCTACCAGAAGTCCTTCTGGGCTCCTGGAGAGGGGAGGGACTTTGAGGGAGGGGCTGGCGCTTTCCTCCTTGTGTGTCACCAAGAACACCTAGCAGAGGTGCCTAAAGAGAGAACCTGCTCTCTTTAGAGTAGGCACCGAGCACAAATTTGCTGAGTAGTGCCTGCTATGTGCTGGGCATTGTTCTAAATAGTGGTTCTCAAACTAGAGTACCAGATACTCCTGGAGGTTCCTCAGGCCCTTTCCAGAGGTCCCCAAGGTCAAAACTATTTTCATAATAATACCGAATATGACTTAAAACCTTTTCTCACTCTCATTCTCCTGTGACGTTACATGGAGTTTTCCGGACGCTACCTGATGTCTGACCGCTTCTGGAATGCGTGCTTGTGAGTCTTGGGTTTTGACATTTTCTCGGTTTGAATTTCAGACATGGAAAATATCAATAATATAATCTGTACAACAAGAGTGTTTTGAAGTCTTCAATAATATTTAAAAGCATAAAATGGGCCTTGGGCCGAAAATATTGACACCCACTGTTTTAGAGGATGTGAGACACTAATAAGTACCATGAGAAAAAAGGAAAGTAAAACAGGGTAAGAGGATTGGAAGGGCCTGAGGATGAGGGGCAGGGAAGGGGTGATGGGAAGAGGAAGGGCAGCTTACAGTAATACAATTAAGGAACCTGCAAACCAAATACCCAATTTCCCTGAGTTGCCTTTAAAAAATCCCCTCTGTTGGGGTGCATGGGTGGCTCAGTGGGTTAAAGCCTCTGCCTTCAGCTCAGGTCATGATCCCAGGGTCCTGAGATCGAGCCCCAAGTCGGGCTCTCTGCTCAGCAGGGAGCCTGCTTCCTCCTCTCTCTCTCTCTCTCTTTGCCTGCCTCTCTGCCTACTTGTGATCTCTGCCTGTCAAATAAATACATAGAATCTTTTTTTTTTAAAGTATATTGCGAATTGAATCATAATTACGTAAGATTCTATAACTATGTGTCTACCGCTTAAAGAAATTGGTTAAGAAATAAGATTCTTTCTGGCAGCTTACAAATTCCACCCTGAGCCCCTCCCAAATGGCATCACTCTGCTCACAGAGGTAAGCCCTCGTCTGAATCTTAAGTATTCCCTCCCACTTCTTGGCAATTCTGTCATCTGCATATGGTTGTGTGTGTATCTGTCAACAATATATCTTTTACTCTTGGAAAAGTGAGAAGCGAGCTCAAGCCACTGTAAGGAAAAGGGCAGAAATCTCCCAGGAAAATGACCTGGACGCCGCGAGGGATGACAATGTGGCACTTGTGAATGTCTGAGCACTCACTGGGGATTATCAGAGCATCTGAAAGGGCCGTCAGGTTAGTCATGGCCCAAATACATTCACAGGGATTGGGCGACTCGGTTGGTCGTGGTTTTGCCTTGCTTCTCAGCTCCGTGACCTCTCTCCAGGCCTAGGAAATGGGTTGAAGCTGAACACTCACACGGAGTTCGACAATTTCAGGGCAAGGTGGGAAAAGCCGAAACTCCACAAACATCTGGCCAAGGCAGCTCGGATCTAGAAAAAGCCTGGAGTTCTGCTTCTCCGGGCATTCTCTGCTTTGAGTTGGGATCCTGGTGATAATACCACAACCACATGTCTATATACTGAGGCCCAGGACTCCCTCTGGATGGGTCAAAATGGTTGTCCTCTGAGACGGGCATGATTGTCAAACCGTGTCTTCTTATTCATGGCTTACATTCTCTGTTTTGCTGGGGCTCATTCTCCAGTAGCTTTCAGAGAAAGGCTGCATGGGAAAGTATTGGAGATTTTCGATATCTCAATATGTTTTTGTCAAACCCTCATAACTGGTTTATACCTTCACTGAGAACAGGATTTTAGATTAAAGACTAGTTTCATTAAGACTTTTGAAGGTCCTGGGTCATCTTCTGGACCCAGGGGTTATTGTGAGAAGTCTGGAGCTGTCCTGTTTTATTTTGTTGTTCCCTCTCTCTGGAAGATGTCAAATCTTGTCTTCCTCAGTATTCTGGAATTTCAGTCACATGCCTTGATCTGGGTCTGTGTTCATCCATCATGGGGCACTGGGGCCTTTTGGTTTGGAAACTTGCATTCTGCAGAATTTGTTGCATTTCTCCCACGCGATTCCCTCCTCCCCACTTTCTCTGCCCTCTTCTTCTGGGGCCCCTGCTATTCTGCTATTGGATCTCCTGGTGTGGACTTCTGCTCGTTTGGCTTTGTTTCTGGCTTCCCTCTCTTTGTCTTCTTGCTCTAATTTCTCCTGTATTTCTCCCTCTAGATCTCTCTGCTCTTTTATTATTTTTATCTCAACCCACTTATCTTTCATTTCTAGAGCTCTTTCCAAACCTTTGAATGTTTTCTAAAGGTCTCCTGTTTTGTTTTGGTTTGGGGATGCAATCATCTTTTCTCATCTCTCTGATGACATGATGTTTTAAAAAAGCAAAAACAAAAAAACCAAAAAACCTCCCTGTCCCTGTTTGTTCCAGATTGTTTTTATCCTGTTTGTTTTGGTGTCTCTCTTCAACGTTCAAGGTTGTCCTCAGACATGAGGTATTCCTCAGCCCTACTGTCAAGGAAATACAAAAACGTTCATTGGAAGCTTTCAGTGCATGAGGAACTGTCGTCTTGGAGCTCCATAGCAGAGTAATCTGCGGGGACTATTTGTTGGAAATACAGTAGGTCAGTGTTTTTAAGTCTTTCCTTGAAGCCAGACATCTTCCAGCCCCCTCCCTGAAGGGGCCACCTAGAACTCTTGGCTGCCTGAGTTCTAGGAACCAACCGAGGGGGAGGGGTGGAACAGGGAGGGTGTGGTCTTTCCATATTCAGCACTGCCACGCATATGGTTTCTTTATCCCCCATTTTCTGTGCCATAGCCCTGTCCTCACTGTGCTGAGTGCCCCCCACCCAAGGCCAGAGATGCTCTGTTCCACCGTCTCCTGAGAAGAACCTTCCAGACTTCTTCCAGTGTGGAGGACGATCAGTTGCAGGGGAATGGTGGGGGGGGAGGGGGAATTGTGGGGTGGGAGAGGAAATCTAGGACCTCCTTGCTTCCTAGAGAGCACTCCCCGTTTCTTCTTACTTTAGCACTCGTGCCCCCCCACCAACAGAGGGACCTGGTGTTGCCAGTTTCTTTGTCATGGGCTGAGTCTGCTGTGTAAATCAGGTTTGTGCTCAGCCCTTCCCACGGCTGCTTTTCTCGGTTTTCCTAGGCCTGCCAAACTAGTTACCACTCTGCATCTCCTCTTGTGGCTGTGGTTTCCCGTCCTCTTTTCTCAACATTGTGGGTTTGGTGTTTTTTTGTTTGTTTGTTTGTTTTGTTTTGTTTTTTCAATTTCTCTTCCAGAAGTTCTAGTGGGATTTCGGGAAGGAGCAAAATTAGATGCATACATCCAATCTGTCACTGTAACCAGAACAGTACCCTGAAATTCCGAGATCCAATCTGCTTCTTAAGATGTGGTGTGGGAGTTCTCCACAAAGTTATGGAAAATTCAGAAAATCAGCTTATCCCGCAGAGTTTGCTGCATGTGACCACACACACCAGGCGCTCGTTGGAATCTGGGAACACAGATGTGTTTAGGACATGATATCCATCATCACCGATATCAACAAAGCAGAGGAGATGGACGTACTCAGGAGAACAAAATACAAGTTCAGGAGAACAAAATACAAGTTCACAGTCACTCACTCCCAATCCTTGGGGGTCAATGGGTTTTAGATTTCAGAATTTATCAGATTTTGGAAAGATAATCATACCATTATTCTCATACCATCCCCATGGGCCTGCAGCAACACTTGGGAATTCAATACATTTATATGACTACAGTGATATGTACGACTATTTGCATTAAATACAGTTAAGAAAAAAGACTATAAATAGCCTCACGACCATCTAGGGCAGGTTTTAAAACCAAATGATTTCACAAACCAAAGTTCAGTTTGCCATTTGGGGATTTCTGAGTTGCTGAGAAGTCCTTGTGAACCTCTACAGCACATTAAATTCTATATAAATGAAGTTTGTACAAAGCACTGCGGGTAGAAACAGGAGGCAGAGGGGGTATTATTTCCTAACACATTACTTGCTTTTTTAAAGCCTATTGAGGGGCACCTGGGTGGCTCAGTGGGTTAAGCCTCTGCCTTCAGCTCATGTCATGATCCCAGGGTCCTGGGATGGAGCCCCACACGGGGCTCTCTGCTCAGCGGGGAGCCTGCTTTCCCCTCTCTCTCTGCCTGCCTCTCTGCCTACTTGTGATCTCTGTCTGTCAAATAAATAAATAAAATCTTTGAAAGAGAATAAAAACACTATTGACTTATGCAAGGATGCAAAAGCAATGTTGAGTGAAACTCCTGGCCCCTTAACAGGAATCAAGTCACCAAACTGTAGAAGTACCTGCCTCACTCTTCTGCTTAGCTTCGTTTGTGTATTTTATGCTTCCCTTCGGTAGCACGTATGCTCTCTGAGAAAAGAGATCCTTGAGATCTGTATCTCCAACATCTAGAATGAAGCCTAGCCCTAATAGATGTTCAATATTTATTGGTTGAACAAACGAATCAATGAACAAATGAATGATGTGAAATCTACCGAAGGTTTTGTTTGGAAAAAAGCAAAAAAGAACTTTGAACACCACTAATCTTTGGAGATGATCTGTGGCTGACACGTTCCTTGATGGTACCTGCTACAACAGCTAGCATTTGCTGAGCCCTTACTGAACTAAGTATTTTTCAGGTTTTCTCTCATTAATCTTTCCAGCAACCTATAAAGTGGACACCATGATCCCCATTTTACACATGAGGAAACTGAGGCACAGAGATTAAGTAAGTTGCCCAAAATCACACACCTAGTTGGTGTCAGGGCAAGAGCTGGACCAAGTGACTTGGCCCAGTAGTCCAGATTGTTAACACTCCTCCATGCTTAATGCATCTGGGAAAACCCTAAACATCTCATATGAAGGGGTTGGGGCATAAGCTCTGAGGTGTTTCCAGTTCTATGGGTCTATGACCTTGAGATTCTATCTAGAATTTTCATTGATTGGCTACTTAATTTATATATAAATATATATTACAAGTTAAATAAGTAATATTTATAAATTTATAATAATTTATAAAATTATTCATTTATTTGACCATTATTTATTGACTGTATATGCTACATGCCGGGCACTGTGCTGGGCGCTTCTCACACATCTTCTTTAATCCTAGGAGGTGGGGGACACTTGGGTGGCTCAGTTGGTTAAGCATCTGCCTTCAGCTCAGGTCAAGATCCCTGGGTCCTGGGTTCGAGCCCCTCATCAGGCTCCCAGCTCAGTGGGGGAGTCTGCTTCTCTCTGCTCACTGCTCCCTTTGCTTGTACTCTCTCTCTGTCTCTCAAATAAATCAATAAAACCTTAAAAAAAATCCTAGGAAGTGGATATTATAATGCCCATCTTACAGATGAGAAAACTGAGGCTCATAGACTTTAAAAATGTAACCAGGGTCAAGATGGTATTAACAGAAACGTGAGTGCAGCCCTGGCCTCAGGCCTGCTTGCTTCCAAAATGCAAGCTCCTTCCCCAACCCCAGCCTGCCTCTTTTCAAGCATGGAGGGGCCTGATGTGCGTGAGGCACTGGTGAAGTCCTTAAGGGGCCTGAGGGGTCAGGGGACAAAGGCTGCCTCTTGACTTCCCAGGCAGGACTCTGCACTCTGAGAGCCCCAGCTTCGTCCAGAAGTCCTGGCTGGGGGGTTGGTAAAGGGAAGAATTTGTAACAAAGCCCCACGAGGTGCCACTTTTTATCCTGATCCTCTCCTTCCCCTCCAGCGTCCCGTGGCCAGTGTCAGTCACCCTCACACAGCAGAAGGCCAGGCCGGGAGATGTCCAGGTACTGGATCAGCAGGGAAGGACCCTACAGACCTCCCAAGGGCTGCTTTCCCACCACGCACTTTCCCATCAGAGGCTAAATAAAGCTCCCTTGGCTCCAACACGCAAGAGGGAGACTGGCATCATCCAACCCAAATCTAAAGCCGGGCTTATTCAGGGAGTAGAGTGACGGGGGCGGAGGTAACCGCAGCCCCGCTCCAAGGAATGCACAGTACCACCCCGTCCCCCGCACCCCTCCCCCGGGAAACCAGACAGGGCCACGTGACTGGCGTCCTCCAGGCTGGCAGGCCAGATGAAATCACGGCCACAGTCACACCCTGAGTCACGGACTGTCGAGGTCCCCACCCAGCCGGCTACAGGAAATGCTGTTTTTTCCAAGAGCGCGCCCGAGTCCCGCCCGCCCGGGGCGCAGCGAGGCTCAGTGGCGCCCCCTGGAGGCGCGCGGCTGCCGGCTCCGTCGTGCCTGGGTGCGGACGCGGCGCGATGCCACCCGCGTCTCGCGCGCTGCGGTAGCCCCTCCCAGGAGCTGCCCAGGTGAATTCCGAAGTCAGGGGAGAAGAGCACCTCTCACGGGTGCTGCTCTCCGTCCCACCGCGAAGCTGCCCGCGTCTCAAGCGGTTATTTCTCATGTGTTATTCCCTTCGCTTCCTGGGGGGGGGGGGGGGGGGGCGCGCGCAACTTTACTTGCGTGTTTACTTGGTGAGCGTGCGGGGGTCAACAGTACAGGGGTTCCTGCTGGTAAGCACTGTGTTAAGTCACAAAGTAGGAACCCAGGAGAGTTACACGCCTATTCCTACCTTCCCTTGCATTATTTGTTCCTCTCCACCCTCCCACAAGGTGCGCTCCCTGGGGGACTCACCCCCTCACAAGACCAGCTCCCACGATTGCATAAGCTGATGCCTTGCGTCTCCATGGTTGTTTGTCCAGGTGAACGCCGACTGACCGAGGACCAGACAGATGACACCCCTCCTTAGGACTTGGTTGGACGGAAGTCCCCTCCAGAGGCCAGCCACCACCCAAGGGAGAGTTGCAAACCCCCAGATTGACTCAGGTAAGTTTCCATCATCAAAGGGAATGGAGAATCCATAAAGAAATTCAGTTCTGACATTGAAAACTGAAGGAAGAGACATTTTGCGCTGCCCAGTTTATGGGCTAGGTTGATTCACACCTACTACACCCTTTTAACAACTTACACCTACTTCAGGGTACAACAGACAGAGACGCAATAACACTAGCCCGGCCATAAAAATAAGAGTAATAACTACCTTGCAGCAAGAGATTCTCGGGTGTCTGGTATCGTGCTTTCCTTGCATCATCCAGCTGATCCTCACGGGGACCTTGTGAAGGAGAGGTGCTTATTAGCCCCACTTACAGAAGAGGAACTGAGATCTGGGAAGGTGAATGACTGCCCCAATAACTCGCCAGGGCTGGCGAGTAAGAGTAAGAGTCAGGATTCAAGACTTGGTGTTTGCCTCCAGAACTCTACTGAGGGCTGTACTGGTCTCTGGCCAAATGACTGAAACCACCCCTTCAGACCCGCCGTTTCTGCGGAGATCCCAGAGACTCTTACGGGTGCTTCTCAGCCACAACAGACCTCTTCACCCTCCTGGCATCTGTTTTGTGTTCTTTGATCACCCCCAGAGCCCACTGGGAGACTCCCAGACTCTAACGCTCTCTCTGCTCCAGGATGAAGAGTGTTGCCGGGTCTGGGACTGGTCGCCGGGGCTGCCCATTGGGTTCCAACAGTCCACCCACCCCTCATCCTTCCTTATGCTCCCAGGGCGAGGGCCGTGCTCCTCATCGCCACCCTGATGTCCATCCATTGATGAATGGGGAAAATGTGGCCCACCCTACAGTGGCCTCCGATTCAGCCATGAGAAGAAATGGAAACTGACCCCTGCTGCATGTGGACGAACCTGAAACACCTCCTGCTAAGTGAAAGCAGCCAGACGCAAATGTCACGTATTGTATGTTTCCATTTCTATGAAACATCCGGAAGAGGTGAATCCGCAGAGGCTGAAAACAGATGAGTGGTTGCTGGGGACCAGGTGGAAGGGAGAAATAGGGAGAGACTGCTTAACGGGCAACAGGGTGTCCTTTGGCGGGTGATGGAAGTGTTTTGGAACTAGACGCAGAGGGTGATCATCCAATGTTGTGAATGTACTAAATGCCACTGAATTGCACATCTTAAAAATGGCTAATTTTATGTTATGTGAAATTTACCCCAATAGGAATAAATACACACACACACACACACACATACACACACACACGCATAACTAAGTACTAGGTCATCCACGTACGACTAGCTGTATTGCTTTTCCATCAGACTGACTTTTGTCATCATGTCAGCTGTCCTCTCCCCAGGAACTTGGTTCAAGATCCTGAAAATCCTTGCAGGCGATTTGACAGCATCTCGTTGGTCTGCCGTAAGCTTCCCTGCCCCTCTGGTCCCCGCTGAGTCTTCCCTGGCAAGTGGGGGAAACTGCCTGTCTGGGAGACCTCTCCCACCTGCTATCTGTTGGCGGTGGGGCGGGGGCGGTGTTAGAGAGCCATTAGTCAGGGCTTTTCCTTGCAAGTAACAGAAACACACACGCTGGCTGAGTAAGCAGAAAAGGAGCTTCTTAAAAGGATATTAACTCACGGGATGGATTGAAGGCCTGGTGGACCTGGCTGGAGGCTGTGCCTCCAGGATCAATGCCTGGAAACGGTCATGGAAACAGCTGGATGAGCAAAACACCAGCACGCTGTCGCTCTGCTAGGACGTTTCTGCACCAAGAACTTGCCCAGAACTGCAGGCCTATAGCCACCCTCCCTACACTGAGCCTCTTCCCTGGGTTCTCACTTCCTTATAATCTCCCCTGGGCATCCGATTGGTGGAGCCAGGTCACACCCAGGTGCCTTGGCTTCAAAGAAGACTGGAAAGCCGATGTTCCTGGGTCCCACCTCCTCCATGGGGAGATGGAAATTTCTCAAATATTACAAAATGTTGAAAACGTGGCAGGCATACAGAAAACACGGCACACAGCGGATACTGCCTCTATTATTCCCCAAGTGCTTGAAGGACCATATGGTAGCCCAAGCTCATTTGACCTTATCTCTTCTCATGAGGGAACTGGGAACTTCTGCAGATACCCAGCCTGGCCAGCTCCAGTTTGCAACTATCCAGAACCTTCACACCTGCTCCCCTCCCCCAGACGTGTAGGTTTCAAGGGGCTGTGAGGGAGAAAAAGTCCACCCACCCCTAGTTATAGGTTAGGTAGATAACTCAGACCCGTCGATCACTACATTCCGTTTCTCAAGAACAGTGATTGGTCCAAGGAAGCCATGATCAGAACAGTGCCTTTTCAAGTTTCCCTGGGATTGATAAGGTGTGTGTGTGTCGGGGAGAAGTTCTCTTTTGCCATGGAATTGTTAAGCTAGGAGGAAATGCAGCTGGGGTCATCTTCCCTCACCCTAAGAAAGAAATTATATGCAAAAGAAAAATCTCCTGTGGAAAGGAGGGATTGGTGAGACAGCCAGGAAAATATGGCTTCATTCCTGGATCCAGCTAAGCCTGAAGCCTTTCCATCTCTGGTCTTTAATTACAGAAGCCAAAATTCCTTTATACAGCTTCGGTTAGTTAGAGTTGGGTTTCTCTGGGAACTGAGTCTTTATAATTCACCACCCACTCTCTAGTGGGAAATTGACTATGAAACATTTTCTGTCCATTAGTTCATTTGGTAGTGGATTTTAAAGTAAGGAGGGAGCTTTAGTGTTGTTACTCACATTTTACATAGAAGAAATTTGGGGTTCAGAAAGGTTAAGGGACTTGTCCAAGTTCACACAACTAATTGTGTACTGGCTTATATTTGAATTCATTTCTGCCCACCTTTACATTCAGCACTTGTTCTAGAATTCCAAGGGTCAGGTTCTATTTTCAGAACTAATTCTGTTCTTCATAGTTTTCTGCAGTCCTTGGTATACTCGGAACTTTCAAAGCCAGTTCTGTCCTCCTGATAACAGAATAACTACAAGAGCTTATAGAATATTCCTATGCATTTTTATTTTCAAAAGGTATAAAGGCCAAGGTATAAAGCTTTGAAGGAGGAATATCAGTCTGATCGGGGATGTGGGGGACTCAGAGTTTCTGGAATCTCAATCCTTGTACCCACACTTATGGGAAACCCTGACCCTCTCTGGTTCTTTGCTTTTTTTTCTTGGGAAACCCAAGGATTTCCTAGATGGTAGGAGCTGCCCTATTCACATGTCTTTGGAGTCCTGTGTCATTCATAGGGACCTATCATTTGAGCATTGCCTCTTCCAAGTCCAAACGCTGACCACACCAGGCCAATACCGGGAGGTCAGTTACTGGGGAACGAAACATGAGAGGAGTCATGGGAAATGAGTACTCGTTGAGCACAGGCCAGTGATGGCAAATCTGTTTCCTCTCCACCCTCAGCTTCGCTCACGCACTGACAAGAACTCCAAGGCGACCTCGGAGCTCAGCTGGTAATGACCGTGGCTGCCAGCTCTCTGTCCTCTCTGGCCGAGCGCCAGGCACCTCGCATCATTAACCCCACATTCTCGCCACAACCTCTGAGGTGAGACTTACTTGTCTTCTGTCCCAGAGGAGGAAACTGGAATTCAGAGAAGATGTTAACTGCCCTGTAAAAGCTCCTTAAAGGAGATTCTTATATAAAAACTAATAAATAAACAACACACCAGTGTATTACTTGTCATTTGCCTTCTGCGCGCAAGACATGTGCCGAGCCTGCTGTGTGTCGTCTTCGCTCATTTCCCGAAGGCCTGGGAGGCAACCCGCCATTTTGCAGGAGGCGGAAGTAGGAAGTGAAGGCGGGAGCCAAGCGTGTCCAAGACCAGTGCCTGGTTCTAACTGTTGCTCCCCGGCTGGTTTATCTCCTCTGAGTTGCTGCATGAGTGTGGACAGGGACTCTGAGAAAGTGATGGACTCGTGATGACCGAAAAGCTGCCCTAAGTACTTCCGGAGAGGCCTTCTAGCATCTCCCTTCTGCCAGAAGCACGTGAGGAGGGCCTCCGCAGAGCATGCTTATTCCGAGCAGGGCTGGCCCATCCCTGTGGCAACCACCCTTCTCCAGCTCTTTGAGCTCCCTGCCCTGCATGGGGGAGGCAGTCACCCTACAGCCCCTCAGTGCCACCTGCCCTGGCCTGTTCCCATCTGGGGGAGTCAGAAGCATAGAGAACTTTCTGTATGAGAAGGACACCTTGGGAAAAAGCCTTGAGGCAGCTTGGTACTGTGACAAAAACGTTGCCATTGCTCCTGGCCATGTGACATGAGACAGCGGAGGCTTCTGCATCTGGAAAGCAAGGAGGCCGACCTGTAGGACCACCCCAGTGACTTAGTTGCTCTAAATTACGTGCAATGACTGGGTCCACGGATGGTTTCGGTGGCCTCCCTCAGACCCTGCTCATTCTCTCTCTTTTCCCCAATGCCTACCC
The DNA here is from genome assembly GCF_902655055.1 of Lutra lutra. Lineage (NCBI taxonomy): Eukaryota > Metazoa > Chordata > Mammalia > Carnivora > Mustelidae > Lutra > Lutra lutra. The sequence goes on from NC_062285.1 coordinate 133,140,200, forward strand.
ACCCAGCTAGTCATTTTCTCAGCATCTTACTAAGAACATTTTCAAACAAGCAGCAAAACTGAATCGGTCTTACAGGGAGCTCCCATATACTCACCTGCTAGATTCCATCTGGTTCTCTTAGCTGATTTCCTCAGTGACCGTGGAGGCAGAAGGTCCCACACACGCCTCCCAGAGAACACGCTGGTGGGGTTCACTGAGAACCCCTTCTTCCTCCCGCAGTTCATGCCCCCTCCTCACCCCAAACTCCTTCTGTTGGTGGCCATCCCTCTGGCCACACACAGTCCACGCCCTGCAGTGGTGACCATGGTCCGGACCCTCAGCGCCCTTCTCATAGAGCATCAGAGAGGGAAGGAGCTTGCCGGCCGGGAGGTGACGTCTCAGGAGGTCACTCTGTGCCAGGCACTTGCCGTGGGCTGTTCTAACACTTCTCCCCAGAGATGTGGAAGTGATACACAACTGATCTAGAAACTTTGGGGAATTCCACAGAAGCGTAATGAAAACTTTAATCATCCATATTTCCGCATTCATAATTCCACAGACTGCAGTAGCTAGCATTTATGGAGTGCCTACTGTATGCCAGGCATCGTGCGTGTTGCCCGTATATCCTCAGCAACCATATTTGGTATGGAGATAGTTACCATGATCTCCAAGTTCCAGCTGAGGAAACAGGCACAGAGAAGGTAGGTGATTTACTCAGAGCTGCACAGCTAGGAAGGGATGTGATGAGGATTTTCACCCCACCTGGTTCTAGTTAGTGTGAGGTTTTCAACACCAGTTTCCACTGTGTCCCCTGATTCTGTGATAAATGATTCAGGTATTTTCTGTGCAGTAACATTTGAGCATGCACCTGTATATTTCTTTTAATAAACCCGAGATCATGTTATTTTTCTCATCTGCTTTTTTTCCCCTTAAAATATTTAACCATCTCTTTTCCAATACTACTCCTCCAAACAACCCTGTGAAATAAACTAGGCCAGGCACTGTCCTGAGTGCTCTACAAGTAATAACAATCTTGGGGCGCCTGGCTGGCTCTGCCTTCAGATCAGGTCATGATGTCAGGGTCCTGGGATCGAGCCCCGAGTAAGGCTTCCTGCTCAGCGGGGAGCCTTCTTCTCTCTCTCCCTCTGCTGCTCCCCCTGCTTGTGCTCTCTCTCTCTGTGTCAGATACATAAATTCAAAAAACTTTTAAAAGCAAAAGTAATTATAAATTTTCACAGCGACCTATGGGGAACATACTTATTAGCTCCAATTTACAAGGGAAACCAAGGCACAGAGAGGTGAAGTAACTTGCCCAAAGTCACACAGCTAGGAGGGGGCAGAGCCCCTAAACAAACCCAGCAGTCTGGCTCTGATGTCTGGGCGCTTCCCACTAGACACTGTCTTCTTGAATCAGTCTTGGTCCTTCTATCATACCTGACCATGCACCTTTGTAAATGCCGTTGAATCTGACCAACAAAAGTTGTGAGGCCGGACATGCCAAGAACCATGTATTGGCGCTCCTGCTGCATCACAAATGTCTCCAGAAAACATACGTGTATTATGTCTTGGTTTCTGTGGGTCAAGGCCCCAGACGCAGCCCAGCAGTTCCCTCCAGCTCTAGGTCTCTCTCACGGCTGTAGTCAAGGTGCCGGCTGGGATCCCATCCTCCCGAGATCCCCTTCCTGCCACAGGAACCCCTTCCAAGTTCACTCAGGGGCTGGGCTTAGTTGGAGTGAGGGCTTCTGTTCCTTGGTGTCGGCCTCTCCTTGGGGCAGCTCCCAACACGGCTGCCGGTTTCATCAAAGGCCGCAGTGGGAGACAGAGGAAGCCAGCAAGACAGAAGTCCCACTTCTAGAACGTATTAATGATTTTGTATCATCATGCCTGAGTGTGCATAACACAAAATTCACCATTTTAGCCATAGTCAAGTGTACGGTTTTGTGACATCGTGCACTCCTGCACAACCATCACCGCCGTCCATCCCCAGAAGCTTCTCATCTTCTTGGAGACTCTGTCCCCATTAAACACTAACTTTCTGTTCCTCCCCTCCCCCACCCCTGGCAACCTCTGTGCTACTCTGCAGCCCTACGAATTGACTTTTCTCTCTGGTGAAGTAGGAGAGGAGTCTTCTAAGTCGAGCCAGGTAAGACTTTTTGTGGCTGATGTATTTCACTTAGCATAAGGTCTTCATGCTTCCTCCACATTACACCACGTGTCAGAACGTCCTCCTTTTGGGCACTGAATAATATTCCGCTGTATGCATAGACCATACTGTGTTCATCCACTCATCCGTCGGTGGACAGCTGGGTGGCTTCCATCCCTTGGCTGCTGTGAACACGGGTGTGCAAATATCTGCTGGAGTCCCTGCTTTCGGTTCCTTTGGATAGACATCTAGGAGTGGCACTCGCTGGATCATACGGTAATTCTATACTTAACCTTTGGAGGAACCACCATATTGTTTTCCATGGCGGCGGCGCCATTTTAGCCTCTCACCAGCCAGGCACAAGGGTTTCGATTTCTCCACATCCTCTTCAACATTTCTCGTTTCCTGTTTTGTTTTGGCTTCACGATAACCATCCCAGGGAGTGTGACATGGTTTTTCATTAATGGCATCCCTTTTACAGCCTCACCTCAGAAATTAGATCCCTTCCGTTCTGCCATATTCTAAGAAACGAGTGGCTAAGCTTGGCCCACACTTGAGGGAGGACATTATCGAGGGCCTAAATGACAGGAGGCAGGGATCATTGGAGCTGTTTTAGAAGGCTGCCTATCACAAATGTCATGAGTATCTTGTTTTTGTAGTTTTATTACTTTAAATGTACAGCGGCATGTCATTGGATTTGGTTCCATTGCATAGTGGCAAATATATCGGCTTTTGGGCTAGAAAGATTGGGGTTTAAATTGGATCCTTGTCTTCCCAGCTCTGTGACCTTGGGAAGTTACTAGACCTCTCTGAAGTTTGGTTTTCTTTGTTAAATGGGAACAAAAATACCTACCTTGAAAGATTATTGCAAGAATTAAATGAACTAATGTAATGTGATGTATCCTACACACTGTAGGAACTCAACAAATGATATCTCACCATCATCATCACCATCATCACCATTGCCATCATCACTGTGGCCTGAACGAACTTAGTAATCAAAACCAGGCGTGGTGGGGGGCACCTGGGTGGCTCAGTGGCTTAAAGCCTCTGCCTTCGGCTCAGGTCACGATCCCAGGGTCCTGGGATGGAGCCCCACATCAGGCTCTCTGCTCAGCAGGGAGCCTGCTTCCTCCTCTCTCTCCCTGCCTGCCTCTCTGACTACTTGTGATCTCTATCAAATAAATAAAAATCTTTAAAAAAAAAACAAAAACAAAAAACCAGGCGTGGTGGTTTTCCGGCAGGGTGTCCTTACAAGCTTCACCACCAGGTGGCAGCTGTGGTCAGACTGGGTATTAACCTCTCTTTGTTGGTACAAGATAAAGATGTGTGTATAATTATAGCTAAGGATTATTTTGGGCAGGGTGAGCATATGAAAAAACATAGTATCACAATCCCTACATTGGGATTAAGTTATTATTTCAGTGTCCTTCTGTGAGCTTATGTTCTGTTCCTCTGCTGCTCCCGCCCCCTACCCCCTGCAGAGGACATAACCTTCCCCACACCCTCCTGACTTGGTTGGCTCCCGCCAGCCCCATTATGAGCAGCTCAGAAACCTTTCTCAAGCTTCCCTGCCTTTGCTTTAGCTTCCTCTTCTTCTGTCCTACTTCTGTCAGGTCTCACCTTACTCTATAAGCTTAAGCAGCTCCTGCTGTCCCCATTCTACTCATGTCAGGTCTAACATCTTTCTAGAAGCCCTTCCTGATCTCCCCCACCCTAACCCCAGGTAGTATAGGCTCCCTCATCCAGGCTGTCCTCAGTCACAGCCCTTGACTCCACACCTCTGATCTGTGGTCACAGGGCCTGGCAACCCAGGAGGACACACGGGTGCACAATCATTCTGTAAATATTTACCAAGTTCCCTCTGTGTGCTGGGCATTAGGTGCGCAGGACCTGCTGGTAGCCTTTCTCTGAATAAACACACCAGAATCTTGAAATACGGAGCCTCTCCTGAAGACGTCATCAGACCTCGAGCCATCAGAACCTTGCACCTGCCAGATAAAATACAGGATGACCATTTAAATTCAAATTTCAGAAAAGCAACACATTATTTTTCAGTATTATATCTGAATCAATATATAAGACATATTCAATAATAATGGAAATAATAAATAATGGGTCCTAAATGTTGCAGAGGGCATGTGAATACTAAAACTGTGTTGTTGTTTATCTGAAATCCAACCTGGATTGCGCTTCGTGGGTTTTTGTTGTTTTGGTATCGGATTAGGGCTCTGACCAATGCGGTGAAAGGCCTCGTTTGTAAGGTGTCCCTACAGCATGTCGGTGTGATTACATTTCCATGAAGCACAAGCCTGCCCCTGTTGAGAACCAAAGGTATTTTGAAGTTTAATGGACTATTATTTTTGAACCAGAAATCCCTCTTTCTAGCTGATTGTATGTTTTCTGACCTTGAGGGACCTCTCCTTAGAATTTACACGCCCACTCCAGAAATGCTTGGTGTGATGCACGGGAAAGCTTTAGTCTTAAAGCAGTCATGACGGTGGGTGAGGGCAGGATGGGGCTCGGGGGAGAGGGCTTTTCTTGGCTGCCCTTAGACAGGTTTAAATTCCGCTCCGCCCTGATAGTCTCCGGTGATGGTGGCAGGTCCATTAGCTCTTCTCCTCTGGCCTTGAAGCTGCATCCCAGGCACACCGCCCCCTGCCCTGATTTCATGGAGTCAGGGAGCCGATCGGAGGCTCCTCGGAGAGCATCCCAGGCAGGTGGACTATCGCTGATTCTGGACATCCCCTCGGGGCACTGCGGGGGAAACAGCGCAGGGCCTGAGGCTAAGACTCGAATCCGGGTTCTGGCTCTGCTACCTGCCAGCTGAATGACACTCGTTCTAAAGTCACACACTGGTCTATGAATGGGCTATTGGACTCCATGCTAGGGACCAGGGTATGAATAATGCTAATGAGACATTTCTCTTAGCTTCAAGTCTCTGAAGTGTTACCTCTTTGAGCCTGTTTCTAATCTGTAAATATGTATTCTGTAGAAGGGGGCACATAAGAGGGACCTACAACCTTTCCCCTAAAGCCCTAGGAGTCAAACTTGCTCCCTAATTTAGAATGGTCCCGTTTGTAGGCAGGTAACGTAGTGTACATTATGAATAACGAAACAAATATCTATTTATGCTGCAGTGGGGGGGGGATAAATTCTTCCTCTCTCTAGGTGCGTTCACTGCCCCTGCCATTCAGCCACGGGATTTATTTCCCCTCCCCTTGAGTCCAGGCTGGACCGTGACTGCTTTGACCAATAAAACACGGCAAACATGACAATGACCTTGGGTGGACTCGCAGCTCTGCCTCGTTCTCGTGGAGCGTGAGTCACCATGTGAAAGTCTAATTACCCTGCCGGGGAGAACACATGGGGAGGAAAAGGCTCTCCACTGAGCCCAGCCATCCAGACGTCCTCGCCAAGGCGCCCGACATAGAAATGAAGCCACATGACACTCTCCAGCCCAGCCCAGCCCAGCCTCCCACTGAACGCCCCTCCCCCGCACCCTGTGACCACTGTTGCCACCATGGGAAGCAGAAGACTCACCCAGCAAAGCCCTGCCCCGATTCCTGACCCCAAATGCCACGAGTTACAACAAAATGGTGGTTGTTTTAAGTCAGTGAATTTTGAGGTCATTTGTTGCCCAGGAGGACAAAGCTGGAGTTCCTGACGGCCCAAGCTGGAGCCAAACCCTGGAGCTTGGTCTCATCTGGAAGCTCTCGAGAGGGGCAGGAGGGCAGGAGGAAGAAGGGGAATGGTCTGAGGAGCCAGGGAAGATTATGAAAGTAAAAAAAGGGATATGCCCTTTAGCCCAGAAATGTCATTCCTAGGAATCCAGTCTACTGAAATATTTGCACATGGGTTTGCTAGAATATGCAAGCAAGAGTGTTCCCGCAGCGGGGTATGGGATTGGAGCACGGGGAGGCAACCTAGGGATCCACCAATAGAAGGATTAAATCAATGAGGGCACATCTAAACAATGCGACCGTGAGGAGGCATTTTATTTTTTTTTTTAAAGAGTTTGTTTATTTATTATCGAGAGAGAGAGCACAAGTAGGGGGAGCAGCCGGGACAAGCAGACTTCTCCTGAGCGTGTAGCCTGACACAGGGCTCCATCCCACCCGTGAGCCTGAGACCACGACCCTGAGCTAAAATCAAGAGTCAGACACCCAACCAACTAAGCCACCCAGGGGCCCCTGTAAAGAGATATTTTAAAAGAATGGAGTAGATCTGTGTGTACTGATAAGGAAAGGCCAACTGAGTCATGAGATGGGCATGTCCACAGTGCGTTGTTGAGGGAAACAAGGCAGGTTACAGAATGGTGTATTATTATAAATGTATTTCTGTGTGTACATACGGATGTAGTTATTCTGTCTTTATCTACACCTGGATCCAGCTCCAGTGCAGCCCTATCTGCCATCTGGAAGGATACCATAGGAGACACCTGTCGCTTCTGCTTGTCCAGAGACATTCATTCTGGCCTCTTCTGGAAAGAGCACCCATGGGGTGCCTGGGTGGTTCAGTGGGTTAAGCCTCTGCCTTTGGCTCAGGTCATGATCCCAGGGTCCTGGGATCGGGCTCCACATCAGGCTCTCTGCTAGGCAGGGAGCCTGCTTCCCCCTCTCTCTCTCTCTGCCTGCCTCTTTGCCTGCATGTGATCTTTCTCTGTGTCAAATAAATCAATAAAATCTTAAAAAAAAAAAAAAAAAGAAATAGCACCCAGATCCCCTTCTGAGAACGGATTCTTCCCCCCCCCCCATTCCGTGCCGGTGGTTTGGGTTGGACTCTATTCCTCCCTCTGTCCGCAGGGCTGGAGCATGGGGCTCGGGCTTGGCCAAGCACAGCACCAGGTTTTCTCAGCCACGGTGATGGTTCTGGACAACCAAACTTGTCCGATCACAAGTCAGGCCTGGCATGGGCACTCCTGAGCTATCCATCTTCCCCGGGAGGTCTGACTCAGGACTGCAGTGCCTCAGCCACTGAGCAGATGTGATTGGAGCTGCCTCTTGGGACTGTGGGGCCCTCCTGAGACTACAGCTCGGCTTCTGATCTGGGAGCCCCCGGATCCCCAAACTGAGCGAACTCGCACCATTCCAACAAACCCCATCCCTGCCCGCCTTCACCAGGGCTGGCACCTTGAAACCAAAACACCCTCATGGACCCAGAGGCTTGCAATATCGTAATAGTGGTCACCTCTGAGGAGTGAGAGTCAAGAGGCTTTTCAGTTATATCTTTATATGAGTCATGAGTTTTGATTAGCGTGTACTGCTTTCGTAATTCGAAAGTACTTTGTGAAGACATGGGTCTGGGGATGTCTTTTTCAGCGTCTGTCCTTTCGCTTCCCATCTTCCTGGCTTCCTGGAAACAGGTCTCCTTGGTTGCAGGTTATGTAAAGTAAATCAAGGTGGGCTATAAATTTTTAATAACAGCTTTATTAAGGTATAGTTCACGTGCCATAAAATTCGTCCTTTCAAAGTGCACCATCCAGTGGTTTTAAGGTAGCCGTGAGGCTGTGCCATCAGCAGTCATCCTAACTTCAGAACAGTCTCATCGCGCCAGCAGGAAGCTCAGTGCGGACTGGCAGCCTCTCTCCACCTCCGGTCCATTCTGTGTCTCTCTGGATCTGCCTTCTCTGGCCATCCCACATACACCAAATTATAGGGTCTGTGATCTTTCGAGACTGGTTTCTTCCACATGGCATCATGTTTTGTTTTGTTTTTAAGATTTTATCTATTTATTTGTCAGAGAGAGAGAGAGACAGAATATGTAAGGAGGGGGAGCAGCAGACAGAGGGGGAGAAGGAGAAGCAGGCTCCCCACTGAGCAAGGAGCCCATCATAGGAATCAATACCAGGACCCTCAGATCACAACTCAAGCCGAAGACAGACACTTAATGGACAGAGCCCAGGCGTCCCCAGCATCAAGTTTTTAAGGTTCATCTGTGTCGTAGCAGGTGTCAGTCATGGCTTCTTTTGTTTCCGTATAGTTTTTAAAGATTTTTTTTTTTTTTTTTTGGTTTTAGCAATATGTGCCTAAGACTTACGTTTTAGCCGTTTTTCGGTGTGCAGGTCAGTGGCTTTAAGCATTTTCCACCGTCATGCAAACATTACCACACCCAACTCCAGAATGTTTCCATCATCCTATGTTGAAACTCTGTCCCCCTTAAAAGGATAGCTCCCTGCTACTCTCCCTCAGCCCCTGGCAAGCAGAGTTCTACTTTCTAATCTGTGCATTTGACCATTCCATGGACCCCCGTATAAGTGGAAGAATACAGTAAATATTGTATATGTTCCATATAAGTAGAATAGTAAAAAATATATATATATGTATATATATATATACACACACACACACACATACACACATACATTCACATACATGTCCTTTCGTGTCTGGCTTAATTCACTTAACATAATGTCTTCAAGATTCATCTATTTCATCCACATTGGAGCTGTATCAGGATTTCTTTTTTTTTTCTTTGTCTTTTATTAAGAGAGTGAGCTAGAGAGCATGCTCGCATGCAAGCCAGGGGGCAGGGGCAGAGGGAAAGGAGAGAGAGAATCTCAAGCAGGCTTCATGCCCAGCACAGAACACTATACCGGGCTAGATCTCACCACCCTGAGATCATAACCTGAGCTGAAACCAAGAGTCAGATGCTTAACCGACTGAGCCACCAAGGCATCCCAGGATTTCATTGCTTTTTAAGGCAAAATACTATTCCATTGTATGGATGGACCACATTTTCCTTATTCATTCATCCGTTGATTGACATTTCGGTTGTTTCCACTTTTTGCCTAATGGGAATAATGGTCTCATGCATGTTGACATACAAGTTTTTGTGTGCCCTTTTGTTTTTGCTTCTCTTGGGTTTACACCTAGGAGCAGAATTGCTGAGTCATATGGGAACTGGACATTCGAGTTTTTGAACAACAGCCCCACCATGTCATTTTATATTCCCACCGACAATGGAAAAGGGGTCCGGTTTCTCCACATCTTCACCAATGCTTGTGATTTTTGGTCTTTTTTAATGAAGCAGTATCTCCCTGTGGTTTTGATTTGCATTTCCCCAATGAGTAATGAGGCTGTGCATCTTTCCATGTGCTCTTGGCTTGTTTCCATCTGCTGTTTTCTCATGATCCGATTCCACATGGTGGAATTTAATTCAGCAATATTCCCTGTTCATGAGCAACATGCCAGTCAGTGTGTCAAGTGTCAAGGGTACAAAGATAAAGAAGACAAAACCTTGCTCTGGAAGATATTTTCAGGCTAGCTGAAGACCCAAGATACAAGTACATCTAGCAAAACGAATAGTACTGTGGAGTCTAGTTTCCATGAGATGGGCAGCGTCTCTGTTTTACGCTATAACTGTGGAGCATGCAAGTGTACTTGATACTTAGAAGGGGTTTGTGACACATGACACAAGGTCAAAATCTCTTTTATAGTCCTTCTATTGAGAGGTGGGGTCTATGTTCCTCCCCTTTGGGTTGGGTGGGCTTTCTGACTGCTTTGACGGATAGAATATGGCAGAAGCACACTGTGCTCATTTCTGCGTCCAAGTCTTAAGAGACCATCTGTTTCCATTTTGGGTTTCTTGGAATACTCACTCCTGAAACTCAGCTTCCCTGTTGGAAGGAAACCCAAGTAGCCCTAAAAAGAGGCCCACACAAAGAGGAACTGGGAGGTGCCCCAGCCAACAGCCTACATTAACATATCAGCCATGGGAGTAAGCCGTCTTGGAAATGGATCTTCTCTCCCCAGCTGAGTCACCCTGCATGCTGGGAATGGACATGGGCTGTCCCACACAGCCCTGTTTAAACTGAAGTTTCAAGAGCTAAATAAGTGGGTGTTATTATTTCAAGCCACTGGGTTTTGGGGGTGGAATGTTACACAGAACTAGATATTCACAACAGCATTCAATAAATAATCCTTGGCTGTCTGATCGTTGACAATCTGTGATTGTCCAGAAGGATAACACGCATCATCTCATTTAATCTTTTCAACAATACTGCTGATGAAGCGACCTTCCCAAGATCATACAGCTGGTCAGTGGTAGTACTGGGAGTAGATTGCTAAATATTTCAGATGTCAAAACTAGATTTCCACATTTCCACTACACCATGCTACCTCTCTCTAGAGAACTGGAAGGATGTTCCTTAGCCTCCAAGGCGGAATTAGATCCTTATGGGCTAGACTGATCAAGGAAGGCTCTACGGAGATGGAGTTTGAGCTAACTCTTAAAGAATGAAGAGGAATTACCCAGGTAAAAAAAGAGAATCAATGGCATTCCGGGGAAAGATAACAATATGAAAATGGTCCTCATGCCACTGAGCCCTCTGTGGCTCGTGTCCCAGTGATTATTTTGGGTTGTCTAACTTTAAGTTCAGAAGTGTGAAACAACCATTTTATAATGTTCATGGATTCTCTGGGTCAGGAGTTTGGACGGGGCACAGCTGGGACAGCTTGCCTCTGGCCCACCATGCTTGGGACCTCAGCTGGGAAGATTCAAAAACTGGGAGTGACTTGCCAGGTAAGGTCTGGATTCATCAAGATATGGCTTCATTCACATGTGCAGCAGCTGAGGCCGCCTGTCAGCTGGGATGTCAGCTGAGCTGCACGTGGCCTCTCCATGTGGGCTAATTTGGGCTTCCTCAGAGCATGGTGGCTGGGTTTCAAGTGTCAGTGTCCCCAGAGAGCAAGGGGGAAGTGCCAGGCATTTTCAAAATTCAGCCCCAGAAGCTAGAGAGCGATTTCTGCCATAAAACAGAAAGTTCAAGGAGAGAAGACATAGACCCTACCACTCCCTGGAAGGAACATTAAGGGTATGTAAGGATGCAAGATGGCAGATACAGTTATAGCCATTATGGAAAAGCATAAATTGATCTACAGCCATACCACCCTGAATGTGCCCGATCTCATCTGAAAAGCATAAATTGCCGTCATGCAGTTTTTCAGCATGGCACATTAGAAGGAAACATTAGTGTGACATCCAAACCCTTACTGTAGGCTCTTGATAAGATGCCAAGCATGAGCAGAGGTGGTGGTGGCAGGAGTGCATTTTATAACACTCAGTAATGGTTTGAAAAATTATCTTTCTTGGGGGTTGGGTCCATATGCTAGACTGTGCATAGGTTTTTATGTCTACTTTCATCCTCAATCCCTAGAAATGACAGAAAAGAAATACTTAAGAACAGTAGACTCTTGACAGGACTTGAAACCTGAGAGCCAAAAGCCAACTGCCCACTGATGTTGAGGAATCCCAGAAGGACAGAGAACATAGAGAATTGATTTGTTAGGGGAACCACAGCCCAAAACATGTGTCAACAAGGAAGGCTGTGAGAAGTGGGAGTTCTGAGTCTTGGACAGTGGATTTGAGGAGCAGGAAGAGTCTTGAGGTCATTATCGGGGTGGTTGTTTGAGAACAGACATCTAGAACAAACAGCTGGCAGTAGTCCCTGTCCTTTGTCCAGGAGTAGGGCGCAAAGGCGCTTGGCCCCAGCCCAGAACAGTGGGTCCAGAACTTGGGTGGGAAAAGCAAGAGATCGGGCAGAGTCCCAGGCAGCTGGTAAAATCTAGAATAGTCTGAGACCCCCTACTCCCAAAGGATAGCTTCTAGAACATACTCCCCCGCTTTTGCTCTTTGTTGCCATTGGCCCCAGACATGCAACAAACTTCCCTAAAATCAGTAAAAGCAAAATTATTAAAGAGAAGCGTTCAAGGAAACAGAAGGAAGTTTAACAGAAGTTGTTCAATGTCTTCCAAGGAATATGAGATGACTAATGCACCCATGAAAGGAGACATAGTCTATGCCCTAACCACGTCCCCTCATCTTTCCCATTTTGGTTCACTGTGCCTGCATTTCTTTGCCTGAGGCCTTTTCCCTCCTTCAGCCTCCAGAGTTCTCTTTGCGTGGCATGCTCGAAGTGCTGAGGAATTAACACCCCCTCCACTAGGAGAAGCCCTCAACCAATGGCCAGTGGGAGTCGGTATAAATACCCCAGCTCTCTCACCCCTGGAGTAGCTCTGAGAGGCGTGTTCTACAGGGCCTTCCAGGGCTCACTGGTGCATCCATTGTTGGCTGCCTTCCCTTCCCCATCTCACTTCCCCACTGGTCTAAAGGTAGTTTCTGGTGTCACCCCCCAGATAAGCTACTTGAACTCAAATAATTTTTTTTCAGGTTTTTCTTACTGGAGAACCCAAACTAAGCCTGAGAAACAGGCAGTTATGAAAAAGGAAGTGGGGAGATGGGCTGGATAATATAAGAGCATAGAAGGGTAAAGTGTCAGGAACGTATGGGAAATGGGAAAAAGTTGTGACGTGGATGACAGATCCAGAGACTCCAATACCTGTCTTAAAGAGCAGAAATAACTCAAAGGAAGAAAGTATCCAATAAATAATAAGAGAAAAACTCCCCAGACTGGAAAAAACCCACACGTCTTCAGATTGAATGACCCATGAACGAAGAACAACTCAGGTTGATGAAATCTACAAACACCAAGGGAAATTTCTAAAAGATTTTAGAGGTAAAAAGCAGATTCTTTACAAGGAAATAAGTTTCAGGGCGCCTGGGTGGCTCAGTAGGTTAAACGTCTGACTCGTGGTTTTGGCTCAGGTCATGATCTCAGTGTCATGAGATAGAGCATCACACACACACTCTCTCTCTCTCTCTCTCCAAAGAAGAGAAGAGAGGAGAGGAGGGGAGAGGAGGCGAGGGGGGGAGAGGAGGGGAGAAGGGGGAAAGAGAAGAGAGGAGAGCAGAAGAGAGGTAGGGAGAGGAGGGGAATGTGGGGAAGGGGAAGGAGAAAAGAAAAGAAGTTCCGATAGGGTCAGAAATCACATCAGTCACAAGTGCTGAAAGACCAGGGGACAATCCCTTCTAAGTTCCGTGGGAAAGTCTCTGGAACTTAGAATCCTATGCCTAGCTAAAAATCATTTATCTGACAGGGGAAAATAAAGACATTTATAAACACGCCAGAGCCCAGACCCAGAGTCACTTTCAATCAACATGAAAATGAATCCAAGAGGAGGGTTTGCAGTGCAGGAAGCAGGGAGCCGAGTCCTGACCATTCCCAGGGGCTCTGCTCAACGCACACCTCCGTGTGCCGTGCCGTGCCCAGAGCCCGCAGGAGCCTTGCCCACTTCTGACTTCTCCCTTCTAACTGTCAGGGCTGCTACTTTGACACTGAAGCGTGCACTGCCTGGACAGCTGGTAGGTGGGGCCACAGCAAACCATGTCGCTCTTGCGAGGCAACCTCACAGCTGTTCACGGGTTTGCTTTGCCTTCCTGTGTAAATCACAAACTCCCAGTAACAAGGACCAGATCTTGTACATCATCAATCAGTATTCACCGGTCTTTTAACAGAGACTGAGCTCTCAGTTCACAGAGCAGGGTGTCCGCATTCCTAGCCTCTCCTTCCCCATCTGAGCTGCTCCAAACATCTGCTCGAAACTCAGTCTGCTGGATTTTCTCCCCTCGCTCCGTCTTTCCAGCTACCTGTCTTCCTTCCCCTACCCCTCGGCCTTGTCCCCAGGCCTCTGCCTCTCCTGGAGGTTCGGTCCTCACTTTCCTGATCAATAGAATCAAAGCCAAGAGCCGAGGAGGTGGAGGGTTGGTCCAGACCCCACAAGATGCCAGGCAGAGTTCTAAGCCCTTCATGTGGGTTGATGAATTCCCTTCCCACAGCCTGTCCTGTGGGAGAAGAGCTATTATCCGTCCCACTTTTTCAGGTGGGGAAACCGAGGCACAGAGAGGGGAAGTAGCTTGCTTGAGGGCTCACAGCAGCTGATGGCGGGACCTGGGTTTCTGCCTTGACAGTCTTACTCTCAACAGTGATGAATTTCTGAGGCCTGGCTAGGTCTGACCCCTTGCCAACCAGTAAATGCCCAGAGATCTAAAAATGAGTGGGATATACTTGGGACGGGGGAGCACAACAGAGCAGAACTGCTGAGTTAGGATTGGAGTTAATGGGAGACCACAAGTGAAAACGAGCTTGGAAGGCGTGGCACGCACAGAGCGGTAATAGGTGACATGAGTCGTGTACGTATCTGTAGAGTTTGCAAAGGATGCCTGGATGCACATTTCACATCCCACTTGATCGTGAGAGCAATACTGGGAGAATGGATTCAAGTGAACCATCACCTTTGACCTTTTGCTGATGATGAGTCTGATGGCCAGAGAGGTTAAGTGATCGGCTCAAGGTCACACAGCCAAGTAACAGCCAAGCAGGCTCCCGAACAGTAGAAGCCCCTGACGGCAGGCACAAGTGACTGGAGCATGAGGGCGGTACTTAAGCAATATTTATTAATTGATATTTATTTATTGAGCAATATTTATTAACTAATTCTCTGCACTTATAAACATGTTTCTATTAATATATCTACTGCTTGTCCTCTGGACAAAGACCAGTAATATTTTTGGTGAGGGTTCCACAAGAGAAGGATTTCCTCCTCCGCCCTTCGCCTCCAATCATCGCTGGCCATGCAGCCGCCTGACCCCCTCCAAAGGAGAACAATCCCCATCTGGAACAGAAACCAGGCAGGAGTGGGGAGGGGAGAGAGAAGGGACGGGGGCAGGAAACCAAGAGTGCTTTTGTTTTCCATGACGCAGGAGTGACTTCCACCCATTTTCATCGGAAATTTTTAAGATGCTTTACCTCTTTTTTCCAATTACCTGGCTGTTAGGGTAGGCGGGAGGGGAGGAGGGAGGCAGGATGGTAGAGGCCAAAGCAATGGCCCTCCTCAGCTCTAGACACTGCAGGATGCTTGAGTTTTCACAGAGATGTTGCTGGAAAAAAAAAAATAGTGACCTGCTGACCGCTGGAGCTAGAAAGCCAGCACCCAGAGCTTCTGCACCCGGGCTTCTGCACCCCTCTTGGCTGTGGGGCAAGGACCTCGTGAAGGATGGCCTCAGGGATATCTGCCCGATCACGCCGGGAGGTCCCTTCAGCGACCTTTTTCCCAAGTGTCCCCTGGTCCTCCCCTGGCCTGGGGAGGCAAAGGTGAATAATGCCTAGTCCACATTCTAGAGGCTCTAGCCATGGACGAGGGGGCACACACAGATGTCTTGCCTCTAATCCGGACACACGCATGACATAGGGGCTCCCAAGGGTCTGGGCGGGACAAGCAGCTAGGACTGTACCAAAGGACAAAGACTTGAGCTGTTGGCCAGTGCAGGAATCATGGCTCCCCTGTCTCCAAGCTCTGTGACCCCATCTGGACTCCTTTAGGCTTTAGTTCTCCCTGCTGTGAAATGGGGACACAGAACCACTCACTTTGCAGGGTGGTTGGGAAGAGAAATAACACCACAGACACAGGGCAGACCTTCATCACTTGGAGCAGAAAGTGTGAGCTTGGGAGGAGAGGGTGGACTGGGGGTCTGGAAAGGGGAGCAGTGCAGAGAGGAGGGCTGAGGTCCTTAGCAGTAGGGGAGGGAGTTTAAGCCAACGGAAGTGCTCCACTCCCCAGGGACCAGCAGGAGAGGTAGGCTAGGCGCAGGGAGAAGGGGATCGGGGCCAGGGCCCACATGTGTTGCAGAACCTGTGGACCTATCTTTAGGTCCAGGCTGTCCTCCCACCTCTGCTCAGACAGGTAGCTTCCTGCCGGGATGGGAAATTGTTTTGCCCTGGAATTTTTCTGCCTGGAGGTGTGTTTTTAGAGTCAGGTTCAGCGTTAAGAATCTGCAGTTACCAATATTCCTGAGGACCCAGACCCGGACTACACAATCTCCAGTGAGAAGCAGGGAGGGGAGCCAGGAGGGACAGAGACGACTGCCAGAAGCCCCTGCCCAACTCTGGGGCCATGCCTGGGATCCTCTTGTGTAGCCACGGCCTCTCCTTTCAGTGTTGGAGAGGATAAGTGGAGCTCACATGGGAAGATTCAGCCCAGAAGTGCCCGGAATCCTGGAACGCCAGGATTGAGAGAGCACCTTGCTCGGCCCACACACTGTCCAAGAAAGAAAGAAAGAGAGAAAGGGCTATACGAGGTCACACCCTCCGCCACACTGGAGAGTCCCCACCGAGAGGCGATCTCATCATTGTGCTCTGCTGTGGACAGCCACCTGCCACCATCCCTCAGCACTGGGCTGTGACTGGCCACTCACCTTTCAGGAGTTTGCTAGACTAACAACAGTGTTAACCCATTCGATAGGGAATATTATCTTCCCCTGTTCCTGATGAAGGAATGGAACTCAGAGGGGCTGGGTGACCTCTCCAAGGTCACAGCTGTAGTTTATGGGGACCCAGGTCATTCTGCCTCAGGGACCGTGTCCGTCCTGCTGGCTCAGGAGGTCTCCAGAGGAGTGCCACTGTGCTCCGACCTTAGAATGTTGCTGCCTTTGAAAGCAGCTCAAATCCCAGCAGGTCTCCGGGAATGTCACTTCTCTGTGGCAGGTGCAGGCGTCTGTACCTTCCCTTGGATTTCTGCTACCTCTTTTATGTCCCAGCAGTGCCCAAGTGGATCGATTTAGGTTAAAAGGGTGGTTTTATGTAACATCTTGTGATGCCGGGAACAAACTCAGGTTCATGGTTGTAGATCTGGGTTTGAGTCTTCTCTTTGCCTCCTGGTACCGAGTGACCTTGCTTAGGTCAGTTACAAAATGTGGGGGGTTTTCCTTGACCAAGTAATCAGAAGTCCAAGTTACAAAAGCCAAAAGCACACAGACTGAAAAAGAAATCGCTCTCCCAGTCTGTTGCCTAGCCCCTCTGTTTCCTTTCCCAGAGGAAATCATTTATCATTTCCCCACATCTTCTAGAGACGCTCAATGAATGTGCAGGTATGTTGCGCTCGATCGTCAGGATAAAGCTACTTTAAGGAGAGAGGCCTCAGTGAACACCTAGGTTTCATGCATACTGGGAAGATAAAAACTATCTTAAGGCCTTCAATCTGCATTTGTCGTCCCTCCTGGCCTTTTGCTTCCTGAGTGTAAAGGTGTGATGGAGGAAGCATTTGGAGTCAGAGTGTCAAAATGCCTGTGATTTACCCTCAAATGGGTCAGCAAAAACGTTACTGGCAGTAATACAGTTAATCATAAGGAGCAACAAAATCTTAACCAATGACGATTCTTGGGCAAACAGTGCTCAAGGATTTATGGTACCATTCTTTTAACTTTTCTGCAAGCTTGAACAGGTTTTCCAAATGAAAATTTAGGGGAAAAACAAGAAACGACTTAGGAAACTAAGAAGTCTAAGTCCAGGCAGAAAAAGCAGGAGTGGAAGAAAATGCCCGAGTGGTTGGCAGCTGCTCAGGGTGGGCGGGAAGTGCCAGGAAGGCTGTGGGGTCTGGGCCAGCTAGGAAGCCAGCCAGCCCAGTGCTGAAACTCTCTTCGGTGAACCCATCTCTGTCTAGCTCCCTAGCTGCAGCCAGGGGGTAGGAAGAACAAGGTCGCGTTACAGTTTTAGTGAGCATTTCCCACTTTCTAATGAGGTTCTTTGGCCATTGTCTCCGAATGCCTGTTCATGTCTGTGTCCATCTTTCTATTGGGTTGTTTGCTTTTTCCTTAAGGATTTGAAAAATCCCTTCTACGTTCTAGATAATAATCCTGTATAATTTATGTGTTGAAATTATCTTCACCTAGTTTGGGGAGATGAGGTTTTGTTTTGTTTTGTTTTTTACTCCTGTAGTGGTATCTTTGGATAAATTTTAATGCAGCGAAATTTATGAATCTTTTTTCTGGAATGGTTTGTGCCTTTTATGTTTTAAGAAATCCTTCCCCGCGGTGCCTGGTGGCTCAATTGTTTAAGCATCCAACTCTTGATTTCAGCTCAGGTCCTAATCTCAGGGTTGTGAGATAGAGCCCTGGTTCGGGCTCTGTGCCCAGTGGGGAGTTTGCTTGAGATTCTCTCTTCCTCTCCCTCTGTCCTTCCTCATGCTCTCTCCCTCTCAAATAACTAACTAACTAAATAAATAAATAAATCTTTTTTTTTTTAAAGATGGAAAGAAAGAAATTATCCCCTGTCCCAGGGTCAGAGAGATACTATCTTATTTTTCTCCCTAAAAATCTTGAAGTTTTGCCTTTCATATTGACATCTGGAGTTGACTTTGTTATGGTGTGAGGTAGGGATCTGTTCTCACTTTTTGAAAAAACTCTATATTTGAGAGAGAAAGAGAATGAGCACACCCTTACATCAGTTGGGGGAGGGGCAGGGGGAGAATCAGACTGCTGAGCACAGAGTCCGACATGGAGCTTGATCTCATGACCCTGAGATCACTACGTGAGCCGAAATCAAGAGTCAGATGCTCAATGGACTAAACCACGCAGGCACCCCTTTTGTTCTCCCCACCCCGCCCCCGCCTTTGGCTACTCACTGTTGTTTGCAGACCTGCTGGAAAATACTCATGTTGAAGACACCAACACAGGCCAGGCTCCAGCACAGGGCTCCGGCAACGAGAGGGAGAACTTGTGAGAAGTGGTTCCCGTGCAAAGGCTAATATCACCACCTTCCCACCACACACAAAAAGAGTAAGTCTTGCTAAACCACAGATGGTCTTTAGGAGCAGCTACAGGGAGGGAGGGAGGCCTTAGTGAAGAACAGAAGACCCACTCAAGGGTGAGTGTGGTTTCAGTAACTGGGGTGATTCTGTAGTGGCCCTAGTTGAGGAATTCAGCTGCTCTCTGGAGGAAGCCAGAAGTCAGGCTGGACAATACAGTTCTGAGCAGAGACCCCAGCCCTCTCTTGCCTGCTCCAGCTCCAGCTGAGGCCTGCCTGGACTTAGGGGGCCCTCAGCCTCATCAAAGCTCCCACCTTGCCCGGGGCCTGAGCTCATCTAGGCTGCAGTGCAGCCATAAGCACAGAGAAGCGTGTGGTGAGAAGAGGAGGCCAGAGACACACCAGTGGGCGGGGCCCCATCACTTCCTGCAGAAGGAAGCCCAGACCTCCCACTGCACATGCAGGAAACCACACGGCCTACGTTAGCCTGAGCGCTGCGCTACTAGCGGGATGACCTGGGGGGAACCAACGGCACCTTTGGGCTACCCTGCAAAGTGGATTCTAATGGTAATCTACCCAAGCAGGTTATCGTGAGGCCTGGAGATAATGAGGCAAACAGCTGGTACTCGATACACGAATGAAATTTATCATTTGCATGGAGCTACAGGGCTGATAATCAAGCCCATGATGATTTTCCCACAACCTGTTTTTGCGGCCTTATTTCTTGGGACTCCGTCCGTTTCTGATAGACCCAGCCATTCCTGTGTGTTGTGACCATCTATTTTAGGGTCTACTTAAATACACGATGGCCCTTCCATTGGATGGAATACTACATAGTCATTAAAAGGAAGAGGATACGTCTGAACCAACGAATCAAAATCATCGTCCAGCTAGACTGCCAATCGGATAAGCCAAGACCAGAACCTGTGTAAAGCAGAGTGCTTTGATCCCATACTTGAAATCATACTGCTCAATGCACACGGCTGCGCACACACATATGTGCTGGTATACACGCGGGTTATCTCCTATACGCACATTTCGCTGGGGGAAGGACCCAGGGGAGCAGGCCGGCTTTTGCTTTTTCTTTTTTCTTCTTTCTGTGCCATTGACATTCCCTACCAACACGGATTCACGGCGGCTTTGCAGCCTCAGATCCCAGCGCTCTTCGCGGACGGGCTCCTCATCATTGCCCCCGTGCACAGCGGGCTCCACTGCTGTCCCCACTTTACAGGTGAACGAAGCAAGGCACAGAGAGATTAAGTAACTCGATGAAAGACACACAGCAAATAAGGCATGGAGCTGGGATTCACATTCAGACAGTGAAGTCCCAGAGTCCCCACTTGCCATGTGACCCTGTTTCTTAACATACTCTTCTTTACCTGTTAAAAAATTCACACCAGTTTTCTGTTTCAGGCCATTTGTAAGCTTTTTTTTTTTTTTTTTTTTTTTAAAGAGAGTATGCGCAGGCATGTGTGAAAGTTGGGGGACAGAGAAGAGGGAGAGAGAGAATCTCAAACAGACTCCACACCCAGTGCAGAGCCTAACACAGGATTCGATCTCACAACTCGGAGATGGTGACCCAATCCAAAAATCAAGAGTCAGATGCTTAAAGGACTGTGCCACCCAGGTGCCCTCAGGGCATTTTTAAATTCTTGTGTGTGTGTGTGTGTGTGTGTGTGTGTGTGTGTTTTAAACAGAAACAGCAATACCCTATGATAAATTGTTCCCTAATCTGTATTTTCTTTAATTCCAGTTAACATACAGCATTATATTATTTTCAGATGTACAATGTAGGGCATAATCTATAATTCTTAGCATCTGTTGGTTGTTTTCAGCCCTCCCTGACCACAGCCAATGGGAGCCGTAGGTGAGGGAAGAACATGACTTTGGGAGTCAGGCGATGCCCAGCCCCATCTCAGCTCTGCGTGAGCTGCGGCATGATCGTGGCCAGGCCCCTTCCCCTCCCTGGCCTCAGCCTCCATCTGTAAAGCTGGGATGACCCTGGAGCCAGTGACCTCCACGGGCCCTCCTGCTCAAGGATTCTCTGGCTCTCTCTGGTCTATTTTTGCCCAACACCTCTCCCAGGGGCCTGTGGGCCTGAGCTAGTTTCCCTGGCTGGCCCCCATCCAGGCAGCTCAGGTGGAGCGCCAAGCTAATGAGGCCAAGGTCATGGGCCAGTTAGTGGCTCTCGGAGAAAACCGTGGCTCTTCGGCCAGATGGCAGCTCTCCCATCAGTCACTGGGCTCAGGCACAGGAGGACCCTGGGTGGGGGACAGGGATGAGAACAAAGATCCTGTAAGTCATCACTTCCAGTAGGAGCCCCTCAGAGCCCAGGTCCCGGTTACCTCTTGTGACTGCAGTGCAGTGTGCGGTGTGGGTGCGTGTCTCCCCATCACACTGACAAGCTGGGAGTGTAGGGGGTTTGGGGGTAAGGGGAAGACTAAATGGTTCACCAAGCACGTCCCCTCCCTGCAAGCGGACCCACACCAGGTCGAGCCAAGAATTGGAAAACCAAGATGAGCCCCCCACAGCTACCCGCTGGGGGGGGCTTCCCCTTCCTTTCCTGTGGGAGTCAGGTCCATGCCTCCTGATCAGAGGCAAGGTGGGGAAGAGCTTCCTCTTTTTTTTTTTAATTCAAGATTTTATTTATTTATTTGACAGAGAGAGAGATCACAAGGAGGCAGAGAGAGAGGGGGAAGCAGGCTCCCTGCTGAGCAGAAAGCCCGATGTGGGACTCCATCCCAGGACCCCGAGATCATGACCTGAGTCAAAGGCAGCAGCTTAATCCACTGAGCCACCCAGGCACCCCAAGAGCTTCCTCTTTTACGTTATTACCTGCTGTGAGCATGAGCTGTGTCTGTTTTGCTCACGGCAGCCTCCCTGACGCCTAGATCCGTGCCAGCCATGTACGCAAGAAAAGCTCAGTATGCGCTCTTTGAGTCGATCGACTCACCTTTATCCCAGAGAGAGGCTGTGAGCTGCGTTAGGAAGGACACAGCATCATCAATGGGTTCTACTTGGTTGTTTCCAACGAGTGTGGGCAAGTTGAAACTCAGGAAAACCACGTAAAGACTGTAGGAAAGACAAATAATTCCTTTATAATGTGCCACCACTCCCTAATTTGGACATTTTGCCAATTTGAATTTTCTTATTCCAGATTTTTCATTTCAGTTCACTAAATATTTATGATTAATGATGATATATTACTATTAACTTTTTAAAAGATTTTTATTTGAGAGAGAGAGAGAGTGCATGGGTCGGGGCGATGGTGGGGCCAGAGGGAGAGGGAGAAGCAGACTCCCCACTGAGCAGGGAACCTGATACTGGGCTTGATTCCAGGACCCCAAGATCATTACCTAAGCCAAAGGCAGACGCTTAACTGACTGAGACACCCACGCGGCCCTTTATTAATCTTTAATTGCATTCTTACCATCAACCAGGCTTTGGGCTAAGCACCTAACAAGGACTAGTACATTAATTTTCAGAATAACTGTGTAAGATGGGCACTACCATTATTCCCACTTTATAGATGAAAAACTGAGGCAGACAGAAGTTAGGTACTTTACTAAAGCTCACATGGATAGTAAGTTCTGGAGTTAGGAGTCAAGTCCAGAGCCCACACTCCTAATCACAACTAATGTTGCTCTCCAGGACCCCCTTTGTGTGCAAGTATCTGTCCATGAGGCGCTGGTGCTTAAGAAATGAGGAAGGCCTTCAAAAGGGAGACGGAAACAAACTGGTAATCCACACCGCGAGTACTGCTCAGCCATCAGAAGGGGCAGATGACAGATACTAGTGACAAACCGAACAACTTCCCAGAGAGCCCATGCTGAATGAAAAAGGCGATCTCCAAAAGTTTCATACTGTGTGGTTCCACTTATTCAACAGTCTTGCAAAGACAGAATTCTAGAAATGAAGACGAGATTAGCCAGTCGAGGCTAAAGGAGGGGCGGAGGTGGGGGGGGGGATAGGTGTGGCTATAAAAGGGCAATAGTAGGGACCCTCGTAGGATCGGAAGTGTTCTGTGTCCCAGCTATAGCAATGTCAATATCCTGGTTGGGATACTGAAGAGGCGGCAAAGAAGCCTCATTTGCTCCAAGAAAATACAGCTAGCAGAGTATGACCTCAAAGCAGAGACCTGGCCGGCTGTGGACTAAATTTGTGTGTGTGTTTGCATTTATAGCACTTAGATGTTTAATTTATTTGGGGCACCTGGGTGGCGCAGTGGGTTAAGTGTCTGACTCCTGGTCGAGCTCAGGTTGTGATCTCGGGGTCATGAGATCAAGCCCTGTGTTGGGTTCCACGCTCAGCACGGAGCCTGTTTAAGACTTTCTCTGCCCCTCCCCGCTGCTGGTTAGCTCCCTATTAAATAAACAAATCTTTAAAAATGAATACGCTCACTTGGGACACCTGGATGGCTCAGTCGGTGAAGCATCAGACTCTTAATTTTGGCTCAGGTCATGATCTCAGGGTCGTGAGATAGAGTCTGCTTAAGATTCTCTATGAGCTTCTCCCTGTGCCCCGGCCCTCTCCAGTCTCTCTCCCTTGCACAGAAAAAAAAAAAAAAAAAAAAAAAAGTCCCCTGAGCTAGCTCTGTAGTATTTTGTACACCTCTAAAATAGAAGGTTTAATTTAAAAAAAAGAAAAAGAGAGAGAGAGAGAGAATGCAACGCCCTTCTGCCTGTCTAGAGTCTCGGACCCCACCTCGCATGCTCAGGTCACTTCCGTATGTCACAGTTGGGGGGGATGGAGCTCAGCCTGAGAGGACAAGCAGGGACCTCCCGCAGCCACAGTGGAGCTGAGTCTTCAAGAGTTAGCAGGCCAGAGGTAAGAGGAAGGACATCGGAGGCAGGCAGGATGGCACGAGCAAGTGGGATGCTTGGGTCTTCCCTTCCCTAAGCCAGCCCTGGGTGGAAAGATCTCAGACCATTCCACGGCAAAAATGCAAACACCAGATACTTCCTAACTTGTATGGAAACGTCTTAAATGACGGACAAAATCGTCCTCTTAAAATGCGTCTTCAACCTTTGGTGCCTGCCGCTGGTTATCTGATAGGGAGCCCAATCAGAGGAGAAAAGAAATGGAGATCCCCTTGTCAAACATCACCCCAGAGAGCCAGCGGCTTTGTTCAGCCCTCAAGATCATCTTTCATGTCCAATTTAGTAAAAAGGCAGATGTTCATGTTTTTCCTGTTAAGAGATCATTTCTTTTAAAAATCCATGGGTTTTTTTTTTCTTGATAGGACTAGTCTGCTTTGTACACCATATATATATGGATTATATATAGTCCATATATATACGGTGGGAAGACTGAAAATTATGGGGTCAGAGGACTTCGCATTTCATCTCAATTCTCTCACTCAGAGCTATGGTCTTGACCTTGGGTCAAGAGTGTGAGTCCCTTGATCTCTACGATGAGACTGACCATACTCAATGGGCCAACACTACCGAATTCTAGGGCTCTGGTGGGGATTCATGAGACGACATTTGCCATAGAACGTCGCATAATATGTGAGCGGTAGTAAGTGCCCACTAAGTGATATTCAGTGTTGTTAATTATAATTCTAGTTTACGTAAGAAATTAAAGATACGTGCTTTTCACAGCACCCTACAGATAAGATCACAATTTCCAGGGGCTTTGCTGTATCAGGCAAGATAGTGGAGTCGGTCCTCCAGCAACGACCACCAAACCTCCAGGGTTTATAAGTTTACCTTTATTTATGTATTTTTTGAAGATTTTATTTATTTATTTGACAGACAGAGATCACAAGTAGGCAGAGAGGCAGGCAGAGGGCGGTGGGGGGGGAGCAGGCTTCCTACTGAGCAGACGGCCCGATGCAGGGCTCGATCCCAGGACCCTGAGATCATGACCTGAGCCAAAGGCAGAGGCTTTAACCCCCTGAGCCACCCAGGCACCCCTATTTATGTATTTTTTAAGCAGGCTCCACACCCAGCACGGAACCAGACATGGGGCTTGAACTCAAAACCTTGAGATCAAGACCTGAGCCGAGATCGAGTGGGACACTTAACCGACTGCGCCCCCCAGGCACCCCTCAGAGTTTCCTTTGTGCTCATGCCACATGTCCATCACGGGTCAGACATAGACCTGCTCCTCTGATCTTTCCTCCTGGACCAGAAGCAGAGAGAGGCCAGTCTCTGGAACACGGCTTGTTGTCATGGTAAAGGAAACGGTTCTTAGATCAACATTAAATGTCATGGATTAGAAATGACACACATTATTTCCATTCAGAACTCACTGGTCAGAACTGGTTACAGATTCCCACCCCACCATCCGGAGGACAGGAAGAATAAATCTACCCAGCGTCTGAAAGGGAGGAAACCAGAGAATGTGGCCAACAGCCCTACTGACTACCGCACTGCATTGGAGAATCACTGCCTCGCCCAGAGGGATGGCTAGACAGAGGCGGGTAGCAAGAGGCAGAGGCGGGCAGAGGGGACAAGGAGGGCACCTAGGGAGGGCACCAGGCCAGTGTGCAGGGCTGAGGCTAGAGGAGTGTTGAGCCCCTTTCCCCTCTGGATCTGATGCAGACAGGGTCTGGACCATTCTGTTCTGCAGGCAAAGCAGCCAGCCCCGATAGCTGCGGGCCGTGCCGGGCTCTCCGCCTGGGCGGCGAGGCCATACGTAGCCTGGTTCCCTGGCCCTCCAGTTCATGAGCAAAACAGTTACAAAGCAGGATTTCTTCTGCTCCACCCTCCTTCCCTGTTGGGTCCCAGATCCTATTCTCCTGAGGGTTTGGGGGATCCCCCAGGCAGTCAGCATCTCTCCTGTGCTCTTTCCCTGCACCCTCCCGCCCCCTTCCCAGACCCCAGCCCCTCCCTGCTCTGTTTCTGGCCTCTCCTGTCACTGCTGACGTCAAAGGTCCCCAGGCTGCGGCTCCAACAGCCCCCCGTGCCTGGGCGGACAGTGCCACCTCCTGTCCTTTGCAAGCTGCTGGTGGCATCTTGTATCCCCAGTGCCCCAGATCTCAGGCGGCAGCCCTTGCCAGAAGATTCCGCAGGAGTCCTGGCACAGGGGAGCCTGAGTGACCAGTGCTGCTGGCCTTCTTGCAGATTCTGGGCCTCAGGCTCTCCTTTGTCCCCCCTCCCAGCATAGGCCTTTGCAGGAATGGGGCCTCTGCCTCCAATATTCTTACTACCGCGTCCTTCCCTATCCTCCTCAACCCTGGACTCCTCAACCAAAGTCAAGGCCCCGGTCTAAGACTCCCCTTCCTGTTGAACCAGCAGCTAATGACGGCCAGCCTGGGAGAAGAGACCTGCTGGTCCAAAGCATTTCCAAACAGCAAACAAATTCGTCCTCTTGCTCATGTGAATTCACACTTTGCCCAGGGCCAGCTGCTCACACATCCTTAGTGACCTTCAGGGGAGGGAGGCGGGGTGAGTCAGACACATTGGCCTCAGTGAGGAAACTTCTGGGAGTTTCTAGCTTGCCCCAGTGAGCTGATGTGGCTAAGTATACACCCAGACCTGATTGGCTAGGAAAAGGGCCGTCTTTGTTCTTCATTTGCCATGGCTGACCCGTTCCTTGGACCAGAGAGCACACATTTCCTTGCCAGTGGAATTCTGGCCGTCACCAGAGGCCAGGGAATGAAGGCAGAGCCAACGTTCCAGGCAGGGTAGGTTCCCCAGGGGCCCATCCTCCCTCCAGAGCTGCCCCTTACCCAGCACCGCCTCCAACGTATCAAAGCATATCAAGGAAGCTCGGTAGCAGTGCACCTGTCAGGAACAGGCGGGTAAATTACGATGCACTCTTACCAGGGACGCCGATGCCCAGAGAAACGCACATGCCTACAGCTGCTGCCCTCTGGGGCCACCTGGCCGCGCACCCATGGGACCCGGCTCGCATGCACAGCACTTCCCCTTCTGGGGCATGGCGACGCGGAAAGAGCAGTCGAATTCGAATCCAGGTCCGGATCCAGACTCTGCTACCTTGCACCAGTTACCTAAACTTTCCATGCCTCGGTTTCTCCATTTGTCAATGGGGGAGGCCATAATCCTGCTTGAAAACGGTTATTTCGGGGAAGAGGTGAGAGTAAGGCCTTCTCCTCCTCCCCCTGCCCCCACGCGCTCGAGATCACTGACCACAAAGGCGTGGCTGTTAGGACCGGGGTGGACCCAGTTACCCCACATCCTTCCGCCAGTATCCAAGATAGACCCCAAAGGGAAACAGATCACCGAGAAGAAGTACCTTGGCCAGACTCCGCCGTCAGCCTCAGCCCCAGCGCTCGGCTGGCGGACTGCGAGGAAGCCCATGTCCACACCCGCTGGGGCCTCCTGCGGTCACACGGGCTGCAGGACTAACCGGCTGGTAGCTTGAGCTCTCCGCTCCGCCCACCTCCCGGCCCCCCTGTGACGGCCACACAGCCCGGGCTTGCGGGCTCCGAGCAGGGGGCTCGAGGGTACCGTACCTGACTCCTGTCCTTGTCGCTTTCGTGTCCCCTCAGGTGACTCTAGTAGAACTATGTCAGCATCGGGCAGCTTTCTCCAGCACGTTACCGTTTCGAAGCAAATCAGGGGCGAGTTTCCCCACAATCCAACAGACTAGGCGAAACGCAGACAATCCGCAGGACGCACAGGACCACCCTCTTCTCCCATCGACCCCAGACCCAAACGGCTTCCAGCTGAGCTTTCCGTGACATGAACCTTTGTATGAAGCTGTGAGTGCGGAGGAGGAAGCTGTGAAGTCATTTCCCACCCTATTGCAATGATGGGTTAATCAAGAAGGCTACACCTGGATCTGATTTTCTTTCTCAAAGAGAAAGAGCAAGAGCGTGCCCTGAGCCGGGTGCGGGGGTGGGGTGGGAGGCAAAGGGAGAAGGAGAGAGAATTTTAAGCAGGTTCCACACTCAGTGTGGAACCAAATGCAGGGCTCGATCTCAAGACCCTGAGATCATGACCTGAGGCGAAATCAAGAGTCAGACGCTCAAACGACTGAGCCACCAGGTGCCCCAGATCTGATTTTTCATTTTGATGAAAATAGTCTCTATTACAAGCAAGAGCTCCCCAGCACTTACGTCTTGAAAGAAGGATCAGAACCCTCAGGACTCCAGGCTACCAAGCATTGAACTGGCTGTGATGACAGGAGCCCAGGATGCTGGAGGTTTAATTGGGAAGGGATTTTCATCCAGATCATTATGGTTTGGGCTAGTGTTCCAGTAACAAAGTCCCACATGTTTGGAGGGTCTTTCTCAACGTAAATTTTTCATCAACCCTATTAGTTGTGGTTCAGGATTTTGCAATGTACATGGTGTTAGAGCAGAAACAGCTGTCTTGATGGTTGTGCTGAATGCCATCTACTTACCGGCATGCCTCCAGGTGTCAGATCATGACATTCCTCCTACCAGGACCCTTAATTCCATCACCTGGAAAGATCTAGGTCATCCTCCCAAAGCCTAACCTCCTTGGAAGAACTCTCCAGAATCTTCCATGGCAGAGTTGACTGTCACCAGCTCCTTGCTTCCATGATACCTGTGGGCCCGTAAATATAGCCTCATGCCTCTTTCCTTATCTGTCTCCTTCTGGTAGACTTTCTGGTTTTTCCTAGTGCATCTATGTCTCCAGTGTCCTAGACTCAAGTAGTCAGAAGTGAATAGCTTTTGAATAAAAATGGAAATTTAGAAAGCATGAGTTCATGGCCACGATGTTTGGTGGACATGGAAGGAGGTGGGAGCCTATTTTCAGAGAATCTGGATTTTCTGCAGCAGCTCATCTCTGCTTGACTGCTTCTCTTGAAACAGAGAGAGCCAGGAGTGGCAAGTATTACAGTAGTTTGGAAGGGATGCAGGAAGGAAAGCAAATCCTATTTCTGCCCAATCACAGTAGAGGACAGCGGTTAGCTGTTGAAGGCTTAAGTGTGCAAAGGTCCTACATGCAGTTTTGAATTTAATTCGACATTCACTCCACATTTCATAAATGAAGAAATCAAGACTGAGAGAGGAGAACCAATTACCCAAGATCTCAGATATACAGAGAGAAATAAAAATCCCGATCTGACTCCAAAGCTGGTAGTCTTTATTCTGATTTGCTGCCAAGGGGAAGTGGATGGGAGTAGCACTGGAATGGAAAGGTCCAGGGTCACTCTCACCATAAGAGCCTGTTTTGCTAGGATAATCCTCTGGGCCGTTAACAGCCTGTGAAGAGACTGAAGAGAGATGAATGTTATTATATCAGAAGAGCACAATGCAGTTTGCAATTTATTTACTTCTTTATCATATACTTCTGAGTAAAGACAGAATTATCTCAGGTACAGGGGGAAACTGAGGCAAAAGCAGGGGCAGTGGCTTGCTCTACCTCACACAGCAAGTTTTTAAAGGACCTAAAGTTCAAAATTAATTTCAATTAAGTAACTAACAAATGGACTGTCTTGAAGGTAACAACCATACACTCTGGAAAGTGAAAAAAACAACCACTTCAGGGCTGAGTAGAATGAACATCAGCAGGAATATTTTGAGGGGAGTCTATATAGATTAAGTGATGGGCAAAGACTGAGTTCTCCATTTTTTCAGCTTTCCCTTGAAAGCAGATGTAATTGTGGCACAACTCAATGTGGCTAAAATTCTGATAGAAAACCTGCCATCTTTCTGGGGAGAAAAAAATGGAAATAAGAGGACCGAGCCCAGGGCAGCCATGAATGCCGAAGAGTGCCAGCAAACTGTTAAAAGAGAAAGCCAAAGAAGGGAAAAATGGTAGACCTAAGTCCAATAACATGAATAACTACACTAAATATTAATAAACTAAATACTCCAATAAAAGGCTGAGATTACCAGAATAGATGGGAAAGCACCATGCAACCATATGCTGTCTATAAGAGATATTTAAAGATTATAAACAAACATAAGTAGATACAAATATAAAGATACAGATGGGTTGAAAGTAAGTGGGTGGAAAAATATATACCATGCAAACTGCCACCATAAAAAAGCAGGGATGGCCCTCGTAAATATCAGATAACATAGACTTCAAGACAAAATATATTACCAAACATAACAAGGGACATCTCATAATGATGAAAGGGTCGATTCATTTGGGAGACATACAATAAAAAATGTGTACATATCTATAAAAGAGCTTCAAAATACATGATGCAAAAATACATACAAATAAAAGAGAGAAAGTTCCGACTCACAGCTGGAAAATTTAACATCCTCCTTCTTAACAACTGGTAGACAAGTAATAAATGAATTGGTAAAGTCATAGAGAATCTGAACAACACTCTTAATTTGAGCTAAGTGATATTTACAGAACCCTGCACACAACTGCTGAATACACATTCTTTTCTGGGTACATGGCATAGTCACTAAACTAGACCATTTTCTGGGCCGTTAACAAATATCTATAAAATTAAAGGATTTAAATCATGCAGACAAGGTTTTCTAACCACAACTGAATTATATTCAAAATCAATAAAAATAAGATGTGAAGAGAATCCCAAATATTTGGAAACAAAAAGATATACTTCTAAATAATCCATAGGTTGAAGAAGAATTCTCAAGGGAAACTTAAAAACCAGACACTGAACTAAATTAAAATGAAGAGACAATGTATAAAAATTGATGGGATGCTGCAGAAGCATGGCTTAGAGGAATATTTATAATGGTGATAGGCTCAGTAATGGCCCTCCCAAATATGTCCATATCCTAATCTCTGGAACCTGTGACTATCACCTCATATGACAAAATGGACTTTGCTGGTGTGATTACGTTAAGGATCCTGAATAAGGAGATTGTTTTGGATTATCTAAATGAGCACAAAATGTAATCACAAGTGCCCTTATAAGAGAGAAAAAGGGGGAGATTTGCCCTCATTTTCATTTTAAAAGAGAAGCATTCAGGGTCACCTGCCTGGCTCAGTCGGGGGAGTGTGTGACTCTTGATCTCATAATGGGGTTGTGAGTTCAGGCCCCGTGGGGGGTGTACAGATTACTTAAAAAATAAAATAAAATCTTAAAAAAAATTCCATTTACAATAGTGCCAATAACCACAACATACTTAAGTGTAAGTTTAATAAAAGTCATGCAAGAGCTCTTCACCAGAAACTACAGAACATTGCTGAGAGCAGTCTGACAAGACTTAAATGAACACAAACATATAACATGTCACAAACTGGAAGACTCAATATTGCTTCCATGTCAGTTTCCTCCAAATTTATCTACTGTTGATGTAATACCCATCCAAATCCCGGTAGACATTTTTGGTAGAAATTGAAAAGCTGATTCTAAAATGTATATGGAAATACACATGATCTGGAATGGCCAAAGCAATTTTAAGAAAAGAAGAACAAAGTTGGATGTCTTACTCTGTCATATGACTCGCTGTTAAGCTATAGAAAACAAGACAGTGTGGTGTTAGCAGAAGGACAGACATATAAATTAATGAGACAGACTGGAGAATCCAGAAGTAGACCGAAATACATATGCTCAATTGATTTTCAGAAGAGGAGCCAAAGCAGTTCAGGAAAGAAAGAAAAGTCTCTTCAACAAATGGTACTAGGACAACTAGATATTCACATGGCACAGATGATCATCAGTCTCTTTCTCACATCATACCCAAAACTTAACTTGAAATGGACCAAAAAGTTAAATGCAAAAACTTTAACTTAACAACTTGTAAAAGAAAATGGAGGAGAATGTAATTATAACTTTGGAGTTAGGCAGTGATTTCTTAGATAAGACTCAAAAAGCGTGAACCATAAAAGAAAAAAGTTGATAAATTGTATTTTATTTAAAAAAATTGTATTTTATCAAAATGAAAAACTCCTATTTTTCAAGAAAAAAAATGAAGAAAGGGAAAAACAAGTCCCAGAACAGGAGAAAATATTCTCAGTACACTTATCTGACAAATGACTTGTATCTAGAACATACTAAAACTTCTTACAAATCAATAATAAGACTCAATTTTGAAGAGAGAGCAATAGATTTATTTCTATTTATTTATTTGAGAGAGAAAGAGTACATAAGCAGGGGAAGGGGCAGAGGGAGAGGAAGAGGGGAAGCAGACTCCCCGCCAGTCACAAGGCTAGATGCCATGCCCCTGAGATCATGATCTGAGTCAAAACCAAGATCATGGTCAACCACCTGAGCCACCCAGGCTAAGTGGGCAATAGATATAAACAGACACTTCACAAAAAGAAGATACAGGAATGCTTCATAAGGATATGATAAGATGACTGACATTATCATCAGGAAAATGCAAATTAAACCTTCAGTGAGACATTACTACACTCCCATGGGAATGGCTACAATGAAATAAATGGCCAATTCCAAGTACTGGTGAGGACACAGAGGAACCAGAACTCTCATAATTGCTGGTGAGAGCATAAGGTGTACAACCACTCTGGAAAATTATTTGGCATGCTCTTCAGAAGCTAAGTATAAACCTACCATACCACACAGCCTCTCTTAGCGCATACCCAAGAAAAATGAAAACATGCCCATACAAGACTAGTAGAGAGCAGTCTTGTTCACAACTGCTTCTCAGAAACAACCAGAGCACCCGACTGGTTCAGTCAGTATGTGACTCTTGATCTCAGGTCATGAGTTCAAGCCACACTTTGGGTGTAGAGATTACTTAAAAATGAAATATTTGAAAAAGAAGAAGAAGAAGAAATGAAACAGTGCAAGTGTCTGTCAAGAGGATAGGCAAAATGTAGCATAGCCATACATATCACTCATTTTAAAAAATGAACTACCAGGGCTTCTAGATGTTCAGTTGGTTGAGCATCAGACTCTTGGTTTTGGCTCAGGTTGTGACCTCAGGGTCCTGGGATCGAGCCCCAAGAGTCGGGCTCCAAGCTCATCAGGGAGACTGCTTCTCTCTCTCTCTCCCTCTCCTTAGCCCCTCCCTTACCCTGCTTGTGCTCTCTCTCTCTCAGTCTCTTAAAAAGAAGTGGGGGCACCTGGGTGGTTCAGTTGATCTGCCTTCAGCTCAGGTCATGATCTCAAGTCCTTCAATATACCAAGGTCAGAGGTTCCCAGCATTCGGATTCTGACAGCAAGTCCGAACTCTGTCATTTAAACCAATCTCAGTCCTTCCTGATCCTCTGAGCAACAACATTCCTACAATCCAGATGCCTAGGGGCCTTTTAAATTCTTAACTGCTGGATTTTTAATAATCCTACTGAGATTTTTCACTACTGGAAGATAGTGGTGACATCACAGCATCTGAATGATTAGGGCCCGAATCCTCCTGGTTGGTTCAGTGACAGAACCGTCGGTCCTTGGCATCTAGCATCCTGTGGCTGAGGCTGGCACAGGGAGCTCTCCACATCCCCGTGCATCATGTGATGGGGGTGGTAGGTTCCTGGGTCCCACGGTCTTTGATCTGAGAGGTTGGCCCCACCAGGACCACCCCCCCCCCCGCCCGCTGGAGGATGACATTCCAAGGATGCCAAGAACAGAATTTGGGGCAGCTGACCTATTGCTCCTAGCAGAACCATCTGGAGGCCTCAGACCTCACACCCTGAGTATGCCCTGCTCCCTGAAGAACACACCAGAGGCTTTTCGGTTCACACCTTTGGTCTCTCACAGGATGGTGAGAAAAACAACAAGCTGTGGAGCCAAGAATTATTCCACTCACCAAAGATGAGGAAGCCTGGATAACAAGACTACTTGCTTTGAGTAGAGCTTCCAATAAATGAATGAGGCTCCTTTCCACCACATGGGGGGCCCTGGAATCCCCATGTTGTCCCTTGGTGTCCAAATCCTAGCGTGTCATCATGCATCTTCTCAGGCTAACGTGCCCTCCAATACGTGAGGGGTTCTGGGTGAGGCTTGTTCCTTGAATCCCCCTGACACCTCACTTGCCCTCAACTTCCCACAGTGCTCGCCAGGCACAGAGCAATAGACACATGGAAACAAGTTAAGGGCTGGATTCCTTAATGCTGATGAAACCTCTAATACCTCCTTCTCTTTAACCCCAGTGCAGAAAATCCCTGGTCATGAGTCCTGGGGGACAACTAAACCAGAAAGTAGGTGAGGCTTTTCTCGCCTTCCCTGCAAACCCCCCAGAATCTAATGGCTGGGCTGATGAAGCCATAGGAACAAGGATGGCCAGGAGCCCCTCCCCACCTCCTTCGGGGACAGACCGGAAATAGGGCGGGCCGAGTGACTGGGAAGAAGGGAAAGGAGGTGGGGTCTGGGAAAGAAGGAAGGGAGAATCCCATGACTCTGTGGTGGGGACAGCAAGGCCTTGAGGTGCTTGGTGGTCCACGAGGGAAGGAGGGAGGAGGAAGTCTGCAGCTTTCAAGGCTCGGTTCCCCCGCCCACCAGAAAAACACAGCCATTCGTCCCTTCGATCTCGGGTTCTGGACACTGGCTGAGGGATAGGCTTATGCTCAGTGCGACACCAGATGTGTGCAAGCTTTCCCTGGGAGTCCCAGTGGGGCCTGCAGGGTGCTGAGCTCTGAGGAAAATAACCAGGTGGGAGAGTGGGACCCCAGGGAGTGAGCAGGAGAAGCAATGGAGGACGTGGTCCCCGAGATCCCAGAAGACAAGCCCATGGAAAAGGGAAGTCAGGCCTCCAGAGCCCAGGCGAGCCCCATCATGAACTCAACCAAAGGCACAATACATCAGTCCATATTTATTGAAGCAGGCGATAGAAGACAGGATTGCGAAAGCCACACAGATCTTCAATACACTCCCCCCCCAACCAAGTGATGAGGACTCTGAGGCTCAGAGAGGCGGCGTCTCCTGGCCCCCGAGCTGGTTGATCTCCTCGACATATGGCCAGGTTCCTTGACTTGTGGCTGGCCTCTGCTATCTCTTTTCTATTCCCCCCCTTCCACCACCACTTTTTTTTTTTTTTTCCAAATCAGCCAGTGTTCCAAAACCCTTTAGATTATCATTGGAATTTCACTGGTCACTCAGCGCACCCTGAACCCAAAGAGCACCAACAATTTGTTAAACATTCCCCCCTACCCTTCTGCCAACTGCATTAACCCCTCCCTCATTGGGCTCAGCTTCAGAAATGCCAAACTCCTCAACACCCCAACACAAAACCTTTATTTTGCACTTTTTCCCCCTCTAATAAGGCACCTCCATGTCATTGTCCCACACATGTCCCTGCTCCCTGCCCTGCTCGGGGATCACGGAGTCGGGCCCTCCTTCAGAATTTTATAGATCTCCCTGAGCTTCTCCAACTTGCTCTCCAGCTCCCGGGCCTTCTGCCTCATGTCTTCAGCTGACTCTGTCTTTGCGCCCTTTTGCAAGTGTTCTGAGTCATTCACGAGGCTGACCACATCCATTGCAAGGGAGACACCTGCAGTGGCCACACCCATGATCCGGGCTCCTTTGGTCATTGCCAGAGCAGTGCCCCCAAAAGCTTTCTGCACCTGCCGGCCACTTCGAACTGAGATTCTCTGAGCTGTCATAAGGTGCCTGGCCTTGACTACAAGGCCAGGTTTGACTTTGGCTAGCTTGATGGCACGAACATTCCTTGCAATGCTTTGCAGGACTCTAAAGCATTTACCTGTTAAGGAATAAATCTGGGGTATGCGGTCACACAGAACCTTTGCAATGACCTCCCCTTTGTCAAAATCAGTTGATGTCAGGTGACTAGCTTGGGCTTTTGCAGACGACTCACTTGAGACTTCCACGAGGCTGGTAGAGATCTGGGTCACAGTGGCTGCTGCTCCCAGCCCCATTCCAGTTGCCAAGAGTGCCAGACTGGCCCCTGCTGTCACAGGAGCCAGACCCAAACCAAGGATGCTCAGGAGGCCAGACACAACACCAGCAGAGTTGGCTACTATGTTGGCGATGGTGCAGTCCCGGTGTACCCTGTCCACCTCATCTGCGAGCTCGTGGAGCTTTCTTATACGCTCCTCAAGCTTGAGTTTCAACTCAGGAAACTGATGCAGAAAACTCTCCTTAGCCTCCTGCTCTTCGGCCTCCAGATCCATCGTTCTTTGCAGCTCGTTCAGAACTTCACGTAGGGCTTCTGCCTCCTCCCTGTAACAGGGAAGGTCAAGGGATTAGGAGAAGCTTATCCAGAAAATGGGCTCCATTTGCTCTAACCTCCATACACCACAGAACTTTTACTGTAAATCAAATGGAAAAGAATGTTACAAATGCAAAGAATCCTTCTTGCAATGTTGCACACGTTCCACACACTGCTCACACTCCATAACACACACCCAGTTGGGGAGTAAATAAGTCCGGGTCATCCTCAGAGGCTCTTAAATAGTGGCTATTGGAGGAAGACGGCCTCACAGTCAAGGACAGATTCCCATGGTCAGTACCACAGTGTGTGCAGACTGGGAACTCTGCAGATGAAGAAAGGGAAGTGAGGTTGGAACAGGAAATCCTTCTTTCGGAGAAACGTCCTGTGTGCTGAGGGATGAACCTACCCACAGAGGTCTTCCCTTGCCCTGGGCACTGGGAAGTGAGCTCTAGGCCCCACCTAGGATGTCAAGGGTCCTAGAATGATAAGACTGTCTTCCTTTGCCTGGGCCTTTGGCCATGGGACAGCCTGACAAAATGATGGAGTCTTTGGGTCATGAGCTGTCAGTTGTGACTATGGAGGATCTAGAAACTGGCCTCCCAGGGGAGCGGAAGGCGACAGGTTAGCCATGCAGGCAGATGTGACTGAGCCCCAGTAAACTCTGTCCTGAGGTTCAGGCTGAAAAATACTCTCTCCTGGAAAACACGTTACTCAGGCTCTCATGAGCCCTTCTCTTGACTGTGCCTTGACCTTGGTCTTCTGGGCTCTGACCTTAACAGACTGCGTACAGTCTTAGCAAGAGCTGTGTTAAGACAGCTTAGTGAGAATCCACACACTCTCAATATCTCATCACATTTGACATCTGATCAAATTCCACCTTTGATGTGCCAGTCTTTGACCTGCCTTCAGGAAGAACCCTGTTGGGTCAGGTTAGCAAGAATCCCTCCATTTTAATGTCTCCTCTTCCTGATTTCCCATCCCTTGCCCTCACCCTGCTCCTTGCCTAGAAATCCCTACGGGTCTTCACTCTATTTCAAGATGAGCCCAATCTCTCCCCCCTATGACATCACTCTTGACGCCTATGGCATGAATTAAGTCTTCTTGACCATTTTAATAAGTGTCACAGTAATTGCTTACTTGCACAGTGTGAGCATCCCAGGCGGGCAATGCTCCCCGTGCACTGTCACACACTGAATACAGGACAGTAAGGCCTCCTGAGGACGATGGAAACTTTGGACTGGAAACCCTCCCAGACTCTGCCCCAAGTGTCTCTCTCCTGGCTGGTGGGAAGCTGTATCTCTCCCTGTCACACAGCATAACTGAGGGGACAGCTCTCGGTGAGCTCTGTGAGTGCTTCCGGGGAATCATCCAATCCCGGGGGGGGGGTTGGGGACACCCCCAAATTTTAGTTGGTGCAAAAGTAGGGACAGTCTTAGGGATTGTGCCCTCAGACTTTGCAGTTGGCTAACTCTGGGTACTTGAAGTTTAAGAAAACAAGATCTCACAGCAAGAAGAGTCCTTAATCACCATTTTGCTTGGCAGCTGCTGTCTCTCCCAAGCCTGCTGGCTGTACTCTGATGAGGCCCAGCCACTGCCCCAACTGACTGAGAGCCCGGACACCCACTACCCTGGTTCCCCTCAGACTTTCCAGCTCATGTCTTGGATTCCCCAACTACCACCCAACACCGCCAACCTCACAGGTGTCACAGCCTAAATAATACCTTAGCTGGTCACAGCTCTGCATGCATGTACATTAAGGCCATGTGCAACTTTACGACATCTCTTAAAGCTACAAGAGACTTTGTGAACCTTCTATTTGAACCAGTAAGCTGGAAATGATCTAGGTTTGGAGGAGAAAGTAGTTTCCTCTTTGGTGGGGACTTCTGAGGCTCAGAATCCCTCAAAGGCTACACAATTGGCAGCTGTCCCCTGTGGAGCTGGAAGTTGTCACAAAGTCACACTGCCTCCTATTGGTCTGGGGCTGCTCAGTTTAGAAGATAGGGGTTTCAAAATGGTAGTCAAGACTGACCCAGCTCCAAGGCAAGGTATGGAAGAAACCCTGCCCCATGGCCTGGCAATCACAGCAGTGAGGAGATCAAAGAAGGGAGGGAAGAAATGTCCCCTCTCCCTCACACCCAACCTCTGCTAGGCCCCTGGTCTCCTCAAGTTTGTGCCCTGGAGCTTCACTCAGTCCCAGATTCACTGCCCAAGCCTACCTAGTCCTCCAATCCAGATGCCCTGGCCCTCTTATCAATTGTGACCACTGGCTCTGGCCCTGGTCCAAGCCTCCTGGGACTTTGGACAGGATGACTAGGTTCTTCACCTTTGACCTTGAAATTCACACCAATCTTCTCAGATTGAATTACTGTTTCCATGGAACAAATGCCCAATCTGACACTCCCAGACACACAGACCCAGAGAGCTGAAGGGCTGCGCAGGGAGAGAGTCAGGATCCAACCAGCTCAGTCCAATTCCACTCTAGCCTCTCCACGTCATGGGCCCGCAGGATCCTGCACGTTCATGGAACTGCTCAGATGGGGAGGGAAGGCTCTAATCCAAATCCCCAGGGCCATAGACTGAAGTGTCAGTGTTCTTGTGACTGGTCCCAGAGGAAGTCGTGCTTGGCCCTCATCTCCAGGAAGAAGACCCTTACCACCATCTCTTCTCGGTAATCTTCTAATGAGTTAACACTAATGGAGTTCCTACTATGTGTCATCACTATGCTAGGGACCTTACGTGCATTATCTTCATTTCGCCATGATAAAATTGAACAGATAAAGAGATCAAGGCAGAGAAGGGTCAGCTTTAGGTTCAGGCCTAAGGTCACATAACCTGCCCTCTGCAGGTTTCCTTCTCCTCAATCCGAGACCATTCACTGCCAGCAAATGTCATGGAAGACATGTTCCTCATGGATTGTCGAGAAGGAACATACTCAACCTCAGCCCCAGGACACTGTCCCGCAGAGACCTGGCTGACCATCGGGGGCATCTGCACGGGGGGCGGGGGGGTACCTGGACAAAGTGGCCTCAGCCACAAATCTCTCCCAGGATTCATGGTCACTCAGCAGGAAGTCTAGTTCCTCACGCCTCACTGTGTTCAGGAAAGTCTCAATGACCTCCTCGAGAAGGCCTTCACTCTCTAGATGGAAAAAAAAAATATGAAAGGCTTTTAGTTTTTTCTTTTTCCTGCTTCCCTAAGGGAGAGAGGAAACCAGGGCTTAGCTGGAGGGAAACCACAGCGCTAAACTGTGCTTTTATGGACCTGCCAGCGGAGGGAGGGGAAATAGCTGTGAGCCAGCTGAAGGCATATTGAGATCAATAGATTCAGTTCCTGCCCCGCTTTCGTATCTGACAGGCGGGGCTTACAGGTGAGACACAGGACAAGTGCCCTAATATAGCCCTGGGAGCCCGGGGGATGCTAGGGGAGGGGAGGTTTTACCTGGAACTAACAGGTTCCAGGGACAGGGGACAGCAACAATACTTAGGGAGGACACACTGTGTAGCAGGCCCTGGCCCAAACACATAAACACATTCTATTTGATCCTCATAACCACACAAGGAAATACTCTCATTTTACAGGTTAGGTAAGGTAAGGCACTCCAGATCACACAGCTGGGAGGTAGCAAAGACCAGACCGGCGTCCAGGTTGTGGCCCACCGGCCCTCACAGAGCACTCAGGCTGGCAGCAGGGTGAGAGCTGGAGGAAATGGCCTCTCTTGTAAAGCCCCACAGTCATCCCGAGCCATGCTGGAGGCTTGGACAGGGCAAGAGGGCAGGAGCACGCTCCAAGGCTGCTGGTCTACCCCCTCCCCCACCACGCCTCAGGATCCCTTTTTTCCCCTCCTTTCCCCTCTGCTGTCCCCCACCTCCCTCTGGACTGTCCTGGCCTCACTTCTGGGTCATTGATGGATTTGACGGGGAGCAGGGGAAGGGAGGAAGTAAGCACCTCAGCCGTGACCCTCGGAAGACAAGAGGGAGGTGTCCCTACAGACTCCTGGGCTGGGGACTCCCCTTGACCTCTCTTGGGGGCTCAAGGAAGCTCTTCAAGGGACCGATTCCTCTGTAGGTGAGCTAGGCTGGAGGCATCCCCGCAATTCCAGGGATCATCCAGAGAACTGGAAGGCGACTACCTGGGCTGAGCCCACGGGCTCCCGAGGTCATGGTGTCGCCGTAGCTTTCCCTACTGCTTGCGTCCGCATTGCAGTTAGAAGGAGCTGTCGCTTCACCCCTGGGGAAGAGAGAACAAATCGTGGGGTCAAATGTGAGCCAGCGGAGGCAGCAGGCAGCAGTGAGGGGCCAGGTCTTGGGACTTCCCTCTGGGATGGCAACAAATGCCAAGATGGACTTTACCCCGTGTGTGTGTGTACTGGCTTCTGCCAGCTGCTATTGAAGGAAAGTTACTCACCTCACTCCAGCTCACTCCCAAGCCGAGTCAGCGTCCTGTCGCCTGTTGGGGCACAAGAAGAAGATCATCGGACGAGGAGACTGCCATCTGAGAAGTTACAGAAGCAATGAAACCAAACACAGAAGAAAAGATGGGAACATGTGTTCTGGAAATTCCTTGAGGTCGGGAGCGTTTGTGTTTACTAATGGGTAAGAGCTAATACTGATCGAGTATTGATGACAGGCAGGCTCCTGAGGTGGCCCCTCACTGAGTACCCACACACACTCCAGGACGGGAACCTGAGTGTCTCTGATCCAAATCCTGTGTTTGTGACGACTGTGCTCTACTCCCTTTAACATGCAAAAACTCTTATTCATGTACAGTGACCTTTGAACAACACGGGGGTTAAGGGCAATATCCCCCATCATCGTGCAGTAAAAACTTCACGCATAACTTCTGACTTCCCCAAACTTTTTTAAAGATTTCTTATTTATTTGACAGAGAGAGAGAGAGAGTGAGTGAGGGAACACAAGCAGGGGGAGTGAGAGAGGGAGAAGCAGGCTTCCTACTGGGCAGGGAGCCCCATTCAGGGCTCAGTCCCAGAACCTTGGGATCATGACCTGAGATGGAGGCAAACCCTTAACAACGGAGCCACCCAGGCGCCTCCTGACTTCCCAAAACTGAACTACTAAGAGCCCACTAGTGACCAGAAGCCTTACCGATAACACGAACTGCTCAGCAACACGCACTATGTATGTCCTATGTATTACGTACTGAATTCTTGCAATAGAGTAAGCCACAGAAAAGAAAGGGTTAAGAAAATCAATAGTAAGGGGCACCTGGGAAATTCAGTCATTTAAGAATCTGCCTTCAGCTCAGGTCATGATCCCAGGGTCCTGGGATAGAGCCCCTATAACAGTCTCCCTCCTTAGTAGGAATCTGCTTCTCCCTCTCCCTCTGCCCCTCCCCCCTGCTCATGTGTCCTCTCTGTCAAATAAATAAATAAAATCTTAAAAAAGAAGAAAATCATAAGGAAGAGCAAGTAAATTTACCATTTTGTACATATATTTAATGAAAAAATCTGCATATAAGCAGATCTGTGTCGTTCAAGGGTCGGCTGTGTAAGTATTTATTTATAAATGACTCCTCTCCTTCCACAGCGTTGGCTTGCAGCACTAACCAGTCTCTGTCTCGATCTATTTCCTGGTGCCACAGCTTCCCACACCCTGTGTCCTCCTTGCTTCTGCCAGATTCTTCATCCCACGTGGCCTGGAGTCCTGCTGAGTCCTGGCACAATTCCTACAGTCTTGACTACGGATTCTCAAGCCTTCCCAATAATGCCCAGTCTTCTCTGCTGTCCTCCCCCAACTTTGAACCTTAGACTGCTTCTAATTCTTTATCTAAAGGAAAGTGAAAAGAACAATCTCTTTGTATAAAACTTTGCATTTTGCATTTGAGTTTGTTCCCTTGAGTCATTTCTAGAAGCACGATGACTGGGTCAGAAGCTATCAGCAGGGACGCCTGGGTGGCTCAGTCGGTTAAGCGGCTGCCTTCAGCTCAGGTCATGATCCCAGGGTTCTGGGATCGAGTCCCGCATCAGGCTCCTTGCTCAGCAGGGAGCCTGCTTCTCCGCCTCTGCCTGCCACGCTGCCTGCTTGTGTGCTCTCTCTTTCTCTCTCTCTCTTTCTAATAAATAAATAAATAAATAAAAAAATCTTTAAAATAAAAAAAAAAAAAGAAGCTATCAGCACATACACATTTTTTCATACCTAGCGCCACACTGTTATGAAAAAAATTATACCAATGCACATTCACACTCACAGTACATGAGGGTGTCCACTGCTCTATTCTTAACGGTTCTTCGTAGTCTTTTGTAAAAAACACACCCTTATAGACCTAGAATTTCTTTTAGTTCTGTTTTTAGCTTGTCTTGGGAGACAAGGAAAGACAGGAAATGTTGATTACATTTAAGCATTATTTTTTTAAGACCTTATTTATTTATTATTTGAGAGAGAAAGAGAGATTGAGAGAACGACTAGGACAAGGGGCAGAGGGAGAAGCAGACTCCCAAATGAGCTGGGAGCCTGACGCGGGGCTCAATTCCAGGACCCTAGGATCATGAACTGAGCCAAAGGCAGACAATCAACTGAGTCACCCATGCACCCTAAGCATTGTTTTTAAGTTTATTTTTTTTTAGTAATCTCGACACCCAATCTGGGACTCGAACTCACAACCCCAAGATCAAGAGTCCCAAACTTTTCAGAATAAGCCTGCCAGGTACCCCAGGTCCTATTTGAAGAAGGCAAAAGAGCATTTATCAGTTTTCCCTCCTGAGACCTGACTGAAATGATAGTAAAGGGACTTACAGGTATAAAAATAACTAATGATAAGAGTGACTCACATCTGTGGCCTTTGCTCTGCACTGGTAATCGCTCTACAACTTTACAAATACTAACCTGTCTTCTTCCAATAATCATGGAGTTGTACGTGTATTGTTTGCCTCCCTGTTTATAGATACGGAAACTCAAGTGCAGACTATGTGACGTGCCCCAGGTCAGAAATCCAGTAAGTGATGGATTGGGTTCAAGTCTTCAAGGTCCTGCTTGCTGGACTCAAGGACCCCCACACTGCCTCTCCTCATTCTGCTACTACTTTATTTTTTCTATTTTTTTATTATTTTTAAAAGATTTTCTTTATTTATCTGACAGAGAGAGAAATCACAAGTAGGCAGAGAGGCAGGCAGAGAGAGAGGGGGAAGCAGGCTCCCCACTGAGCAGAGAACCCAATGTAGCCTTCGATATCAGGACCCTGAGATCATGACCTGAGCCAAAGGCAGAGAGAGGTTCAACCCACTGAGCCACCCAGGCGCCCTCTGCTACCACTTTAAAAGGAGAATGTGTCCAACAGGAATCCAGAGGCTTAGACAAATGTTTGAAGGCAGATTGGGTGGAGTATTGATAGCTGAATAAAGAAGAATAGAGGGAACTCCCATCAGAAAAACAGAGTGAGAACAAGTCAATAGGCAGCAGGAACGGTCTGCTACACAGAGCTGCGGAAAGGAAACCGAAGCTGAGAGGCAGGTGGAGGTGAGCAGGAATAAGGTTACCAGCCCCACACCCGACCCTATATTCATGGCAGCCTAAGTCTACACCAGAAGGGGAAAAGTCAGAAGTGAAATACTCCAGAAAAAAATACCTCTGTCTTCTGACATCTAAAGGGTCCTCATCCGATCACTCTACATGGAAGCCTGTCAGTCAACCTACCTCTCTCTTAGATACGGATGGGCAACCTACGATCAGATACACAAGAAAGATGACCAGTTGGAAAGGGTGGCTAAGATCAATTAAAAAAGGACTGCAGATTGGGCACCTGGCTGGCTGTTGGCAGAGCATGCAACACTTGATCTCCAGGTCATGAGTTCAAGCCCATGTTGGGCATAGAGCTTACTGAGAAAACAATAACAAAAATCAACTGGACTTCATAAACCTTAAAAACAATACCAGAAAAAAACACATAATTTTGATTATAGAAGATGATTTTTTAAACCTTGACCCAATGTCCTCAGGGAGATTAGAAAGGTGTTGTCTTCATAAAATGAGAACACGATGCACTGAAAAAGTAAAATAATAATAATAACAATAATAGACCAAGAAAGGGCTCTTGGGACTCAAAAAGTGATTGACAAACTAAAGAAGTCTAGGAAAAGGTTGGTATAGTCAAGGAAAACTTCCAGAAAATAAAACAAAAAGGTGACGGAAGAAATGGATCTAAATGGGGAATGACAAGTTACCAATGCTATCATTTCTTAGAAAATTACTTAAGAAAGAGCTGCAGGAAAAAAAAAAAAGTTCATGTGTTTATGGGGTGGGGTAGAGGATAGTGACCAAGAAACCAAGAGACTGAAAGATGTGAGGTCCAGGAAACAGGAACATTAACAGAGACAGAAAGGAACCCAAGGAATACAGCTGGGCATGCAGCAGACGTAGAGAGCAGCAGCCCAGAATGGAGTAAGAAGTGAAGAGTTGTGTGGGGAAAGGGGACTTATAATAATATAAATGATATAATATCTTATATAATGGACTTTTCAAAAGAAATTGAGGAAACATTGAAGGTAACAGTGCAAGGAGTAGAAAAAAAGGCAATTAGGAATTCAGGAAAAACTAAAGCTGTACAAGAAAGCATAAATAAAAAGAAGAAAGAAAAAGAAAGCATGTACCGGGGCGCCTGGGTGGCTCAGTGGGTTAAGCGTCTGCCTTCAGCTCAGGTCAGGATCCCAGGGTCCGGAGATCTTGTCCCACATCAGACTCCTCGCTCAATGGGGAGCCTGCTTCTCCCTCTGCCTGCTGCCTCACTCTCACTTTCTGACAAATTAATAAGAATCTTAAAAAAAAAAAACCACGTACAGCCATATTTCACAAGTTAGCTTTACAGTAAACAACACTGAAAACATCACACATATGTAAACATTCTTGTGTGAGTTTTAACTTCTAGAACAAAAGAGACCATTTAAATATGAGAACCAAATGCACTTGTTGCCAATATGTAAATCAAAGTACAATGGTAGAAGTTGGGAGCTGCAGCACTGAAGAGAGGAGGAGGATTAATATCCTCATTATACAAAGTGAGGAGCCCAAAAATACCAGCTACAATTGAGAGGCTAGGAAATGAAGAGGTAAGAAAAAAAGAAAGAAACAAAGGTGTAAGTAAATGGCTTACAACTAGAAAGGTTTCTAACCGAGGACATAAATTTAGTGATAGAATGATATTAGGACAAGGTGGGGAAGTGTGTAAGAAAAAGCATAAAAATAAGTGAAACCATTCTCTGCCCTAGTAAGAAATAAGTAGCTTGCTCATATTGCAACTTAAAAATCAAGGGAATGAAGTTAGCTATCGTGGTGGGTGACTACTGCTTTGCACCAGGCACCGTTCTAGGTGATTTGGACGCATCGACTCATACATTAGTTCTCACCATGACTCTGTAAGAAAAGGAACTGAAGCCCAGAAAGGGTAGGTAATTGACCCAAAGCACCCAGCTAGTGACAGAGCCGGAATTCAAATCCAGACTCCCTGT
The DNA here is from genome assembly GCF_902655055.1 of Lutra lutra. NCBI lineage: Eukaryota > Metazoa > Chordata > Mammalia > Carnivora > Mustelidae > Lutra > Lutra lutra. The sequence goes on from NC_062285.1 coordinate 133,185,144, forward strand.
CTCCAGAGCCTACACGCTCACCTATTCTGTTCTCCTAGTGTAGGAATATCATATAAAGATACTGATTAACCACCTAAAGGAAAAGCAACACATTAAAAGTGATTGTTTTTAATTGGGAAAGTAGGTGAGCAGAGCCCTCGGGACTAATGGATTTGTTTTAACCATTTGTGCTTATTTGATTTCTTTTTTAATTTTAAGAAAGTGGAAGTCCCTTTAGAGCAGTGAGTAACAGCTCACCCCAATAATGGGCTGGTTTCTGGCACCACCACGTTCAAGATGATGAGAACCAGTGGATCGGGTACCCATAGGAAATCAGCCTGACTCCTGATGTGACAAGTGGCAGCGTGGGAGAAACCTCGGTGGTTGAGAAAGTAAGTTCTCTAAGAAAAGTGGGATGATAATGTAGGTTCAACGAGAATAATCAGCGTGAACGCCACCCTTCTACAGATATAGGGTCTAGCCATCCCTGCCCACCTGCGTGGCCCGGACAGGACACGGAGCCCTCCCATCCCCACCCCCCATCCGCACCTCCCATCCCCACCGGCTCTGGCTAATGCCTCTCCGGAGGCAGCAGGACAGAGAATCTCACCAAAGCATCTCCCAGGAATGGCTGCAGGCAGGCTCCTCGGGCAGGGAGGAAAGGGGAGCCAAGGACAGGACCGGGTTCAAACTCCTTAGCCTGCCCCCGCCCCAGTTCCCTAATGATCCTGCTCCTGTTTTCCTCACTGTTCCCTGATTCTGTGTTGCCTTGGTCGGGGCACACTCAAGGACACCTTACTTCCCTGCTTGTCTTTTTTTTTTTTTTTTTTTCTTTTTTAACTTTTATTTTAAGTAGACTCCATGCCCAACGTAGAGCTTGAACTCACACAGGGCCCTGAGATCAAGAGTCACAGGTTCTACAGACTGACCCAGCCTTGAGCCCCTCCTTGCTTCTCATCACACCTCAGGCTCCAGGCCATTGTTTAGACTGTTCTCCCCCCAAAATGCCTTTCCCCACCTTCCTCACCTTGTAAAAGTTTACCTGTGCTGAGAGGCCCCGCTCAACCACTGCTTCCCCTGCCATCTTCCCCATGGTCCATCTGGGTTCCCCTTCTGTGTGTGCTATCCTGACTGCAGTCCTCTGTGTGTCCTCCTCTGTTGGACTCTGAGCACTGGCGGGGCCCTGCCTATTCCCTGCCACAACTCCTGTTCCAGGGCCTCCCAGGGAACCCTGAGCTGGGCTCAGAGCCAAGGTGTGGGAGCACAACACACCCAGCTCCACGCCCACTGAGCAATTCCACTTGTTTTCTTGTCTGTCTTGAGGAAAAGCTTGTTGTGGCCGAGAACAAATAAGACCACGCCTCAGATTTCACACGAATTACCCTCCTGATTTAATGTGCTTTGGACAGTCCTCCCAGATTTCTGGGCATTTCCATTTATTTCCTCACGTCTTCATGCTCCTGCCATAGTATTGTTTATGTGAAGAGAAAGAAGAAGAGGAAATTGCAGTAAAACATGGGTGTCCTGGGGCATCTGGGTGGCTCAGTGGGTTAAGCCTCTGCCTTTGGCTCAGGTCATGATCCCCGGGGTCTTGGGGTCGAGCCCCACGTCTGGCTCTCTGCTCAGCTCTCTGCTTGCCTCTCTGCCTACTTGTGATCTCTCTCTCTGTCAAATAAATAAATAAAATCTTAAAAAAAAAAGCGGGGGGGACAAGGAAGAAGGGGAGGAGAGAGGAGGAGTGGGAGGAGGAGAAGGAAAAACCAAAAGACTTGCACAAAATCAATCAGTCAGTCAATCCCAACAGGACCTAAGCGTAAACTAGAAGGAAAAAGCTTCAAATATCCTGGGGAAAAGATTTTTAAAAAATAATGTGGAGTTGGAGAAACTTTTCTAATCAAGATGCAAATTCCAGATGCCATAAAGGGAAAGCTTCAGCTATCTGCCCTATTAACAGCTAAAAATTGCATAGGACACCATGAACAAAGTCAGACTACAGCGAGGGGCCAGGAGGCCCCACCCGCAATCTATGGACCAGCAAAAGCTGAGCGACCACGAAACACGACAGAGCCTGGGAATCCCCAGGAAAAGACTGAAGCCAAGTTCTTAAGAGATGGGAACAGAGAATCCCCAGGGAAGGGACTCACCCAGACTCACACGGTGGTCGGCAGGCAGGGCAGAAGGGAAGACCAGGCCTCCTGAAGCAGGTGTTTGGTAAGAAATGAGATTTTTACAACCCGAAGGCTTCTAGGTTTACCTCTGCCGGCAAACACACGGATCTAAGTTCACGCCCTTATCATCAACCCCAGGAGTCTACAGTTTGGTCTTTTCAGATTCGAAGGCTGGACCACGCTGCAGTGTGACACTTCTCACCCCGGTCCCTCTCTTCCCTCTGCTGCGAGCACACGGGCCGACCTCTTCTCTTCCTGGCCCACAGTGGGTGGAACAGAGGCCCCAGTGGGGGGCAGGGAGCAAAGCCCAGACATCTCCCTGCTCTGTCTCCCAGTCATGGTCATGGTCACGGTCATGGCACCCTGGGCCAGTCACTCCCTGTCAGGCCCTCAGGCACCCTGCAGGCTGGACACTGCGCAGACACTCAGAGACACAGTGGGGAACACAACCCTGAGTCCTTGTACCTCAAAAGGAAATCCTTTGCTGGGGGTGGCCCAGAGGCTCTGCCTCACCTGCCATCCACCTGCTCTGCTTCCTCCCAAATTCCCCGAAGGCATGAGCACCCCGACATCCGCCTTCCATCTGGGGTCGCCTGCTCGGTCACACGTAGTCTGCAACACGAGCTGAGCAGTGTCCCCCTCCATCTCTACTGTTTTGGGGGCACAGGGGGAGGGGAGAAGCAGTCGGACAAACCCAGCTACAAATCCGGGCTGTGTCCCTGCTCTGCGGGGGACCTGGGGCTGGAGCTGCAGGTCCCCCTCATCGACAAAATCGTGACAACACGCGATCCTTTCCTGATGGAGCTGTTTGGAGGGGGAGTCCATGGGCAGGGCCCCAGCCCCAAGCTCACCCAGACATCATCCTCGAAGCTGAGACACATCCAGGGGTTTGTGCCTGTGTGGACCCGGGTGTGTGTCTGGGCAATAACCACACCTCGGGGCCCAGATATATCGGGGACCAGAAGGGAACCTGAAAGTGTCCACTCCCAGCAGCTCGTGAGGAAACAGACATGTCTGGGCCGGTCCCACTCACCTGCCCACCCTCGGCTGTCCTGACTCCCTCAGAGGAACAAGCCCACACCTGACATTCCAGGGCCTTCTCCCCTCAGCCCTTCCTGCCACTGACACACTGTGGGACCCTCAGCAAATGTCTCCCCCACCCACTAACACCACCCCAGGGCTTGTTCCCAGCTCCTCCTCTCCGTCCCTCCCACCAACCCCCCACCGGCATGCCTGCCTTATTCACCTTCCTGTCCCCAACACACCAGGTGCTCACTGCGAACTTGCCATGTGGCAGCCACTAAATGCCACCGGGGCTTCCAGGCATTTGCTGATGCAGATCCTCCTGCCAGGAGCACCTGCTTCACCACCTGGAAAAATCAGGCTCGAACTTCAGAACCCAACTCGAGCATCACCTCTTCCGAGAAGCCCTCCAGCAGCCTCCCTGGCAGAGTCCCAGTGATCTACTCCGCTCCCACGGCGCCAGAGGGAAGGCCGAAATCCCCTTTTCTGGTCACCATGTCCGTGTCTTCCCTTCCACCCTTGGGATCTAATCAGGTCTCTCTAGACTTGTCCCTGATGCCAGGACAGCCGCAGGACACCCGCCCTTGGTGGCCAAGTGCCCCTTGCAAGGCTGCAGACGCTTGCAGAAGACAGCTGAGGAACCGCTGCTGTTTTCAACAGTGGACAGAGCTGGGGGAGCACCAGGCGCTGGGCAGGCCCCGTCCACGCAGTCCTGTCTGGTTCCTACAGAAGCTCTGGGAGATACCGGCCCCCTGCCCGGACACGGAAGCCAAGAAGGAAGGGCCGCACGGCTTGTGAGGTGTGCAGATTCTGGACAGCAGTGGGCTTTGCACCTGCACACAGGGAAGCCAACCTGACCCTCCCATCCAGGCAAGTGTCCCCGGGCATCGTGTCTCCTCCGCAGCATTGAGGGAGGGACAGAGTGACAGAATGATGACCCAAGAATCACACCCCAAGGTTTGTGATGATCACCCCGTGGGTGGCCCGGGAGGTCGGCCTGAATTGGCAGATGGGGAAAGTCAGGTGGGGGACAGGTGGTGGCTTGGGTCCAGCCACTCAGGGAAGGAGCTGAAAGTCAAGGCCACGCTGACACTCAGACCTCGAACACGTGGTTGAAGTTCTGTTTTGTCCACGTCGCCTTCCTCGGTCCCTTGTTGCTCATTGTCGAGTGAACTCCCTTCCTCCTGATTGTTCTCCCTTTCCTGAGCTGGCGGTTCGCCTGCTGCCCTGATGGAACCACCGTGAGATGCAGAGCACAACACGACTTCCCTGGGAGCTGCGGCCCAAGGGTCTCATACGTGTGTGTCATGGCCTCGCCATGTGGACCTCGCCAGGCTCCAGAATCACGGCCCCGTGAGGCGGCGGCCAGGCTGGGCCTGCAGGCCCCTCAGGTGAGGATTCGGTGTCTCTGACCTGCAGGGACGAGTGCCAAGTCCTCCCCACCTGTGGGCCCGAAAAATCGAGTGGCTATAACATCAGGCTCCTCTTGACCCCCCAAGGATCACAAGGAAAGTCACCCAGGATGACCGCAGTTCCAGAGTCAGGGTCTTGGGCAACATCTCTGGCCAATAAGCCATGTCAGCCCTCGGGGACGGTGACCCCGGCTCCCCGGGAGAGTCACCCTCACACCGCGGAGGGAGATGTTTGGGTGATGCCACAGCACCATCAGACGGAGACTGGGACAGTCAGCAGACCGGGGCTCACGACCAGCACCCCCACCCCGTCTCTCCATCGCGTGGGGATACGTGCTGGGCTTGGCCCTGCTGGACCTTAGGACTCGTGTTTCAGAGCAAGGACCCCACCTGCCGGGTCTCCCTCTGTCTAGGGACCGGGGCGGGGGTGGCAGGAGTAGGGGCTGCAAACTGGACATGGGACACCAAGGACTTCTGAAGCCATCAGAGTGGCTGGCAGAGACCGACACCTGAGGGGACTGCGTCCATGCTGCCGACACCTGGTCACTCATGGGACGTGGAAGGGGAGCCACGGGTCGGGGTCACTTGTGACCCGGCTGCCAGCGTCACCCCGTGGACACTTATTGGTCCTTGCACAGATCCCTGGTCAAATCCTACCCTGAGTAGCAACTGTCAACTTCAGAAAGGCTCAGAACTAAGTATGAAGACGACAAAATCACACACGTCATCTTCTCTCATATTCCAAGAATTCTAACTTTAATATTTCTGGCCTTTCATTACTTGTTCCTCCTCCCGTCTCTTGACCCATTTCCCCTGTGTCCCCTTTAGTCCCTTCCCCTCACTGCCTGTCCCCTCCTTCCTTATTCCAGGTTCCATGTTCCTTCCCCTCCTTGACTCCCCCTGCCCGTCCTGCATTAACCCTCCCTCCCTGGCTCAGCTTCAGAAATGCCTAATTCCTCAACACCCCATCCGAACACCCCAAACCTTTCCCCCGCTCTCATGAAGCACCTCCATGTCTTTGTCCCACACATGTTCCAACTCCCTGCCCTGCCCTGCCCTGCCCTGCCCCGGGATCACAGAGGCGGGCCCTCCTTCAGACGTTCATAGAACTCGGTGAGCTTCTCCAACTTGCTCTCCAGCTCCCGGGCCTGCCGCCTCATGTCTTCAGCTGACTCTGCCTTTGCTCCCTCTTGCAGGTTCATTGAGTCTTTCACAAGATCATACACATCTAACCCGAGAAAGAGAACTGAGAAAAGCCCACTCCTGACCCGGGCTCCTCTGGTCATTGCCAGAGCAGTGTCTCCAAAAGTGTTCTGCACCCGCCTGGCAGTTTGACCTGAGACAGGCACACCTCTCGTGAAGCGCTGGGCCTGGACGGCCAGCTGAGGGTTCCTCCTGGCTGCCCTGATGGCACGAACATTAGTTGCAAGGTCGTTCAGGTCTTCATATAAATCATCTATTTGGGAAAAATAGTCTATGTAGTCATCCAGAAACTTTTGAAATACCTTGTCTTCATCAGCGTCACTCAATATCGGGCTATTTGCTTCGTCTATGGAGGAAGACTCGCTGGACATTTCCATGGAGCTGGCATACATTCCGGTCACATCTGATGCTACTCCCAGCCCCGCTGAAATTGCTGACACTACCAGACAGGCCACTGCTGCATAAGGCGCCAGAACAAGACCGAGGATGCTCAGGACACCTGACGCGACAGCAGCAGAGTCAGCTGCTACGCTGGTGATGGCGGCGTCCCTGTGTACCCTGTCCACCTCATCTGCGAGCTCACGGAGCTTTCTTATGCGCTCCTCAATCTTGAGTTTCAACTCGGGAAACTGATTTAGAAACCTCTCCCTAGCCTGCTGCTTTTTGGCTTCCAGATCCTTGGATCCTTGCAGCTCGTTCAGACCTTCACGAAGGGCTTCTGCCTCCTCCCTGTAACAGGGAAGGTCAAGGGATTAGGAGAAGCTTATCTGGAAAACGGGCTCCATTAGATCTAACCTCCACACACCACAGAACCTTTACTGTAAACCAAATGGAAAAGAATGTTACAAACGCAAAGAATCCTTCCTGCAATGTTGCACACGTTCCGCACACTGCTCACGCTCCATAACACACCCCAGTCGGGGAGTAAATAAGTCCGTGTCATCCTCAGAGGCTCTTAAATAGTGGCTATTGGAGGAAGATGGCCTTGCAGTCAAGGACAGGTCCCCACCAGCACCCCTGACCTCACAGGTGTCACCAGCCTATCTCACTCCTTAGGTGGTACACCAAGGCCATGTGCAAGTTTACGACACCTCTTAAAGATGCAGGAGACTTGGCGAACCTTCTCTATGAATCACACAGCTGGAAATGACCTGCATTCTGGCAGCTAGCAGAGGAAGTACTTTCCTCTTTGGTGGGGACCTTTGAGGCTCAGAATCCCTCAAGGGTATACACAATCGGCAGCTTCCCCGTGTGGAGCTGGAAGTTGTCACAAAGTCACACTGCCTCCTATTGGTCTGGAGCTGCTCTGTGTAGAAGAAAGGCACTTCCAAATGGTAGTCAAGTCCTCCCAGATCCCAGGCAAGGTATGGAAGAAACACCCCCTATGGCCTCAGATGCCTGGTGGTGAGGAGATCAAAGGAGGGAGGGAAGAAATGTCCCCTGTCCCAATCACAGGACCTCTGCTAGGTCCCTGGTCTCCTCAAGTTTGTGCCCTAGAGCTTCCCTCAGTCCCAGATCCACTGCCCAAGCCTACCTAGTCCTCCAACCTAGAGGCCCCCTTGTCCATCCTGATTGTCATCTCTGGCCCTGGTCTAAGCCTCCTGGCACCTTGGACAGGATGACTGCCCTTGGTTCTTCAACTTTCACCTCGCAATTCACACGAAGGCCCTGGCCACGTTCTTCTCAGATTGAATTACTGTTCCCGTGGAACAAATGCCCAATCTGACACTCCCAGACACACAGACCCAGAGAGCTCCAGGGCTAGGCAGAGAGAGAGTCAGGATCCAACCAGCTCAGTCCAATTCCACTCCAGCCTCTCTGCCTCATGGCCCGCAGGATCCTGCATGTTCACGGAACTGCTCAGATGGGGAGGGAAGGCTCTCGTCCGAATCCCCAGGGCCACAGACTGAGGCATCAGCATTCTTGTGACGGGTTCCAAAGGAAGTCGTGCTTGGCCCTCATCTCCAGGAAGAAGAACCTTGGCCCCTGTCACTTCCCAGCAATCTTCTAAAGACTTAACATTAATGGGGTACCAACTGTGTGTCATAGTTGGTACCCCATTGGTCCCACTATGCTAGGGACGATACACACATTGTCTTCATTTCCTCATGATAAAATTGAACAGATGAACACATCAAGGCAGAGAAGGGTCAGCTTTAGGTGAAAGCCAAGGTCACATAACCTGCCCTCTGCAGGTTTCGCCTCTCCTCAATCTGAGGCCTTTCACTGCCAGCAAATGTCATGGAAGACATGTTCCTCATGGACTGTTGAGAAGGAACATGCTCAACCCCAACCCCAGGGCACTGTCCCGCAGAGAGCTGGGTGACCATCCTAGGACATCTGTGTGTGGGGGGAGGGGTGTTACCTGGACAAAGTGGCCTCAGCCACAAATCTTTCCCAGGCTTCATGGTCAGTCAGCAGGACGTGCAGCATCCCTCTGCTCACTGAGTTCTGGAAAGTCTCAATGACCTCCTCGAGAAAACTTTCACTAACTAGGTGGAAAGAAAAAATGAAAGTTTTTAGTTCTCTCTTATTCCTGCTTCACTAAGGGAGAGAAGAAACCAGGGCTTAGCTGGAGGGAAACCACAGCACTAAACTGTACTTTTTTTTTTTTTTTTAATTTTTTTTTTCAGCATAACAGTATTCATTATTTTTGCACCACACCCAGTGCTCCATGCAATCCGTGCCCTCTAAACTGTACTTTTATGGACTCGTTGTTGGGGGGAGAGAGAGGGCATGGAAATAGCTGAGAGTCGGCCTAGGCAGGGGTACTGAGATCAACAGAATCCGTTCCTGCCCCGCTTTCGTATCTGATAGGCAGGGGCTTACAGCTGAGACACAGGACAAGTGCCCTAACGTAGCTGTGGGAGGCCGGGGGGGGGGGGGGTGCTAGGGGAGGAGAGGTTTTACGTGGATCTAACAGGTTCCAGGGACAGGGGACAGCAACAATACTTAGCGAGGACACACTGTGTAGCAGGCCCTGACCCAAACACATGAACACATTCTATTTGATCCTCATAACCACACAAGGAAATACTCTCATTTACAGGTAAGGTTAGGTAAGAGACTCCAGATCACACAGCTGGGAGGTGGCAAAGACCAGACTGGGGTCCAGGTCGTGGCCCACTGACCCTCACAGAGCACTCAGGCTGGCAGCCGGGTGAGAGCTGGGGGAAATGGCCTCTATTATAAGGCCCCACAGTCATCCTGAGCCATGCTGGAGGCTTGGACAGGGCAAGAGGGCAGGAGCACGCTTCAAGGTTGCTGGTCTACCCCCCACCCCCATCCTGTTGCAGGATCCCTTTTTTTCCCCTCCTTTCCCCTCTGCTGTCCCCTTCCTCCCTGTGGACTGTCCTGGCCTCACATCTGGGTCATTGATGGATTTGACGGGGAGCAGGGGAAGGGAGGAAGTAAACACCTCAGCCATGACCCTCAGAAGAAGATGGTGGGAGGTGCTCCTACAGACTCCTGGGCTGGGGACTCCCCTTGACCTCTCTTGGGGACTCAAGGAAGCTCTTCAAGGGACCGATTCCTCTGTAGGTGAGCTCAGCTGGAGGCATCCCCGCAATTCCAGGGATCATCCAGAGAAGTGGAAGGCGACTACCTGGGATGAGCCCACGGGCTCCCGAGGTCATGGTGTCGCCTACTGCTTGAGTCTGTGTTGCAGTTAGAAGGAGCTGTCGCTTCACCCCTGGGGAAGAGAGAACAAAACGTGGGGTCAAATGTGAGCCAGCGGAGGCAGCAGGCAGCAGTGAGGGGCCAGGTCTCTGGGGCTTCCCTCTGGGATGATGACAATTGCCAAAATGAACTTTACCTGCCAGATGCTATTGAAGGAAAGTTACTCACCTCACTGCGGCTCACTCCCAAGCCGAGTCAGGTCCTGTTGGGGCACAAGAAGACAATCATTGGACAAGGAAGTGGAAGAACCTATCACCTGAACGTAGGTTAGTCCTAGTTCTCACAGTACTGCTAGAGCCAGGACGGGAACCCGAGTGTCTCATTCATTGCCTGACTTGCTCAGGTTAGCCATTCTGACTGGTATGAGGTGATATCTCATTGTGGTTTTGACTTGTATTTCCCTGATGCCAAGTGATGTTGAGCATTTTTTCATGTGTCTGTTGGCCATCTGGATGTCTTCTTTGGAGAAATGTCTGTTCATGTCTTCTGCCCATTTCTTGATTGGATTATTTGTTCTTTGGGTGTGGCATTTGACAAGTTCCATATAGATATTGGACACAAGCCTTTTATCTGATAACACATGGTTGTTATTTCTTTAGCAAGCTTTGTCCCCCTTCTGTCCTCTCCTTCTATAGATCAGATTTCCAGAGACACCCACAGACAGAATTGCCCCCACCATGGGGAGCACCCCATCCAGAGTGGCCCAGCTGCCTCTCATCTTAGGACCTGGATTCAGAGGATTGACTGTACGACCCAGTCTTGCCAACAAGACAGAAGAGAAATCAGCTTAGGGGGTCTTGGGGACCATCCTACTGTAAGACACAAGTGGGAGAGGAGAGCTGGCTGGCCCCTTTCTCCTTCTTCTGCTTTGAAGCCACAGGACCACAGGAGTCCTAGGCATCCAAATGACATCATGAAGCACAAGGACCAAGAGCAAAAGCAGAGAGCAGCAGCAGTGTGCGGGCAGAATGAGCCAGACCCCGGATGACACCAAACATTTGTCAATGTGTCTGCACTCTCGGGCCCAGCCTTCCCGTCCTCTGCTATTCTGGGCCCAGCCCTGACCCTTGTCTTGGGCTTCAACTGGGTTTGATGCTGGACAATGCTCCCCCCCGCCTGATTAGTACCCAGGGTGTCCCTGGCTAGCCTGCAGATCGCTCAGTTCCTGGCAAGGCTGGTAGGAGGAGAAGGAAGGAAAGAGGCTGTCCCTGCCCACCTGTGTGGCCCCGACAGGACACGGAGCCCTCCCATCCCCACCTGCCATCCCTAGCACCTCTGGCTAAGCTCTCCAGAGGCAGCAGGAAAGAGAATCTCACCAAAGCATCTCCCTGGAAGGGCTGCAGGCAGGCTCCTCGGGCAGGGAGGAAAGGGGAGCCAAGGACAGGACCAGGTTCAAACTCCTTAGCCTGCCCCACCCACTCCTGGGTCCCTAATGGTCCTGCTCCTGTCTTCCTCACTGATCCCTGATTTCCTGTTGCCTTGGTCCAGACACCTCCAAGGACCCTTTCCTTCCTTGCTTTTATTTTCTTTCTCTTTTAACTTTTATTTTAAGTAGGCTCCATGCCCAACATAGAGCTTGAACACACACAGGGTCCTGGGATCAAGAGTTGCAGGCTCTACCGACTAACCCAGCCCCGAGCCCCTCCTTGCTTCTGATCACACCTCAGCCTCTGGAATGCCTTTCCCCACCTTCCTCACCTTGTAAAATTGACCTGTGCTGAGAGGCCCAGCTCCACCACTGCTTCCCCTGCCATCTTCCCCTATGGACCCTCCAGGTTCCCCTTCAGTGTGTGCTGTCCTGACTGCAGTCCTCTGTGTGACCTCCTCTGTTGTCTCTGAGCACTGGCGGGACCATGTCTATTCCTTCCCACACCTCCTGCTCCAGGACCTCCCAGGGAACACTGAGCTGGGCTCAGATCTGAGGTGTGGGAGCACAGCGCACCCAGCTTCTCTCCCCACTGAGCAATTCCACTTGTTTTCTTGTCTATCCTGATGAAAAGCTTGTCGTGGCCAAGAACAAATAAGACCACGCCTCCTGATTTAATGTGCTTTGGACAGTCCTCCCAGAATTCTGAGCGTTTTCATTTATTTCCTCATGCCTTCATGCTCCCGCCATAGTATTGTTTATGTGAAGAGAAAGAGGAAGAGGAAATTGCAGTAAAACATGAGTGTCCTGATGTCTGAGCCTTAGCAGGAATTTCCAAAGCCTCCCCTCCCCCAGGGTGGCCAGGCCAGGTCTGCATGTCGGGCCCAGGTCCCTCCACCCTCACCCCACGTTTGTTCACTGATACCAGGAACTTTGGGGAGAAGCGTGGGGGTCATTTCTTCGCTGCCCTGCAGGCTCCTTTGAAGGCACAAAAAAACACTGTGTTCCTTTGGATTGTGGCTGGCACCCATTAAATAAGTCCTGATAAAGGAGAAGGAGGAGGAAGAGCAGGGAAGAAGAAGGAGGAGGAGAAAAAGGAGAAGGAGAGAGGGAGGAGAAGAAGGAGGGAGGAGGAAAGAAAGCGAGGATGAAGAGGAAGAAGGAGAAAGAGAAGGAGGAGGAGGAGGAAGACGAGGAAAAGGAGAAGAAGAAGAATTGAAAGAAGAAGTGGAAGAGGAGGAAGAAGGAGGAGGAGGAAGCGGGGAGGAGGAGGAAGAGGAGAAGATTTGGAAGAAGAAGGAGAATTGAAAGAAGAGGAAGAGAAAGAAACAGAGCAGCAGGAGGAGGAGAAACAGGAGGAGGAAGAAGGAGAAGAGGAAGAGGAGGAAAAAGAAAAAGAAAAATTGGAAGAGGAAAAAGAGGAAGAAGAGGAGAGAGGAAGAAGGAGGAGAAGGACAAGGGGAAGAAGAGGAAGAATTAGAAAAAGAGGAAGAGGGGCGCCGGGGTGGCTCAGTTGAATGGGTGCCTTCGGCTCAGGTCATGATCCCAGGGTCCTGCGATCCAGCCCCAGGTCTGGCTCCCTGCTCAACGGGAGCCTGCTCCTCCCCCTCCTCTTCTCTTGTGCTCTCTTTCTATCTATGTTGCTGGATGCCTCACTCTAAAATAAATACATAAACTCTTTTTAAAAAAAAATTATGAAAAGAAGAAGAGGGCGACGAGGAGGAGCATGAAGAAGAAGAAGAGGAGGAGGAGGAGGAGAAGGAGAACGGGAAGAGGAGGAAAAGGAGAGGGGTGAGGGGGAAGAGGAAAAACCAAAAGGCTTGTACAAAATCAATCAACCAACCAATCCCAACAGAATCTAATTGTAAGCTAGAAGGAAAAAGTTACAAATGTCCTAGAAAAAGGTTTAAAAAGAATAACGTTGAGTTGGAAAAACTTTTCTAATGAAGATGCAAATCCCAGATGTCATAAAGGGAAAGTTTCAGTTATCTGACCTCCTAAAAATAAAAATTGCAAAGGACACCATGAACAAAGTCAGACTAGAGAGAGAGGCCAGGAGGCCCCACCATCGATCCTTGGACAGGCAAAAGCTGAGCGCCCACAAAACACGACAGATCCTGGGAATCCCCATGAAAAGACTGAAGCCAGGGCACTGGGTGGCTCCGCTGGTAGAGTGTCTCCCTTCGGCTCAGGTCATTATCCCAGGGTCCTGGGACAGAGCCTGGCCTCAGGCTCCCTGCTCCCCGGGCAACCTGCTTCTCCCTCTCCCTCTGCCTGCTGCTCCCCCTGCTTGTGGCTTTCCCTCTCTCTGTGAAATAAATATGTAAAAATCTTTTAAAATAAATAAATAAGTAAAATTCAGGTTCACGGTTTAAGAAAAAGAGAGAGAGACAGAGAGAGAAGGGAGAAGACAAGTCTTTAAAAGATATAAACCAAGAATCCCCAGGAAAAGGACTCACCCAGACTCACAGTTCTCAGCGGACAGGGTGCACGCGAAGACCTCCTATAGCAGGTGTTGAGGGAGAAATGGGACTTTAAGAATCCGAAGCCTCCTAGGCTCGCTTTGGCTGGCGTAAACACACAGATAGAAGCTCACACCCATATCGTCGGCCCCATGAGTCTGCAGTCTGGGGTTTTCAGATTACGAGTCCACAGTCTGGCATTTTGGGATTACAAAATGGCAGTTTGTTGTTCTCAGATTAGGAAGCCCAGACCACCTCCCTGCGATGACTCCGCCCTTCTCACCCCAGCCCCTCGGTCCTTTCTGATCAGGGCACACAGGCTGGTCTCTTCTCCTCCTGCCCCACAGTGGGTGGAACAGAGGCCCCGGTGGGGAACAGGGAGCAAAGCCCAGACATCTCCCTGCTCTGTCTCCCTGTCATGGTCATGGTCACGGTCATGGCACCCTGGGCCAGTCACTTCCTGTCAGGCCCTCAAGTTCCCTGCAGGACAGGGCACTGCGCAGACACTCAGAGACACTGTGGGCAACACAACCGAGTCCTGGTATCTCAAAAGACAACATGAGCCTTTGCACCTCCACAGAAATCCTTTGCTGATTAGCCGGGCACCCGCATCCTGGGGGCGGCCCAGAGGCTCTGCCTCACCTGCCCTCCACCTGCTCTGCTTCCTCCCAAATTCCGGAAAGCAGGAGCACCCCGACATCCTCCTTCCATACGGGGTTGCCTGCTCAAGTCACATGCAGTCTTCAACCCGGGCTGAGCAGTGTACCCCTCCCTCTCCACTGTTTTGGGGGCACAGAGGGAGGGGAGAAGGAGTCAGACAAAACTGGCTACAAATCCGGGCTGTGTCCCTGCTCCGGGTGGGACCTGGGGCTGGAGCTGCAGGTCCCCCTCATCAACAAAATCGTGACAACACGTGATCCTTTCCTGACAGAGCTGTTTGGAGAGAGTGTCCATGGGCAGGGCCCCCAACCCCGAACTACCCAGGGATCGCCCTGGCGCTGAGACACATCCAGGGGTTCGTGGCCGTGTGGACCTGGTTGTGTGTCTGGGCAATAACCACACCTCGGGGCCCAGATATATCGGGGACCAGAAGGGAACCTGAAAGTGTCCACTCCCAGCAGCTTGGGAGGAAACAGACACATCCAGGCTGGTCCCACCCTCCCACCCACCCTCGGCTGTCCTGACTCCCTCAGAGGAACAAGCCCACACCTGACATTCCAGGTCCTTCTCCCCTCAGCCCTTCCTGCCACTGACACACTGTGGGACCCTCAGCAAATGACTCCCCCACCCACTAACACCTCCCAGGGCCTGTTCCCAGCCCCTCCTCTCCGTCCCTCCCACCGACCCCCCCACCAGCATGCCTGCCTTATTCACCTCCCTGTGCCCAACATACCAGGTGCTCACTGCGTACTTGCCATGTGGCAGCCACTAAATGCCACCGGGGCTTCCAGGCATTTGCTGATGCAGATAATTCTGCCAGGAGCACCTGCTTCACCACCTGGAAAAATCAGGCTCGAACTTCAGAACCCAACTCGAGCATTATCTCCTTTGAGAAACCCTCCAGCAGCCTCCCTGGCAGAGTCCTTGTGCCCTACTCCGATCCCACGGCACCTGGGGGAGGGTCCGAAATCCCCTTCTTAGGTAACAGTGTCTGTGTCTCCCCCCAACCACATGGGATTTACTCAGGTCTCTCTAGACTTGTCCCTGATGCCAGGACAGCCCCAGGACGCCCACCCTTGGTGGCCAAGTGCCCCTTGCAAGGCTGCAGACGATTGTGGAAGACAGCTGAGGAACCGCTGCTGTTTTCAACAGTGGACAGAGCTGGGGGTGCACCAGGCGCTGGGAGGGCCCCGTCCACGCAGTCCTGTCTGGTTCCACGCAGCTCTGGGAGATACCGACCCCTGCATGGACACAGAAGGGGAGGGGGAGGGCCGCGTGGCTTGTGAGGTGTGCAGAGACTGGACAGCAGGGCTTTGCACCTGCACACAGGGAAGCCAACCTGACCCTCCCATCTGGACAAGTGTCCCCGGGCATCATGTCTCCTCCGCAGCATTGTGGGAGGGACAGAGTGACAGAATGATGACCCAAGAATCACACCCCAAGGTTTGTGATGATCACCCCATGTGTGGCTTGGGAGCTCAGCCTGAACTGGCAGATGGGGAAAGTCTGGTGAGGGGACAGGTGGTGGCTTGGGTCCAGCCACTCAGGACTGGAGCCGGAAGTGAAGGCCACACTGACACTCAGACCTCGAACACGTGGTTGAAGTTCTGTTTTGTCCACGTCGCCTTCCTCGGTCCCTTGTTGCTCATTGTCGAGTGAACTCCCTTCCTCCTGATTGTTCTCCCTTTCCTGAGCTGGCGGTTCGCCTGCTGCCCTGATGGAACCACCGTGAGATGCAGAGCACAACACGACTTCCCTGGGAGCTGCGGCCCAAGGGTCTCATGCCTATGTGTCATGTCCTCGAAGTGGGTGGCCTTGCCGGGCTCCGGGATCACAGCCCCGCGGGGCGGCAGCCAGGCAGGGGCTACAGGTCCCTCAGGTGAGGATTCGGTGTCTCTGACCTGCAGGGACCAGTGCCGAGTCCGCCCCACCTGGGGACCCAAATGATCTAGCGGCTATAAAATCAGGCTCCTCTTGACCTCCAAGGATCACAAGGAAAGTCACCCAGGATGACCGCAGTTCCAGAGTCGGGGTCTTGGGCAACATCTCTGGTCAATAAGCCATGTCAGCCCTTGGGGACGGTGACCCTGGCTCAGCTGGAGAGTCCCCCTCACACAGTGGAGGGATGTGTCCGGCTGACACGACAGCACCATCAGACGGTGGCTGGGACAGTCAGTAGACGGGGCCTCACGATCAGCACCCCCACCTCGTCTCTCCATCCCGTGGGGACACGTGCTTGGGCTCAGCTCTGCTGGACCTTAGGACTCGTGTTTCAGAGCAGGGACCCCACCTGCCGGGTCTCCCTCTGTCTAGGGACCAGGGCAGGGGTGGCCCGAGTAGGGGCTGCAAACTGGACATGGGACATGGAGGACTTCTGAAGCCATCAGAGTGGCTGCCAGAGACCCACACCTGAGGGCACTGCGTCCATGCTGACGGCACCTGGTCACTCATGGGACGTGGAAGGGGAGCCACGGATTGGGGTCACTTGTGACCCAGCTGCCAGCGTCACCCCATGGACAGCCTTATTGGTCTTTGCTCAGATCCCTGGTCAAATCCTACTTCAGGAAGGCTCAGAACTAAGTATGAAGATGACAAAATCAGGGGTACCAGGGTGGCTCAGTTGGTTTGGCATCTGCCTTCAGCTCAGGTGTCATTACAGGGTCCTGCGATCGAGACCCGCATCGGGCTCCCTGCTCAGCAGCCTGCTTCTCTGTCTCCCTCTGCCTGCTGCTCTGCTTACTTGTGCTCTCTCTCCATCTCTCTGTCAAATAAATAAAATCTTAAAAAAAAAAAAAAAAGATGACAGAATCAAATATGTCGTCTTCTCATATAGTCCAACAATTCTAACTTTATTATTCCTGGCCTCCCCATTGCTAGTTCCTCTACAACGCTCTTGATCTACGTCCCCTGCGTCCCCTTTAGTCCCGTCCCCTGTCTGTCCCCTCCTTCCTTATTCCAGGTTCCTTGTTCCTTCCCCTCTTTGACTCCCCCTGCCCACCCTGCATTAACCCCTCCCTCACTGGCTCAGCTTCAGAAATGCCAAACTCCTCAACCCCCCAACACAGAAGCTTTATTTGGCACTTTTCCCCCTTCGAATAAGGCACCTCCATGTCATTGTCCCACACATGTCCCTGCTCCCCGCCCTGCTCAGGGATCACGGAGTCGGGCCCTCCTTCAGAATTTCATAGATCTCGCTGAGCTTCTCCAACTTGCTCTCCAGCTCCCGGGCCTGCTGCCTCATGTCTTCAGCTGACTCTGTCTTTGCTTCTTTTCTCAAGTGTTCTGAGTCTTTCACGAGGTTGACCATACCCATTGCAAGGGAGAGACCTGCAGTGGCCGCACCCATGATCCAGGCTCCTTTGGTCATTGCCAGAGCAGTGCCTCCAAAAGCTTTCTGCACCTGCCGGCCACCTCAAACTGAGACACTCGGAGCTGTCATGAGGCGCCTAACATTGACTACAAGGCAAGGTTTGACTTTGACTAGCTTGATGGCACGAATATTCTTTGCAATGTTTTGTAGGGCTCTAAAGCGTTTATCTGTTAAGGAACAAATCTGGGGTATGCGGTCACGCAGAACCATTTCAACAACCTGCCCTTTGTCAAAATCAGTTGACGTCAGGTTGGCTTGGGTTTCTGCGGGCGACTCGCTTGAATCTTTCACGAGGCTAGTAGAGACCTGGGTCACAGTGGCTGCTGCTCCCAGCCCCATTCCAGTTGCCAAGAGTGCCAGATTGGCCCCTGCTGTCACAGGAGCCAGACCCAAACCAAGGATGCTCAGGAGGCCAGACACAACACCAGTGGAGCTGGCTACTACGTTGGCGATGGTGCAGCCACTGGGTACCCTGTCCACCTCATCTGCAAGCTCTTGGAGCTTTCTTAGGCGCTCCTCAAGCTCTACATTCAACTGGGGAAACTGATGCAGAAACCTCTCCCTAGCCAGCTGCTTGCCGGCCTCCATATCCACGGCTCTTTTGCAGCTCGTTCAGACCTTCACGTAGGGCTTCTGCCTCCTCTCTGTAACAGGGAAGGTCAAGGGATTAGGAGAAGCTTATCCAGAAAATGGGCTTCATTTGCTCTAACCTCCATACACTACAGAACTTTTACTGTAAACCAAATGGAAAAGAGTTTTACAAATGCAAAGAATCCTTCCTGCAATGTTGCACACGTTCCGCACACTGCTCATGCTCCATAACACACACCAGTCGGGGAGTAAATAAGTCCATGTCATCCTCAGAGGCTCTTAAATAGTGGCTATTGGAGGAAGACGGCCTCGCAGTCAAGGACAGGGCCCCACAGTCAGTACCACAGTGTCTGTAGACTAGGAACTCTGCAGATGAAGAAAGGGCAGTGCGGTTGGAGTGGGAAAACCTTCCTTCGGAGAAACATCGTGTGTACTGAGGGATGAACTTCCCCACAGAGGTCTGCTCTCGCCCTGGGCACTGGGAAGTGAGCTCTAGGACCCACCTAGGATGTTAAGGGTCCTAGAACGATACGACTGTCTTCCCTTGCCTGGGCCGTTGGCCTCGGGACACCCTGACAAGATGATGGAGTCCTTGGGTCATGAGCTGTCAGTTGTGACCATGGAGGATCTAGAAACTGGCCTCCCAGGAGAGCAGAAGGCGACAGGTCAGCCATGCAGGCAGATGGAATTGAGCCCCAGTAAAACTCTGTCTTGAGGTTCAGGCTGAAAAATACTCTCTCCTGGAAAACATGTTACCTGGGCTCTCATGAGCCTCCTCCTGACTGTGCCTTGACCTTGGTCTTCTGTGCCCTGTCTTTGACAGCCTGTCGTGCCCAGTCTGAATGAGAACCCTGTTGGGTCAGATTAGCAGGAATCCTCCCACCATGATGTCTCCTCTTAGTGATTTCCCATCCCCTGCCCCTGCCCTGCTCCTTGACTATAAATCCCTACCGGTCTTCACTCTGTTCCAAGATGAGCCCAATCTCTCTCCCCTATGACATCACTCTTGACACCTATGGCTTGAATTAAGTCTTCTTGACCATTTTAATAAGTGTCACAGTAATTGCTTACTTGCACAGTGTGAGCATCCTGGTGGGAAAAGCTCCCCGTGCACTGTCACACACTGGATACAGGACAATAAGTCCTCCTGAGGACGATGGAAGCTTTGCACTGGAAACCCTCCCAGACTCTGCCCCAAGTGTCTCTCTCCTGGCTGACAGGAAGCTGTATCCTCCCCTGCCACACAGCATAACTGAGGGACAGCTCTAGACAAGCTCTGTGAATGCTTCCAGGGAATCATCCAATCTCAGAGGCGCTTGGGGACCCCCGAATTTGCAGCTGGTGCCGAAAGTAGGGGCGACCTTAGGGATTGTGCCCTCAGTTTGCACTTTGGTTAACTCTGGGTACTTGGAATTAAAAAGAAAAAAGAAATCTTCAGAGCGAGAAAGGACCTTAGTGACCATTTTGCTTGACACCAGCTCTTCCTCCCAAGCCTGCTGTCCTCAGATGGGGCCCAGTCACTGCCCCAACTGACTGAGAGCCAGGACACCCACAACCCTGATTCACCTCAGACTCTCCAGCTCATGTCACCAACTCCCGAGCCACCACCAGCACCCCCGACCTCACAGGTGTCACCAGCATAACTCATACCTTAGCTGGTACACCAAGGCCATGTGCAAGATTACAACCTCTCTTAAAGATGCAGGAGACTTCGCGAACCTTCTCTATGAATCACACAGCCGGAAATGACCTGCATTCTGGCAGCTAGCAGAGGAAGTACTTTCCTCTTTGGTAGGGACCTCTGAGGTTCAGAATCCCTCAAAGGTACACAATTGGCAGCTTCCCCCTGTGGAGCTGGAAGTTGTCACAAAGTCACACTGCCTCCTATTGGTCTGGAGCTGCTCTGTGTAGAAGAAAGGCGCTTCCAAATGGTAGTCAAGACCCCCAGATCCCAGGCCAGGTATGGAAGAAACACCCCCTATGGCCCCGTATGTCTGGTGGTGAGGAGATCAAAGGAGGGAGGGAAGAAATGTCCCCTGTCCCAATCACAGGACCTCTGCTAGGTCCCTGGTCTCCTCAAGTGTGCGCTCTAAGGCTTCCCTCAGTCCCAGACCCGCTGCCCAAGACTACCTAGTCCTCCAACCTAGAGGCCCCCTTGTCCATCCTGATTGTCATCTCTGGCCCTGGTCTAAGCCTCCTGGCACCTTGGACAGGATGACTGCCCTTGGTTCTTCAACTTTCACCTCGCAATTCACACGAAGGCCCTGGCCACGTTCTTCTCAGATTGAATTACTGTTCCCATGGAACAAATGCCCAATCTGACACTCCCAGACACACAGACCCAGAGAGCTCCAGGGCTAGGCAGAGAGAGAGTCAGGATCCAACCAGCTCAGTCCAATTCCACTCCAGCCTCTCCACATCATGGGCTCGCAGGATCCTGCTGCATAGTCATGGAACTGCTCAGGTGTGGAGGGAAGGCTCTAGTCTGAATCCCAGGGCCACAGACTGAGGCATCGGCCTTCTTGTGACTGGTCCCAGAGGAAGTCATGCTTGGCCCTCATCTCCAGGAAGAGGAACCTTGACCCCCGTCACTTCTCGGCAAACCTCTAAAGACTTAACATTAATGGGTACCAACTATGTGTCATCATTATGCTAGGGACGTTACACACATTGTCTTCACTTCCTCATGATAAAATTGAACAGATGAACACATCAAGGCAGAGAAGGGTCAGCTTTAGGTTAAAGCCCAAGGTCTCATAACCTGCCCTCTGCAGGTTTCGCCTCTCCTCAATCTGAGGCCTTTCACTGCCGGCAAATGTCATGGAAGACATGTTCCTCATGGACTGTCGAGAAGGAACATGCTCAACCCCAACCCAGGACTCTGTCCCGCAGAGACCTGGGTGACCATCTTGGGGCATCTGGGGCCAGGGGGTTACCTGGACAAAGTGGCCACAGCCACGAATCTCTCCAGGCTTCATGGTCAGTCAGCAGGACGTGCAGCATCTTTCTGCTCACTGAGTTCTGGAAAGTCTCAATGACCTCCTCGAGAAATCATTCACTCTCTAGATGGAACAAAAAAATGAAAGTTTTTAGTTTTCTCTTATTCCTGCTTCACTAAGGGAGAGAAGAAACCTGGGCTTAGCTGGAGGGAAACCACAGCGCTAAACTGTGCTTTTATGGACTTCTTGTTGGGATGGGGTGGGGGGGGCAGGGAAATAGGTGAGAGTCGGCCTGGGCAGGGGTTTTGAGATCAATAGAATCCGTTCCTGCCCCGCTTTCGTATCTGATAGGCAGGGGCTTACAGATGGGACACAGGACAAGTGCCCTGGGAGCCCGGGGGATGCTAGGGGAGGGGAGGTTTTACCTGGAACTAACAGGTTCCAGGGACAGGGGACAGCAACAATACTTAGGGAGGACACACTGTGTAGCAGGCCCTGGCCCAAACACATAAACACATTCTATTTGATCCTCATAACCACACAAGGAAATATTCTCATTTTACAGGTTAGGTAAGGTAAGGCACTCCAGATCACACAGCTGGGAGGTGGCAAAGACCAGACCGGGGTCCAGGTTGTGGCCCACTGACCCTCACAGAGCACTCAGGCTGGCAGCAGGGTGAGAGCTGGAGGAAATGGCCTCTCTTGTAAAGCCCCACAGTCATCCCGAGCCATGCTGGAGGCTTGGACAGGGCAAGAGGGCAGGAGCACGCTCCAAGGCTGCTAGTCTACCCCCTCCCCCCACCATGCCTCAGGATCCCTTTTTTCCCCTCCTTTCCCCTCTGCTGTCCCCTTCCTCCCTCTGGACTGTCCTGGCCTCACTTCTGGGTCATTGATGGATTTGACGGGGAGCAGGGGAAGGGAGGAAGTAAGCACCTCAGCCATGACCCTCGGAAGACAAGAGGGAGGTGTCCCTACAGACTCCTGGGCTGGGGACTCCCCTTGACCTCTCTTGGGGGCTCAAGGAAGCTCTTCAAGGGACCGATTCCTCTGTAGGTGAGCTAGGCTGGAGGCATCCCCGCAATTCCAGGGATCATCCAGAGAAGTGGAAGGCGACTACCTGGGCTGAGCCCACGGGCTCCCGAGGTCATGGTGTCGCCGTAGCTTTCCCTACTGCTTGCGTCCGTGTTGCAGAAGAGAGAACAAATCGTGGGGTCAAATGTGAGCCAGCGGAGGCAGCAGGCTGCAGTGAGGGGCCAGGTCTTGGGACTTCCCTCTGGGATGGCGACAAATGCCAAGATGGACTTTACCCCGTGTGTGTGTGTACTGGCTTCTGCCAGCTGCTATTGAAGGAAAGTTACTCACCTCACTCCAGCTCACTCCCAAGCCGAGTCAGCGTCCTGTCGCCTGTTGGGGCACAAGAAGAAGACGTCCACAAGAAGGACGAGGAGACTGCCATCTGAGAAGTTACAGAAGCAATGAAACCAAACACAGAAGAAAAGATGGGAACATGTGTTCTGGAAATTCCTTGAGGTCGGGAGCGTTTGTGTTTACTAATGGGTAAGAGCTAATACTGATCAAGTATTGATGACAGGCAGGCTCCTGAGGTGGCCCCTCACTGAGTACCCACTCCAGGATGTGGGGCTCCTGGGGCTCCCACTAGTAAGTGCAGGAAACCATCACCTGAACTTAGGTTAGTCCAAGTTCTCACAGTAGTGCTAGAGTCAGGACAGGAACCCGATTGTCTCTCATCCAAATCCTGTGCTCTACTCCCTTTAATCTACAAAAAGATTTATTTATGTACAGTGACTTTTGAACAATACAGGGGTTAGGGGTGCTGACCCGCATCCTCGTGAAGGAAAGAATGCATGCGTAATTTCTGACTTTCAGAACTTAACTATTAATAGCCTACTCCGGACCAAAAGCCTTACCAATAACATAAATAACTGATTAACACGCCATTTGTATGTTGTATGTATTAGGAAACGTGTTCTTGCAACAGAGAAAGCTTGAGAAAATTAAAATGCTAAAATCATAAGGAAGAGAAAGTACATTTACTGTACTGCACATATATTTAATGAAAAAATCTGCACATAAGTCGATCTGTGTCATTCAAATTTGTTTTGTTCAAGGGTCAGCTGTGTAAGTATTTATTTGTAAATGACTCCTCTCCTTCCACAGAGTTGGCTTGCATCGCTAACCAGTCTTTGTCTCGCTCAATTTCCTGGTGCCACAGCTTTCCAAAGCCTGTGTCCTCCTTGCTTCTGCAAGATTCTTCATCCCACAGGGTTTGGACTCCTGCTGAGTCCTGGCACAATCCCTACAGCCCTTGTCTAGCCTTCTTGATAATGTGCAGTCCTCTCTCTAGTCCTCCCCCAATTGGGAACCTTAGACTCTTTCTGATTCTTCATCTAAATGTAAATGCAAAGAACAATCTCCTTGTATGAAACACTGCCTGTATTTGAGATTGTTTCCTTAAGACACTTCTAGAAGCATGATGACTGGGTCAGAAGCTATCAACACGTAGAAGTTTTTCTTACCTAGAGCCACACTGTTACAAAAAAATGTTATACCAATCACATGCACACTCACAGTACATGAGGGTGTCCATCATCCTATTGTTTTAAAAAACAGACCGTTGGGCACCTGGGTGGCTAGGTTACTGGGTATCTGCCTTCAGGTCTAGTCATGATCCCAGGGTCCTAGGATGGAGTCCCATATCGCCGCTCTGCGGGAAGCCCTCTTCTCCCTCCCCTACCCCCCGTACTTATGTTCCTCCTCTCCTGTGTCTCTCTCTGTCAAATAAATAAATAAAATATTTAACAATAAAAATAAAAATAAACTAAAAAATAAAAAACAGACCCCTAACAAGAGAGAATTTATTTTTATTTTATATTTATTTATATAAATATATATAATTATATAAATAATTTATAAATAATAAAATTATATAAATAATTTATTTATATAAATCATTTATATTTATTTTAGGCAGGTAAAGTTCTGTTATTACCCTGCCTTGCGAGATGAGGAAAGACAGCAATTGTTGATTACATTTAAGCATTATATTTTAAGTTAACTTTTTTTTTTAATAATCTCTACACCCGATTTGGGACTCGAACTCACAACCCAAGGTCAAGAGTCCCAGGCTTTTCCAAATGAGCCAGTTAGGAGCCCTTTGGCACTATCTGAACAAGACAAAAGAGCATTTAACAGCCACTCCTCCTGAGACCTGACTGAAAGAGAGTAAAAGTACTTATAGGTATAAAAATAACGAATGAAAACAGTAACTCACATTTGTGTCCTAAGCTCTGGACCGGTGATGGCTCTAAGACTTTACAAATAGTAACCCATCTTCTTCCAATAATCATTGAGCTGCGTATTGCTTGCATCCTTGTTTGCAGATAAGGAAACTAAAGAAAACTAAAGCACAGACTATGTGATTTTTCCTGGAGTCAGAAATCTGGTCAGCGGTAGCCTGGGTGCAACCCTGCCTGCTGGACTCAAGCACCCACACAGCGTCTCTCTTCATTCTGCTGCCAATGAAAAAGGAGAACGGGGCCCAGCGGTAGTCCAGAGGCTTAGACAAATGTTTGAATGCAGACTGGTCAGAGAATTGAAGCTGAATACAGAAACATAGAGGGAGTTTCCATCAGAAAAACAGAGAGAGGGCAAATAGGCACGAAGAACGGTCTGCTACACAGAGCTGCGGAGAGGGAGACCGAAGCTGAGAGACAGGTGGAGGTGAGCAGGAATAAGGTTACCAACCCCACACCCGACCCTATATTCACATCAGCCCAGGTCTACACCAGAAGGGGAAAAGCAGAATTGAAAGCCTCCAGAAAAAAATACCTGTCTTCTGGCGTCTAGGAGGCCCTCATCCACTCACTCTACATGGAAGCCCGTCAGTCAACTTACCTCTCTCTTCGATACGGTTGGGCAACCTACGATCAGACACGCAAGAAAGAGGACCAGATGGAAAGGGTGGCTAAGATCGATAAAAAATGACACCAGAAGGTGTCCGTGGCTGGCTCAGTTGGCAGAGCATGCAACTCTTGATCTCGAGGTCAGGAGTTCAAGCCCCATGTTGGGCATAGAGCTCACACTATAAAAAAGTCAGAATAACATGGCATCTGGGTGGCTCAGTGGGTTAAGCCTCTGCCTTCGGCTCAGGATATGATCTCAGGGTCCTGGGATCGAGCCCCAAATCGGGTTCTCTTGCTCAGCGGGGAGCCTGCTTTCCCCCTTGTGATCTCTCTCTTTCTCTGTCAAATAAATATATAAAATCTTTTTTTAAAAAAAGTCAGAATACCAAAATCAACTGGACTTAATAAACCTTAAAAACACTGATACCAGAAGAAATACATAATTTTGATAGAAAATAATTTTTTAAACCTCAAATCAATGTCCTCTGGGAAATTAGAAAAGTGTTGTTTTCATAAAATGAGAACAGGATGCACTGGAAAGGGAAAAAATAATGGGACAAAAAAGAGATCTTGGGACTTAAAAAGTGATTGACTCTAAAGAAGTCTAAGGTAAGGTTAGAAAAGTCAAGGAAAACTTCCAGAAAATAAAACAAAAAGGTGACAACAGAAAGGGACCTAAATGGGGAATGACAAGTTACCATTTGCTATCATTTCTTAGAAAATTACTTGAGAAAGAGCTGCAGGGAAAAAAAAAGTTCATGTGTTTATGGCATGAGGTAGAGGATAATAACCAAGAAACCAAAAGACAGAAAGATGTGAGGTCCAGGAAACAGGAACATTAACATAGACAGAAAGGAACCCAAGGAATACAGCTGGGCATGCAGCAGACGTAGAGAGCAACAGCCCAGAATGGAGTAAGAAGTGAAGAGTTGTGTGGGGAAAGGGGACTTGGTATAATATTGACATAATGCACTGTTCAAAAGAAATTGAGGAGACGTTGAAGGCAATATTGCAAGGGGTAAAAACAAGGGCAATTAGAAAGTTGGGAAAAATTAAGACTGTACAAGAAAGCGTGTGCCACTACATTTCACAAGTTAGCTTTACAGTAAACAATACTGAAAACATCACAAATATGTAAACATTCTTGTTTGATTTTTAACTTCTAGAACAAAAGAGACTATTTAAATATAAGAACTAAATGCATTTGTGGTCAATCAATATGTAAATCAAAGTACAATGGTAGAAGTTGGGAGCTGCAGCACTGAAGAGAGGAGAGGGATTAATATCCTCATTTTACAAAGCGGGCGGTCCGAAAATACCAGCTGCAATTGAGAGGCTAGGAAATGAAGAGGTAAGAAAAAAAGAAAGAAAGAAAAAAGGTGTAAGTAAATGGCTTATGACTAGAAAGTTTTCTAACTGAGGACGTAAGTTTAGTGATAGAATGATATTAGGACAAGGTGGGGAGGTGTGTAAGAAAAAGTACAAAAATAAGTGAAATCATTCTCTGCCCTAGTAAGAAATAAATAGCTCATATTACAATTTAAAGGTCAAGGGAGGGGTGCCTGGGTGGCTCAGTGGGTTAAGCCTCTGCCTTCGGCTCAGGTCATGATCTCAGGGTCCTGGGATCGAGTCCCCCATCAGGATCTCTGCTCAGAGGGGAGTCTGCTTCCCCCTCTCTCTCTGCCTGCCTCTCTGCCTACTTGTGATCTCTCTGTGCCAAATAAATAACTTTAAAAATCTTAAATATAAATAAAAATGAAGGGAATGAAGTTAGCTATCGTGGTGGGTGACTATCTACTTTGCACTAGGCACAGTTCTAAGTGATTTGGACGCATCAACTCATACATTAGTTCTCACCATGATTCTGTAAGAAAAGGAACTGAAGCCCAGAAAGGTTAGGTAATTGACCCAAAGCACCCAGCTAGTGCCAGAGCCGGAATTCAAATCCAGACTCCTTATCCCCAGAGCCTACACTCTCACCTATTCTGTTCTCCCACTGCAGGAATATCTTATAAAGATACTGATTAACCACCTAAAGAAAAAGCAACACATTGAAAGCGATTCTTTCTAATTGGCAAAGTGGGTGATCAGAGCCCTCGGGACTAATGGATTTAACCATTTGCGCTTATTTGATTTCTTTTTTAATTTTAAGAAAGTGGAAGTCCCTTTAGAGCAGTGAGTAACAGCTCACCCCAATAATGGGCTGGTTTCTGGCACCACCATGTTCAACATGATGAGAGCCAGTGGATCAGTACTCATAAGAAATCAGCCTGACTCCTGATGTGACAAGTGGCAGCGTGGGAGAAACCTCGGTGGTTGATAAAGTAAGTTCTCTAAGACAAGTGGGATGATAACATAGGTTCAACGAGAATAATCAGAGCGAACACCACCCTTTCACAGGTATATATATGGTCTAGCCATCCCTCGCCCACTCCCACAGACACCCATGGGTTTTCCTCCCCTCAAAGGTAGCAAGACACCTTGGAAGAAAACTGAATTCCAGGGGCCTTCAACAGCCCCTACTCCAGAAGGAAAGGATGCTTCGGGGATGTTCAGAGCGGTGCTCAATAGGGCACTCACTGGCGATCCTACCAAATTACATAGAGTAATAATGATACTTGATAATGATTATTTTGATCATGTTTAATTGGGCCAGGCTGAGTCTGTGAAAGGCCGTGAGTTCTTAATAACGTTGAAAGGAGAAGAGCTGAGACCAAGTGTACAAAAAAGGTAGATGTAAAGGTAAAAAGTTGTAATGCAAAAAGGAGTTAGTATAATGGGGACTCTTTCACGGTTAATTAATCCTAATAAGAAATGGAGTCTTTTTTAAATAAAGATTTTAGTTATTTGAGAGAGAGAGACAGCGAGCATGAAAGGGGGAGAGGGACAGGGAGTGGCAGGCAGAGGGAGCGGGAGAAGCAGGCTTCCTGCTCAGCAGGGAGCCCAACGTGGGGCTCCCCCATCACCATCACAATTCGGGTCCTGAATCACAGACTTAAAAAAAGAAAACACAGGGCCCTTGGTTGGCTCAGTTGCTTAAGTGACTGCCTTAGGTTCAAGTCATGATCCCGGAGCCACAGGATCGAGTCCAACATCGGGCTCCCGGCTCCACAGGGAGTCTGCATCTCCCTCTGACCTTCATCCCTCTCATGCTCTCTCTCTCACTCAAATAAATAAATAAATAAATAAAATCTTTAAAAAAAAAAAGAAACTTGGGGCGCCTGGGTGGCTCAGTGGTTAAGGCCTCTGCCTTCGGCTCGGGTCATGATCTCAGGGTCCTGGGATCGAGTTCCGCGTCGGGCTCTCTGCTCGGCGGGGAGCCTGCCTCCTCCTCCTCTCTCTCTCTGCCTGCCTCTCTGCCTACTTGTGATCTGTCAAAAAAAAAAAAAAAAAAAATCTTAAAAAAAAAAAAGAAACTTAGGTGTTAAAAACAAAAAACCCATAAAGTGTAGACTCACAAAATTAAAAAGTCCATTTCACCCCATTTTCCTGGCAGTGACATCTTCCCTAACTATGGTCGTTCTCAAAGCAAGGATACGGACCCCGGTTCAAGTAATTGGATGATGGACCTCACTCAAACCTCCCTAGTTTCTGCCCACACTCACTGGTATGTCTGCATGAGAGTCCGAGGACCCGCCGATTCACGGGACCCTCACAACACTTGAGACTGTTCTGTCCCTGCAAGCAAACTTCCTGGAACTCACCTTTTAGGGTCACACCTTCCCAGGACTTCCCTAACTCCTGGCAGCCACTGAACTGCTTCCCATCACTATAATTTTGGCATTCTGAGAATATTTGGTAAGTGGAGTCACACAGTATGTAAGCGTTTAAGACTGGCATTTAAAAAACATGTCCAGTGTAATGGGGCTTGAACCCCATCCAAGTTCCTGCTTATACAAATAGTCCTTTCCTTTCTGTGGCTGAATGACCAGGATCTAAAGAGAGCCAGAACCTTGGGGGCCCCTCCCAGCCTCCCACTGTGCCAGGATCCCCTCCAGAGCCCCAGACGTGGGGGTTTCACCTCCAGGAAGCAGCTTTTCCACATCACATTGCTTTTCTGCACAGACAGACCTACCTGATCATGGCTTCCTCGCCTCTACCCTGTTCTTTGGCTGACTACTCCCTCCCTGTCCCCTTCCAAAACATACGCTGTGAACTTCTTTCCCTCTCCGCCTGGTGGGTGGGTCAGGCAACCCTGGGACTGCCCATCCCTTGTGGGCATGATGGGTCCCGGGTCGGAATTTCCCCTGCACAAAGGGCAGAGTCGAGTCACGGAGCTGAAGGCAAAGGACGGATAGTTGCAGAGTACTGCAGTGGACTGAATGGTGGTCCCTAAAAGACATACCCATGACCTCATCTCTGCACCCCATAACTGACATCATGTAGAAAAACCCTATGTCTTTGCAAATCCACTAAGTTAAAGATCTTGAGATCATCACAGAATATCTGGGTGGGCCCTAAATCCAATGACTAGGGTCCTTACGAGAGACACCCAGAGGAGAGACAGCAGGGAGTTGAGGGGAGAAGGCCACGTGAAGGCAGAGGCAGACATCAGAGGGAAGCCTGGAGCCGTCACAGCTGGAGGAAAGGAGTTTTCCCCTGGATCCTCTAAGAAAGCTAGAAGCACCCAGAGTCCTCTGGTGCCTGGCACCTGACTACCCCCCCGCCGTCATCTGCGGCTTCCTCCCCAGGGCCGGCGAGCACACCTGCACCTGCACAGAGGCTGAAGGAGTGGGCAGACGGAAGCCCGCCGCTTTCTGTAGCAGACAAGCCGGCCCCACAGCGGTCCCGGGACCCTGGCGGTGCACAGGTGGGCTGCTTGGGTCCACGCCATCGCCCTTCTCTAAGGGATGCCTTTCCCTCTCCTTCCTCTTGCTGCTTCAGGGACCTCTTGTCTTCCTTGTCCTCGTAGGGCAGGTGCCCAGCAAGGGGCCGGGTTCTCCTCTGCCTTTTTTAAAAGAACCAATGAAAGAACAAAAGTTTGGCGGCCTCCTGCTCCAATACCCACAGACCCCACCACCGGACTCCCTTGGTCTTGCTTATGTACAACTCGAGATGAACCTCCAGAGGGCAGGCTTTGTCTAACAACTAAGGACGTTCCTAAGTCAGCACCTAGATTTGGGTCCCTAAACCCCAGTCAAGCGCACAGTGGGTACTCAGTAACTGAAGTAAATGGAAGCTTTAAAAGACCCTCCTAGCATCCTTGCCCCTGGTCCAGTCCCCCTTTCTAGCTTACCTTTCCTGCACGACTGCCACTCCTCACCCCAGTCTGTGCCTCAGCCATGCTGCACTACGGGAAGCTTTTGAAGATGCACAAAGTCTGTCAGTGACGCCTCTGCCTTTGGCTCAGGTCCTGATCCCATCATCCTAGGATCAAGTCCTTGCATCGAGTTCCCTGCTCAGTGACGAGGCTGCTTCTCCCTCCCCCTCCTCTTGTGCTCTTTCCCCATCTCTCAAATAAATAAAATATTAAAAAGAAGAAGATGATGCACAAAGCGGATGCCGTCCCATCCAGGCACCCCGCTCCGGCTGACAGACACCAGCAGACACACGGCTCGTAGCACGGTACTCTTTATTGTGACGCTCAGTGGAAAACATCTGTAAACCAGCTTATTGTAGTGGTGACAGCTGTAACACATGCTAAGGCACTTTTATTATATAAAAAAGGGGTGGGGCTGGGAGCTCCATTCACTCCTTTGTGACAGCAACTGGGACCTGAATTCAGAGCTTTTTAGGCATACGTAGCTTTCATATATCTTCATGATTTGTTTTCAAAAAAGAAAAAAAGATGCCTTCTTTGCCATAAGTAAGTCTAAATGCAGCATATACAAAACAGGAATACAGGTAAATTCAGCAACCAGTGTAGACCAGTGTAGGACAAGCTACTCTCTTCTAAACATGGTTTCAAAGGAAAGGCAGTGATAAAGACTTGGAATTTTATCATTTATTATAAGGCGAGGGGAGAAGAAACCTTTTTTTTTTTTTTTTCCCTTTCAAACACATCCATGCAGATGGCAGATCTTTAAACCATACTGAGTCGACGGTGCAGATTATGTACCTTGGGCCCCAGTCCTGGAGTAGGTACAAGGTCGTGTGGGAGGGCCGCTGGCCCTTCGCAATGCTCTGGCTGTCAGACCTGGGACAAGTCCCTTAACCATTAAATATATTTGGTCCCCAAGAATGTTGGGAGAAGCCCCCGGTTGGCCTTCCCAGTGTGTCCCCGAGGCCCTGTCTGCTGGGCCCAGCAGCCCCCTGGTGGCAGGGGCCGGCTGCCCTCCACAGAGGAGGGAAGGGAGTCATCATTGCACTTGAGACACTCTGAAACAGGAAGGGGACCATTGTGGCGCTACCCAGAGCGCGTGGGGAGGAACGGCTCCTTCCTTGCACCCCGCATTCTGTGCCCTGCACAGAAGGGGCAGCCCTGGGCCTGCCCTTACCCAATCACCCAGGGCCCACGGGAGTGCGGGGCCAACGGGGCAGAGGTCGTGAGGTCACCATGTGTGATTGCCAACAGCAAAGGAGGAGGGGGAGCTGGTGGCGGAGGTGGGGGAAGGTGACAACTCTTCTGGGGTGCTGGGCTATCAAAACTTCTTAGTCTGAAGAAAAATAGATTCGTAGAAAACTCTTTGCCCATCCCCGGTGGCCTGGCCTCCTTGCCTCACCGTCTTGTGCTATGTGGCAAGGGAGGGCCGAGATCCTGCTGGTCACTCAGTTCCCAGGCCAGGGGCCCAAGACTCTGACTCTTTGGTATCGGGTGCTGGGGGTGGGAGGGGAGCAGAAGCGGATGCAGCGGAGGAAGCCAAACGCCCTCAGAAAGGCCTGGGGGGGGGGTGGGGGGTGGGGAGGCGCAGGCTTGAGGTCTCCTGGCCTGGTGGGACTGGGTGGGGAGGTCACGGCAGTCCCCAGAAGGTGGAGGAGGGTGCTGCAGGGTGGGGGGTGCTGGAAAGGGGAGACGGAGTCATCTGGCGGTCTGTCCATCCGTTCCAGGCAGCAGGAGGAGAGATTACTCAGCAGCTTTGGCCTCAGCCCCATCCGCCTTGCCATCCACCTCCTCGTCTGAGCAGTCGCCAGCACCTTTCCGGGCCATCCGGCGGGGCACGACAAATGGCAGGTCCCCTCGCCTGGGGACAGAGACACAGGGTCAGCAGGGCCGGCCAGGTGGGCACGTACAGCTGGCACCCCTCCAAGCCATCTTTAGACGGACAGGAGGCCCCAGCGCCCCGGGCAGTGGAGGGGGAAGAACCGGGGAGCCTGGAGAAACACGGGCTCCCACTTCATTCCCAAACACCAGTGAGAAGCCGTGGGGAAGCCGCGCCGGACGGCGAGAGAGAAAGGCCCAGCAGCAGACGCGGGCACCCGAGCGAGACAGATGCCAGCCCGCACAGCCACGCTCGACGACGCACGGGCGGGGGAGACGGAGACGCAGGACCGCACGCGGCACGAGATCCGCACGCCTTCTCCGGATCGCGCGCACAACGCTACGGGCTACGGGCTAGAAGGCGGGCTCCTGTCGCCTTCACGCCGAAGGGAGAGAAGCAGCGAGAATCCTGGGAAAAAGAGCCTCCGCCTGCCCCCCTCCAGCAGCAACGCTCCCCGAGAGCGCACAGCCGCGCCTCCCCGGGGCGCAGGGGCCGCGAAGGCCGCGGGGCCGCCTCAGCCGGCGCGCACCAGGCCCCCGGCGCGTGCCGGGCCGGCCGGGGCCCCGCGAGCGGCCGCCAGTGCCCCACAGCCAGCCTGGAGCCCCTCTGGGCCGGCCTGGTTCCGTGGGCGGGGTTTTCCCAGAGACGGAGCGCAGGGCTCCCCCGGGAGCCCCGGGAGCGGCACGGGTGGAGAGGACGCGGCACCTGACGCAGACGGGGGCGGCTTCTGGGAGCTTCGTCTGAAACGAGCTTTCCGGCGCCCCAGAGCTCGGGGAGGGGAGGCCGCAGCCACGGGGCTCACCTGAGCTTGTTCTTGAGGGTGCTGACCTCGCGGTTCATGGCGTCGGCGGTCTCAGTGGCGTCCTCCAGCTCGCGCTGCAGCTTCCGGCGGGAGGCATTGGCCCGCTGGGCCTCCTCCTCAGCCTCCTCCAGCTGCCGCTTGAGCTGCTTCAGGCGGGCCGACGCCTTGTCGGCCTGTGGAGACGAGAGGTCCCAGTCAGGCGCCCCTGCCGGAGAGGCCCATCAAGCCCCGCGGCCCCGTGCACGCGCTTGCGCGCACGCACACGCTCCCATGTACACGCGCGCGCACGCACACGCATGCGCACACACCTGGTCCTTGAACTGCTCGGCGTTCCTCCGCTCGTCATCGACCTGCAGCAGCACGTCCTTCAGCTTCTTCTCCGCCCGACGCACCTGTTTGCAGGCCGCCTGGCGCTCCCTGCAGGGCAGAGATGCGGCGGCTGAGGGACTCCGGCTCAGAGGGTCTGGCCACACCACACCGGCTGGACGACCTGTCCCCGGGCCTCACAGGCATGTTCCCCACGGGGAACCCCCTTGGCGGAGGCAGGCCATCTCCACCCAACACCCACGACATGCTTGGTCTCCTGCGGGGGACGCACAGCGACGACCGCATTTCACAGAGGAGGAACCGGGCTCCGGGAGGGAAGGGACACAGCCCAAAGAGCAGGTATGTAGCAAGGAAAGGGGAAACTGAGATTTGCAACCCAGCGTGACCTGTCCTTTACCTCCAAAGACGCCCCAGTCTTACTCAGCCCACAGACTAGCTGCCCAAGCAGGCAGCAACCGCCACCTCTGCCTGATTCAGCCCCGAGAGACAGTTGTCCGAAGCCCCAACTCTAGAGGAGGGCCCGTGGGCTCCTATGAAAACTCTGAGAAGCCCCAGCAGAAGGGATGAGCGGCCATCAGGAGGGGGACAACAGCCTCCGCCTCCGGCAGGAACAGAGGGGTCTGCAGGCTGTGGCAGGCAATGGGAAGGAACACCTACTTGGTCTCGTTGTCCAGCTGCTCCTCCAGCTGTGCAATCTTGGCCTCCAGAGCGGTGATGGAAGCCTTGTACTTGGACTTGACAGTGCCCTCCATCTCCTGCAGCTTGACCTTGAGCTCCTTGTTCTGGCGCTCCAGCTGCTGTCGCACATTCTCATTCTTCTGGGCGTGACTGCGCTCGAGGTTCAGGTCAGTGTTGATCTGGTCGATCTATGGGAAGGAGGGCTGGTGACCCCAGGAAGGCTGGGGCGGGGGGCTCCCTGGGGCAGAAGCAGGGTCACTGGTTCCTCAAGAGCCCCCAGAAAACACTAGGCCCTTGGGCCCTAAGTTCACGAGCTCTGGACCCTCCTAGAAAAGGGAGCTCCCCCACAGCCAGGGTCCAGAGAACAAAACCAAGGGAGACCTTCACAGGTGCCAGGACACCCTCTCCAAAGCCCAGCAAGCCCTAGGCTCCTGCCAGCATAGTCTGGGAGGAGCAGAGCCTGGTGCGGGGAAAATGCCAGGCAGCCCTGGCCCCACCCACCTGCAGGTTCGCCTTCTTCAGCCGGTCGTTCACCAACTCCGTGTTGCCCTGCTCCTCCTCCAGCTCCTCCTCCAGCTGGGCGATGCGGGCCTCCAAGCGCCGCTTCTCTTCCAGCGCCAGGGCTCTGGGTGAGAGCGGGGAGCAGTGAGACAGGGCCTGTCCCAGAAGATGGGCACCACCTGCCCTCAGCTCAACATGCCACGCCATGGCTCACCCTTTGCCGCTGCTGTTGGCAATCTCGTCGGCCAGCTCATCCCGCTCCTGCTGGGCCTGGCGCTTGGCACGCTCGGCGGCTGCCAGTTCCTGCCATGAGAATGTGGACTGTGACTGTCTGGGATGCCCCAAAGTCCCTTGAGCTCCCCTCTCCCATCCCTGGAACTCGCAGCACCATGCTCCCCCAGCCCCTGGCCCTTCCTCTCAAACTCCCTCCCAGGTCTGCCTCCTCCACGAAGCCCTTCCTCACGATCCCCTCTGGCTTACAGGGCTGATTCCTTCCTCTGAGACCATGACTTGGGCACCACATTTGCAAAGCCCCTCTCTCTAAGTGTTAGAGCCAAGTCAGACTGGAGAGGTAGAGATAGATAAAAAACTGTCCTGTGCTAATGGGATGCTGGTCCCTCTGCGTTCTGGGGAGACCAGAAGTCGGGAGGACAAGGATGGGAGTTAGGGTGAGAGCACAGAGTCTGAAAGCCAGTTGGGTAAGGTGATCCCAACAGAGAGCCACACTTGACCTCAGAGGGAGGGCTGACGCCAGGCCCAGGTGCGAGGGCACAGCCATGAGGACAGTGTGGACGAGGACATGCCCAGACACCCAGTCCCACTAGGAGCACCAGGTGGCCCGATAACCTCACTCTGAAGAAGACCGCCTAGAGCAGAGGGAAGGCTCTAGGGATACACCTCCCGTGTGACAGACAAGGCGGCAAGGGGGACACGCGGTGCCGGATCATTTGGGAAAGCACCCTCCCCTTGCCAGGCGTAAACACTCAGCAGGAGGTGTGGAGTAACACGAAGCTTCATTTCATGCAAGGGAGCTGGCCCCAAATGGTGACAGTTTAACTCACACACACATTTTAGTCACACCAGGAAGCCCCGCAGGGAATTCTTTCACAAGGCCACACCCGCCCCCAACCCACTGCTAAAGTTGGCCCGGTTGGCTGCCAGCTTCACCACTGGGAGACCCAGGCTGGCTGGGCAGAGGCCGTAGGCTGCCCCCTGCTGGTGACCCCGAGTGCCCTCCTGGGGCCAGGCCTACCTCCTGCAGCTGGATCATCTCGGCCTCCATGCTCTTCAGCTTCTTCTCGTTCTCCTTGGCCTGAGCCAGGATCTCCTCTCGTGACGCACGTGTGTCCTCCAGTTCCCGCATGTAGTCCTTCATCTGGGCCTGGGGTGGGCAGGAGAAGCTTGGTACCCCCCCACAGCCACCACCCCACCCTCAGAACCTTGGGCTGCTTTCAGCTTGCCACCACATGTAACCAACTGAACAGTAAAGGGCAAAATAATAAGGACACAGATCTCTTTAATCCTTGTCGTTTTCACACGTTTTTAACCATCAGGTTTTACAAAACACACCTTCGGTGGTGTCAGTCACCAGCTACCCATCAGCCCGAGCTGCAATCCGGGCTACACTTTCTACAATGTCCTGTTGACCCAAATGCAGCGCTCCAAGGCTGCTCCCTGGGACACCAGCTCCTCTGGGTCCATGCCCACCTGCCAGGTCAGCCCCCACTACGGGGAAAAAACACATTTCCTTTGTTCTCCCGTGATTGGTTCTAACTCTAAAGATCTTAGTCAAATAGGTTTGTTTCTTTTTTTTCTCCTGCAGATAAATCCTAAACTGGGACTCCTCAGGCCAGATGGTAACAGGTACGACTGCCCTACGACCTCACCGACAGACCCTAAACTTTTTCTTTCTGTGGCTGGGTTTCGGTGTGCCACGTGGCTTCTCGGAGCTGTATTTTAAAATTTGTTATCTTTGGGGCGCCTGGGTGGCTCAGTCGGTTGAGCATCTGCCTTCAGCTCAGACCATGATCCCAGTATCCTGGGATCGAGTCCGGCAATA